>NC_136063.1:170043824-170452969 GCF_964261635.1 Lissotriton helveticus | reverse complement strand
CAGGAGAGGCAGGAAGCGCTGGAGGCAGTTGCGACATTGGGAGTGGCTAATAACACCGACAGTGTTGAAGTCCGGCAGCAGAGTGACGAGGAAGCAAGCGGTTCATCCTCTCCGTCCACTGTGCTGTCAGACGACATCAACCTACCAGTGGTGACACCGCAGACAGTGGATCTCCTTATGTGACTGTGGGAGAGTCTCTGGTGATTGGACTGAAGACCCTGTCTATCGGACATTGAGCAATATATCCTTTGCCTAACTGCTGCGTAATGCACTGTTCGGATGGGACACTGACTCTGCAGTATAGATGCTGCGCAGGGAGGGTGCACTACCTGGGTCCTGGGGAGAACACTCCAGTCCGCTGATAGGCAGCGCTGGCTCTAGGGGGCAGGCAAAAGGCCCAAGTAGCCGGCCCGAGCTGGGGGGGATTTTTACGTGTTAAGTGCCTTAGCTATCCTTTAGCACCTCTTAGGCACTCACAGGCCCTAGATAAGGGAGCAACCTCACTGCATCGCTGGCTACACATCTCACCGCGCGAAACCTGCACTGAGAATGCGACCCACAAAGGGACAGACTCACTTTTCATTTGGACGTATGCCCCGTTGGGTATTCGCCCCATATGTTCCATTGTTGAATGTTGGTTATAAGATGCGGAAGCGACATGCAGACATCTCCCCTGAGCAACAGTCCACTGGTCCCGCTTGGTACCCTCCTCACCCCCCGACTCCCGCGTAGCGACAATGCAACCCCATACATGGCGAACACTAGCATCGTGACTTGGAACATCCGCGGCATGTACACTCCAGGGCGCCGTTACTCTGTTTTCTCTTATCTACAGCGGCACGGGGTGGGGATCGCGCTTCTACAGGAGACACACATGCC
Organism: Lissotriton helveticus; assembly: GCF_964261635.1. Lineage (NCBI taxonomy): Eukaryota > Metazoa > Chordata > Amphibia > Caudata > Salamandridae > Lissotriton > Lissotriton helveticus. Next base: position 170,452,090 of record NC_136063.1, on the reverse strand, counting down.
CCGAGAAGAACTTGAAAAGCTCCGTAGAGAGGCCATATATACGGCTCAGAGTATTCAGCGCATGCGCGTGGCACGCTAATATGGGTAAGAGCTGGCGTCCTGTTTACATGTGAGGAAACACTGGTGGACCCGGAGGGGAGGCACTCCCAGGTTAAGGGAAAGCTCAATCGGCAGGTGGTGCTGTTGGGTTCCTTATATGCCCCCAACACGGGTTAACACCCTTTCCTGGAAAGCCTGAATCGAACCCTTCACCAATATGCAGGCCTCCCATGGTTGCTAGGCGGAGATTTCAACATGGTACTAGACACGCACCTGGAACGATCCTTTCCCCCACTACGCTCTGCACAGGTAGCGTCAAATGCATAGGTGCTGCAGGATTGGCTTACCCATTGGGGAATACACAACCTCTGGCGTATACAACAGCCCACCGATAGAATATACTCATATTATTCAGCAGTCCATGACCTGCATGTCCGCCTGGACCGCATAGTGGGCTCCCAGTCATTGCTCCCACTCTTCGCTGCGACGGAATATCTAGGTAGAATCAATCAATCAGTGACACTTGTAAAGCGCGCTACCTACCCGTAGGGTCTCAAGGCGCTGGGGGGGGGGGGGTGCCGCTACCGCTCGAACAGCCAGGTCTTCAGCTTCTTCCTGAAGGAGAGGTGGTCTTGGGTCAGGCGCAGGTCGGTCGGGAGGGAGTTCCAGGTCTTGGCGGCCAGGTAGGAGAAGGACCTTCCTCCTGTAGTCGCTCTTCGGATGCGGGGGACGGCGGCGAGGGCGTGGTTGGCTGATCGGAGGTGGCGTTTGGGAGCGTAGAAGTTGACTCGGCTGTTGAGGTAGCTCGGGCCTTGGTCGTGTAGGGCTTTGTGTGCGTGGGTGAGGAGGCGGAAGGTGATTCTTTTGTTGACGGGGAGCCAGTGAAGGTCTCTCAGATGTCCGGAGATGTGGCTGGTTCGTGGGATGTCGAGGATGAGTCTGGCTGAGGCGTTCTGGATCCGCTGGAGTCTCTTCTGGAGCTTGGCGGTGGTACCGGCGTAGAGGGCGTTGCCGTAGTCCAGTCGGCTGGTGACGAGGGCCTGGGTGACGGTCTTCCTGGTCTCGGTGGGGATCCACCAGAAGATCTTCCGTAGCATGCGTAGGATGTTGAAGCACGCCGAGGAGACGTTGTTGACTTGCCTGGTCATGGAGAGGGAGGAGTCCAGGATGAAGCCCAGGTTGCGTGCATGGTCTGTTGGTTTGGGTGCGGTGCCCAGGGCGGGAGGCCACCAGGAGTCGTCCCAGGCGGAGGGTGAGGAGCCCAGGATGAGGACCTCCGTCTTGTCCGAGTTCAGTTTCAGGCGGCTGGTCGTCATCCACTCGGCTACCTCTTTCATCCCTTCGTGCAGGTTGGCTCTGGCGGCGGCGGGGTCGTTGGTCAGGGAGAGGATCAGCTGGGTGTCGTCGGCGTAGGAGATTATGCTGAGGTTGTGTTTGCGTACGATGGCCGCGAGGGGGCTCATGTAGACGTTGAAGAGGGTGGGGCTCAGAGATGATCCTTGAGGGACGCCGCAGATGACTTCGGAGGCCTCTGACTTGTACGGTGGTAGGCGGACTCTCTGTGTTCTTCCGCCGAGGAAGGAGATGATCCATTCCAGCGCCTTGTCCTGGATTCCGATGTTGTTGAGGCGCCGTACTAGGGTGTGGTGGCAGACCGTGTCGAATGCCGCGGAGAGGTCTAGGAGGATGAGGGCCGCTGTTTCTCCTTTGTCCATCAGGGCTCGGACCATAATCCCCTGTTGTTCCGGATTAGCTGGGAAGCGGACAGGCCATCTGTACCTATGTGGAGGTTGCAGCCGGCAGCACTCGAAGACGCTGAGTTTCGCTCCTCACTAGGCACTGCCATCCTGGCATATTTTGAGGACAATGCGGAGACGGCGGCCGATCCCCTGATGGAATGGGATGCGCATAAAGCGACCATCCGTGGACACTGTATAGGCACTACCTGGAATATTCGTAAGACGGTGTCCGATTCCCTGACTAAACTAGAATCAGAGCTTCTGAGATGGGAGAGGGAGGGCGAGGGGGCTGGCAAACACTCGGCCAAACTGGGGGAACTGAGGGGGGAGCATGCAACCCTAATGGAAAGGCTTAGATGCCACAATTATGCGGCGCATGCGGCCAGGACGCATGCTAAGACAGATAAGATCGGACCGAGGGGCATTGGTGGGAGCCATTCGTACAGGGGGAGGGGAAATGGTTTACACACAGCACGCAATTCACCAGGCGCTGACTGATCATTACAGGCAGCTGTATATGGCCCGGGGTACTGGCCCCAGACATGCGCTGGTTGAGTTCCTTGACCTAGTCGCACTGCCCACTGCCACTGATGCCCAGAACGAGGCACTCTGTGCCCCTATTACCCTAGAGGAGGTTGGGGAAGCGATTCAGGCCCTGGCATCGGGGAAATCTCTGGGTCCTGACGGCCTGCCAGCCGAATATTACAAGGCCAACAGAGAGATCCTGGCGCCCTGGCTCCTCCATCTGTACAGCACAGCGATTAACGAGGGCCGGTTCCCACCGACGTTATGAGAGGCATTTTTGGTGTCGCTGCCCAAACCTGGCAAAGACCCTGCAGAGCTAGGCTTGTACCGTCCGCTGGCAATGCTGAATGTGGACTACAAAATATACGCCAAAATCCTTGCAGAGCGGTTAGCACCGGTGGTCCCACACTTAGTGCACCCGGACCAAAACGGCTTCGTGCCGGCGCGGTCCACATCACTGAACCTTAGGAGGTATTTCAGGGTAGCAGCGGATGCGACGAGAGACTGGCCTAAAGCAGGATGCCTGGTATTATATCTGGAAAAGGCATTCGACAGTCTTGAGTGGGGGTATCTACAGTCAGTACCGGAGAAGTACGACTTAGGCACTGATTTCCTACAGATGGTGGACCTGCTGTACCGTAACCCGGTGGTCCGTGTGAGGTTGGGACCCTATGTATCGGAGGTGGTGGCGGTGGACAGAGGCACCCGACAGGGGTGCCCGCTGTCCCCGCTACTCTTCGTGCTGGCCATGGAGCCCTTGGCTGTGGCCCTGCGGCAAACCCTAGCTGTTGGAATTCCACTGGGGGATGGCGTACACCAGGTGTCGCTCTATGCTGACGACCTGCTGGTGTTTGTCAGAGATGTGAGTAATATCCCGGAAAGTCTAGATCGCCTGCTGAGTCGCTTTGCAGAGATCTCTGGACTCCGGATCAACGCAGGCAAGTCTGGCCTCTTTGCATTTAGCGATGGAGTGGAAGACCCGAGGTTCAGACTACAAGGCACAAGAGTCCAGTGGATGGCGGACACATTTAAATACCTGGGGATCCAGATTTATCGCCAGCTGACCGACCTCTTTGACGGGAATTTAGGTCGGGCAGTGACAGCGCTCAGGTCACAGATCGGCTTTTGGTCCACGCTCCCACTAACACCCACGGGCAGAGTAGCTCTGGCCAAAATGGTCATGCTCCTTGCTTGCTATACTATTTCACCAACTTGCCATTGTTTCTACCAGCTTCCTTTTTTACCACGCTCAATAAGGTCCTACGTGACTTTATCTGGGGCTCATTTAGACATCGGCTGGCACTCCGGAAATTGTTCCTCCCCACTGATAGAGGCGGATTAGCCGCCCCCTGCTTTGAGCACTACTATCTGGCCGTGCAGCTTCAGTGGATTGCCTGCTGGTTAGCAGACAGGGAGAGAGAGGACATGGCTACCGGGGATCCTCCATACACACTGGAGCGAAAACACATGCTGTTTCACCCATTAGCTGCCTCGGCGCGCCCCACCCCACTACTGCTGATGGTGGCATACAAGTGCTTTCGCAGAACGCTGCAGCTCACGCGGGCAGTCTTTCCATACGCACCGGCAGTACCCTTGGAGGGCTCACCGGGAGGCGGGGGGGTTCTTACAAGTCCTATGCTAGAGAGGTGGCATGATGCAGGTATACAGACACTAGGCAACCTATACAGAGACGGGGCGCTGACTCTGTACGAGACACTGGTCACTGACGAGGGGCTTCCCCCAGGGGGGTTCCTGCTACACCGCTCCCTCCAGGCACACATGACGAAGAGGTGGGGGGATGTCATGACAGAGCCTGAGCAGCACCTTACTATACAATATCTTTGCATCATGGGTAGGGGGAGACATCTGGTTAGATGGTTTTCTGCATCACTGAGAGCGCACACGGAAATAAGCCTGAACACACTAAGGGGCAAATGGGAGCAGGACCTGGGGCGGGCACTTGAAGATAAAGAATGGGAGAAAGTCCTCAAGAGCCCAGTGCGAATCCCCCGGAACATGCGCTTTCGCCAAATTCAGGTCTACATAGTTCATAGGGCCTACCTCACCCCAGCTTTACTTAACAGATACTTCCACAGGCGGACGCGTCCTGCCCAAGGTGCGAGACAGTGGTTGCTGACCTACTTCATATTTTGTGGGGATGTACGGGGCTGGGCACTTACTGGGAGGACATCAGTAGGCTCCTTACGCAGTGTACTGGACGCATCATTCTGTGTAACTGGCCTGAATTTCTCCTACACCTTTTTAAGAGGCCCCCAAACGACAAGGCATCGTCCCGACCCCTAGACCTGGGGATGGTGGTGGCAGCGCGCCTCCTCACCAAGAGGTGGAAGGCGCGGGAGCCACCTAGCGTGCAGGCTTGGAACCTGTCCCTTCAAGCATGGGCCCGGGCGGAATGGACTGCTATATGGCAGAACACTGGGAACACATGCTTAATACGCTACAGTCGGCAGGAATTGCTGCCAGTGGAGGAACGGCAGAAGGCTAGTTGGGGCCACTTCCAGCTAGGGGACGCATGCAGCGGACAACATGCACGACATCTCACCTGGTGCTATACACGATGCTACAGCAAAGGGGGATAGCGAGAGTTGGAGACATGTGGGGGTGGGGGGAGGACTCCCTTGTGGGAGGGGGGGGAGAGGGGCTGGAGAGGGCTTGGGACGCGATGGGGGACAACACTTACTGTATGCTCACGACCATGTCGCAATGTGGGTCGCACAGGCCCTTCTAGATTAAGGATACACTCGGGCACATCTGCTAACTGCGGGAATATTCACACACTACAGTGCAGTGCCTCATAGACATAATACGCTTTGCATAACTGACTGTCGAGAGATACTCTCAGTGATGTATTGTAGGGATATTTATGTGTATTGTAATGTCTATAAGATACAAAATGCCAATAAACAGATTTGACAAAAAAAAATGAAGTGGGGTCAGCTCATGCCGTTAATGAGTGAGTTATCAGTTAAGAACAAACCAGAAGTGGTCATGTTACTTCTTAGGGAAAATTATTTAGTCCAGTTGTCAGGGCTTGGGCTACTGATAGAGAAGAAATCAGATTTGGAACATTTCTCAAAGACTTGGCCCAACACACAACTCATCCTAACAGCGCTGATGCCTCGCAAAATTTGGAGGAGGGCAGAGAGATTTACTGCTGTGGAAAGAGCAAGAAGGAAAGTGAATAGAGAACTGGAACGTTTTTGTTCTATTAACAGAATATATCGGTTAGTTCATGTTGAGATTACTAAAGAAGATTACCAGTTTTTTAGGCACAATGGCGTTCACTTGTCCTTTATTGGAAATGAAATTTATATTTTAAACATAAAAGAAATGATTTCTAAGATTTTCGGTATACACACATGGTGTTTAACTCATGCTGTTGGAGTGACAGCATTACTGGGGATGTTTACAGTAACATAACAGTTTTTAAAAAATGACTTTCATTAATAAACAAGTCACACATTTTCCCCCCACCCTTCTCCACATTCTACTCTTACCATTTAGCAACCTTCACCCCCCATCCTCCTCCCCTTCCCACAAAAATGTTTAATTTATTTAGTTCATTGTGGTAGTTTTCCTCGACATATGTTTATTGTGGATAAGTGATTAACTGTTTGGCGACAGGATGAGTTTTATGCCTTCAGGTAGCACATGTTTTTATATCTGAATAACATGTTTTCACCTGTTTGGCCACAGTGGTACTCTTTTATAAATATAACTGATGACAAGCATCCAGTTTTCTTGAATTCCTGGTAAATGAGGGGAGGGACAGGAAAAACGCCTGAGTTAGGGTTTTTCCTGGTGGCGGAGTTGGAGGAGATGAAGACAGGCAGGAAGGGTTGGGGGCATTAGGAATAGCTTTGGACAGAGGGAAGCAAGAGAGAGAAGTTGGAGGCAAGAGGCAGGAGTGGGAGATAGGGGTTTGGGGAGGAGGATTAGGCCGAACAAGGTTGTGTAATAGCTGTCATGGGGATATTGCTTAGGGGCCGGGTGTTTGTTTGGAATATGTTTGAATTATGATCTGTATATAAATATGTTTGTATTGCCTACCTGTCCAATAAAGCGGCCTTTCACCCTAAATTTGGGACTTGGACATGCTTATTGCCTGATGAGGGCTCCTGGGGGTGGCACTCACAGAGTGCACAGCCCCGGGCAGCTTCGGGCACATATTATGGCCCTAGGACAGTTAGGCAATACTGATTGGCAGGTGCTTATCAGCGCGAGCCTCAGATGTCAACATTCTATGTGGAGCACTTTGCCTGACCACGGTGAGGTAGGGTAACACATTTTGGCTCGCCCTCCCACCCTGGATTTATACGTTTTTATGCTTTTCTTTCATGTAAAGAATTTCTCATAAATGTCTTGTTTTGGTGGTTGTCGCTTTGACAGGTGGCAGAGTTGGAGGAGATCAAGACAGGCAGGAAGGGCTGGGGCATTAGGAATAGCTTCGGACAGAGGGAAGCAAGGGAGAGAAGTTGGAGGCAAGAGGTAGGCTGGAGAGGGAGATAGGGGTTCGGGGAGGAGGATTAGGCCGAACAAGGTTGGGTAATAGTTGCTATGGGGATATTGCTTAGGGGCGGGGTGTTAGTTTGGAATATGTTTGAATTATGATCTGTATATACATATGTTTGTATTGCCTACCTGTCCAATGAAGGGGCCTTTTACCCCAAATTTGGGACTTGGACGTGCTTATTGCCCGATTAAGACATGGAGGGTTACATTTTGCATCCACGATCAATATTGATTCCGTTATTGACAAGAGAGATTTCTTCCGTTTTTTCCCGAAATTGAAACTGAACGAAATCTGCCACAGTCACAGGTAAAGAAATACAAATGACGGTTGGATGGTCAATGTGGGCCTTCTGTCCACTGTCCTCTCCGCCCCCCCCCCCCCCACCCATGGTGATGAGCAACGGCGCAGCAAGTGTGTCACAGTCCCTAGTGCATGCAAGGTAGGCATAGACCGTAGAAGGGTGGAATTCTGGACCAGGGGCTCAGCATTTATTCATCCCGAATGTAACTATTTTCACAAAATCGATAACACATTTGAAATACCTCCCACCCCAAAACAATTATAAATGCTCTACCCCTAGTATTGTATGCTCTTGTCATTGGCATCATCGTGGTGCATTTGTATATGTTTGCAGTTTCTGTACATGGTCCAGTGGTAATGAGAAGTTAAAACGTGTTATATATCTGAGATGCGGCCCTATCCTCAATGCTGAGCATTTGTGGACTATGTCGATGGTCGCTCCTGTAACATGCCATTAGGCTGTTTCAAGGTCATCATATAGGTTTCATGTTCGACCTCTCTTTCCAAGTTCTGTCACGTTTACAGCTAGGCAGCTGCTCGAACCCGTCAGTCCATCAATCATTTGCAACTGCAAACGGGCACATCTCTGGCTGTCACGGGCCAGAGGGTGGTAAATGCGTGAAGAGGCAACTTGAAGCCCCTGCAAGGGAAAGTGAAGTTTAAAATATATGAAGATGCTAGTCCCAACTCCAGTTACTTTTTGAGTTCATCAAGAGCCCGTCTTGTAAATATTTCACAAACATTTTACCTCCAAACTCTAATTTACAGGCAGGGATCAAAAGACTGGCTCACAGAGCCTCCGGTATCTTTTCTCTTGACCTGCTCGCAATGGTCCTGAGGGGAACCCGCCTTTTACCACACAGCCAGACCCACGCAGTGCCTGTACAATGCAGGCACTAAAAAATGCGTCATTACCACGCTAGTCATTAAAACAACTTGCTTTAGGGAAAGCGTTGTTGGACTGGTGTCGGATTTTAAGTCCAACAACATCCCTACTGTTGCAAAGACTGCAGTTGGAATAGTAAAATATACTACTCCAAAGTCCAGCGCTTCCCTAAGGCAAGTTGTTGTAATGACTTGCCAGGTAAAGGAATGCGTGGGAACGACTCATTCATTTTATTGCCCACATAGTAAAGGCATGCGTGGTAAAAGCATGCGTGGTTTCGTCATACAACCGGTCCTGGGGCTTAGAATGTCTGAGAATCAGCCACAGTCAGTGTTCAGAATAGGTGCAGCATAGGTATGTGGTTTGTAATGCTGCATGCCTGGGGCCTCATTTACAAGCTCATTGCTTATGAACGCCATAAGTGTGGCAGGGTATGCTCAGACGTGAGTCCCTTGCTCACTTTGCCACTGGATTCAAGCAAGCGGGGCTGAAGACGGCTGAAATGCTGGAAACCGGTCCTCGGAAGCTTGTTTCCGGTCCAGGGAAGGCTTGGCTTGGCAGTTCGGGCTGGACTGTTCCCATGAGGCACAGGGTCAGACTGATTTGCATATAGCCATGTCTGAACTGGGGTGGCAGAGTAGGCTAAAGAACGGTGATGGATTAAACCCAGATCTTTTGACTGGGTGTGAGTGTTTGATTGATTCAGATGCTCCATCCATCACCACGCCCTTTTGTACCGCTTTTGGCCGCCATAAGTGTGGCAGGGTATGCTCAGACGTGAGTCCCTTGCTCACTTTGCCACCGGATTCAAGCAAGCCGGGCTGAAGACGGCTGAAATGCCAGAAACCGGTCCTCGGAAGCTTGTTTCCGGTCCAGGGAAGGTATGGCTTGGCAGTTCGGGCTGGACTGTTCCCATGAGGCACAGGGTCTGACTGATTTGCATATAGCCATGTCTGAACTGGGGTGGCAGAGTGGGCTAAGTGATGTATTGTAAGGATATTTATGTGTATTGTAATGTCTATAACATACAAAATGCCCATAAACAGATTTGACAAAAAAAAATGAAGTGGGGTCAGCTCATGCCGTTAATTAGTGAGTTATCAGTTAAGAACAAACCAGAAGTGGTCATGTTACTTCTTAGGGAAAATTATTTAGTCCAGTTGTCAGGGCTTGGGCTACTGATAGAGAAGAAATCAGATTTGGAACATTTCTCAAAGACTTGGCCCAACACACAACTCATCCTAACAGCGCTGATGCCTCGCAAAATTTGGAGGAGGGCAGAGAGATTTACTGCTGTGGAAAGAGCAAGAAGGAAAGTGAATAGAGAACTGGAACGTTTTTGTTCTATTAACCGCATGCGTGCGGCATGATTTCCGCCCGCACGCTGAGAATTTGTAAAGCCCATTATTCATGACGAGCTGGGCTCGTCATGAGCGTGCGAGGAGGCTACCTCATGACGAGCCCAGCTCGTCATGAGCGTCGAAGGGGTTAACAGAATATATCGGTTAGTTCATGTTGAGATTACTAAAGAAAATTACCAGTTTTTTAGGCACAATGGCGTTCACTTGTCCTTTATTGGAAATGAAATTTATATTTTAAACATAAAAGAAATGATTTCTAAGATTTTCGGTATACACACATGGTGTTTAACTCATGCTGTTGGAGTGACAGCATTACTGGGGATGTTTACAGTAACATAACAGTTTTTAAAAAATGACTTTCATTAATAAACAAGTCACACATTTTCCCCCCACCCTTCTCCACATTCTACTCTTACCATTTAGCAACCTTCACCCCCCCATCCTCCTCCCCTTCCCACAAAAATGTTTAATTTATTTAGTTCATTGTGGTAGTTTTCCTCGACATATGTTTATTGTGGATAAGTGATTAACTGTTTGGCGACAGGATGAGTTTTATGCCTTCAGGTAGCACATGTTTTTATATCTGAATAACATGTTTTCACCTGTTTGGCCACAGTGGTACTCTTTTATAAATATAACTGATGACAAGCATCCAGTTTTCTTGAATTCCTGGTAAATGAGGGGAGGGACAGGAAAAACGCCTGAGTTAGGGTTTTTCCTGGTGGCAGAGTTGGAGGAGATGAAGACAGGCAGGAAGGGTTGGGGGCATTAGGAATAGCTTTGGACAGAGGGAAGCAAGAGAGAGAAGTTGGAGGCAAGAGGTAGGCAGGAGTGGGAGATAGGGGTTTGGGGAGGAGGATTAGGCCGAACAAGGTTGTGTAATAGCTGCCATGGGGATATTGCTTAGGGGCCGGGTGTTAGTTTGGAATATGTTTGAATTATGATCTGTATATAAATATGTTTGTATTGCCTACCTGTCCAATAAAGCGGCCTTTCACCCTAAATTTGGGACTTGGACATGCTTATTGCCTGATGAGGGCTCCTGGGGGTGGCACTCACAGAGTGCACAGCCCCGGGCAGCTTCGGGCACATATTATGGCCCTAGGACAGTTAGGCAATACTGATTGGCAGGCGCTTATCAGCGCGAGCCTCAGATGTCAACATTCTATGTGGAGCACTTTGCCTGACCACGGTGAGGTAGGGTAACACATTTTGGCTCGCCCTCCCACCCTGGATTTATACGTTTTTATGCTTTTCTTTCATGTAAAGAATTTCTCATAAATGTCTTGTTTTGGTGGCTGTCGCTTTGACAGGTGGCAGAGTTGGAGGAGATCAAGACAGGCAGGAAGGGCTGGGGGCATTAGGAATAGCTTCGGACAGAGGGAAGCAAGGGAGAGAAGTTGGAGGCAAGAGGTAGGCTGGAGAGGGAGATAGGGGTTCGGGGAGGAGGATTAGGCCGAACAAGGTTGGGTAATAGTTGCTATGGGGATATTGCTTAGGGGCGGGGTGTTAGTTTGGAATATGTTTGAATTATGATCTGTATATACATATGTTTGTATTGCCTACCTGTCCAATGAAGGGGCCTTTTACCCCAAATTTGGGACTTGGACGTGCTTATTGCCCGATTAAGACATGGAGGGTTACATTTTGCATCCACGATCAATATTGATTCCGTTATTGACAAGAGAGATTTCTTCCGTTTTTTCCCGAAATTGAAACTGAACGAAATCTGCCACAGTCACAGGTAAAGAAATACAAATGAAGGTTGGATGGTCAATGTGGGCCTTCTGTCCACTGTCCTCTCCGCCCCCCCCCCCCACCCATGGTGATGAGCAACGGCGCAGCAAGTGTGTCACAGTCCCTAGTGCATGCAAGGTAGGCATAGACCGTAGAAGGGTGGAATTCTGGACCAGGGGCTCAGCATTTATTCATCCCGAATGTAACTATTTTCACAAAATCGATAACACATTTGAAATACCTCCCACCCCAAAACAATTATAAATGCTCTACCCCTAGTATTGTATGCTCTTGTCATTGGCATCATCGTGGTGCATTTGTATATGTTTGCAGTTTCTGTACATGGTCCAGTGGTAATGAGAAGTTAAAACGTGTTATATATCTGAGATGCGGCCCTATCCTCAATGCTGAGCATTTGTGGACTATGTCGATGGTCGCTCCTGTAACATGCCATTAGGCTGTTTCAAGGTCATCATATAGGTTTCATGTTCGACCTCTCTTTCCAAGTTCTGTCACGTTTACAGCTAGGCAGCTGCTCGAACCCGTCAGTCCATCAATCATTTGCAACTGCAAACGGGCACATCTCTGGCTGTCACGGGCCAGAGGGTGGTAAATGCGTGAAGAGGCAACTTGAAGCCCCTGCAAGGGAAAGTGAAGTTTAAAATATATGAAGATGCTAGTCCCAACTCCAGTTACTTTTTGAGTTCATCAAGAGCCCGTCTTGTAAATATTTCACAAACATTTTACCTCCAAACTCTAATTTACAGGCAGGGATCAAAAGACTGGCTCACAGAGCCTCCGGTATCTTTTCTCTTGACCTGCTCGCAATGGTCCTGAGGGGAACCCGCCTTTTACCACACAGCCAGACCCACGCAGTGCCTGTACAATGCAGGCACTAAAAAATGCGTCATTACCACGCTAGTCATTAAAACAACTTGCTTTAGGGAAAGCGTTGTTGGACTGGTGTCGGATTTTAAGTCCAACAACATCCCTACTGTTGCAAAGACTGCAGTTGGAATAGTAAAATATACTACTCCAAAGTCCAGCGCTTCCCTAAGGCAAGTTGTTGTAATGACTTGCCAGGTAAAGGAATGCGTGGGAACGACTCATTCATTTTATTGCCCACATAGTAAAGGCATGCGTGGTAAAAGCATGCGTGGTTTCGTCATACAACCGGTCCTGGGGCTTAGAATGTCTGAGAATCAGCCACAGTCAGTGTTCAGAATAGGTGCAGCATAGGTATGTGGTTTGTAATGCTGCATGCCTGGGGCCTCATTTACAAGCTCATTGCTTATGGCCGCCATAAGTGTGGCAGGGTATGCTCAGACGTGAGTCCCTTGCTCACTTTGCCACTGGATTCAAGCAAGCCGGGCTGAAGACGGCTGAAATGCTGGAAACCGGTCCTCGGAAGCTTGTTTCCGGTCCAGGGAAGGCTTGGCTTGGCAGTTCGGGCTGGACTGTTCCCATGAGGCACAGGGTCAGACTGATTTGCATATAGCCATGTCTGAACTGGGGTGGCAGAGTCGGCTAAAGAACGGTGATGGATTAAACCCAGATCTTTTGACTGGGTGTGAGTGTTTGATTGATTCAGATGCTCCGTCCATCACCACGCCCTTTTGTACCGCTTTTGTCCGCCATAAGTGTGGCAGGGTTATGCTCAGACGTGAGTCCCTTGCTCACTTTGCCACTGGATTCAAGCAAGCCGGGCTGAAGACGGCTGAAATGCCAGAAACCGGTCCTCGGAAGCTTGTTTCCGGTCCAGGGAAGGTATGGCTTGGCAGTTCGGGCTGGACTGTTCCCATGAGGCACAGGGTCTGACTGATTTGCATATAGCCATGTCTGAACTGGGGTGGCAGAGTGGGCTAAAGAACGGTGATGGATTAAACCCAGATCTTTTGACTGGGTGTGAGTGTTTGATTGATTCAGATGCTCCGTCCATCACCACCCCCTTTTGTACCGCTTTTGGCCGCCATAAGTGCGGCAGGGTAAGCTCAGACGTGAGTCCATTGCTCACTTTACCACTGGATTCAAGCAAGCCGGGCTGAAGACGGCTGAAATGCCAGACACCGGTCCTCGGAAGCTTTTTTCCGGTCTAGGGAAGGCATGGTTTGGCCGTTCGGGCTGGACTGTTCCCATGAGGCACAGGGTCAGACTGATTTGCATATAGCCATGTCTGAACTGGGGTGGCAGAGTGGCCTAAAGAACGGTGGATGGATTAAACCCAGATCTTTTGACTGGGTGTGAGTGTTTGATTGATTCAGATGCTCCGTCCATCACCACCCCCTTTTGTACTACAATTCTTAGTAGACAGGGATTTACATGAGAACCAATGGGTGGCTGCATGGTAATGCCCCTGTACCACCTATAGAACGCCCCCTTGATGCAAAGTAGCTCATAGTGCTACTATAGCCTTATAGACTGCCATGGATGCTATGCCGGCCATAAAAGGCCCGCTCCAGCGTTTAAAACCTAAGCCGAAGACAAGAGTCTTTAACAAGGATGAGGGCCTTTGATGGCTAGTACAGCCCAGCTACAGCAGGTACAAGGCTATTAGAACATTCTTCTCCTATAGGGCCGAATGTCCTATTTATAAAGACAAAAGCATCAGAGAATGAGAGGGTTGAAATCCCCAAAGCTCCGAAGCCTTCGTTTCACTGCTTTTGCTGTGATTGTTCAACAGCTCACAGCGTGCGCAGGGCCACAGCTGTTAGCGTTTTGAACTTTCACAGCAAGAGCTGTGGAAATGGGCTGAAGTCAGCCCCTGGTTCTCCCCAGCCAAGCTAATCTGCTTTTTTTTAGGTCTCCCCTGAGCCAGCGCATGTGCTGCTCTGGCGAGACTTTTAGTGAGAGCTTCAAAAAATGCTACCACACGCATTTAGTGGTGGCCTAGAGCTTGCGGTCCTGCACGCGGGCGCGCGCTTACAAGCACAAGCGCCATCTCGCGGGCACCCTTACAGCCGCGATTTCTTTCATTTTCGCGGTGCCGCCATCTGCCTTTCCTCGCAGCACCCTTCCTCGCTCCGCCCGCCCCGCCACAGAACGCGTCTCCGCGATCGCTTTCACAGCCGCGCTACTATTATGGCCGCACGGCCAATGCTTGTTTTATCTGCAAATATGGCACCCACTCGCCTTGTGCTCTCCCATTACATCTCAACTGAGTTAGCAAATGTTTTCAGACGTTTGCACTTTTATTCCATAATGTTAGTCTCAGTAACTTCTAGAAGCTCCTCCACCCTGTGAATCCCTCTTATCTGGGTGACGAGGCAGCTTCCCAGCAAAGAGCAGGACGCAGACAAGCTCGATTCATCTGTATGCCGGCGACATTCAGGAAGGGGTAGTCAACCGAGAAAGAGGGCTGATGTTTAATGCTGTTGACTCCTTGGTGCTTGGCCACTGCCACTGGATTATAACTGAAGGACGCCTCCTTCGTCCACACCACCTTACCACTGAGTCCTCACACCCAAAACCTCCTGGGTTTGCTTTCCCTAGCACACAAACCAGCACAAGGCGTGTGTGGTTTACTGAGATTCAGAGTTCGGCCTTAATTCCCAAATATGATCAGTGGCAGGGCTCAAGTCCTAAAAAAAGAAGTGGGGGGACGCTCCAGGTTAAGTGGTGTCCCTGGAAGTGACGACAGGAAGTAATGTCACGAAATGTAGTCCCCTTTTATTACAGGAAGTTGTGACGAGCAATAGCAAACCAGGCTATTTAAAAGAGAGCCAAATGACCTGACATTACCGCACTATGCGGATTTTGGTGTAGTAAGCAACAAAATCTACATGATGTCACATTTTAGGGAAAGCAACTTGAAATATCGGCTATTCATCTCTCCAGATAAATACATACTCCATTGTACCATTATTTATCAGGTGCGATCAACACTTCACCTAATCCCGGGACACGTAATAATGGCCTAGTATTTAATGATAGCAACCTCATAAACCTTGCAGATGGGAACCCTGTTCTTAAAACTCTTACAAACAAAAATGCCTCCATAGAACAGAGGGGACCGGCAGCCCAGAGCACTAGAGATGTCTCTACAAGGCCAAAGATAACCCAGGACAAAGTGGGAGGGGCACTGGAAGGGGGCAAAGAGGTGAGTCTAGAAAAGGCCTCTTTAGCTCACGCAGAAGTCGTGACCTTAACCGGAAGGAGTGGTGGGGTCCACACAGAGACTAGAGACCGGGGTAAAGTTCCCTTTCCTACACCAGAAAGGCAGTTGTCAGAAAGGTGTCAGTGTTTGGGGACGACACAATAGCCTTGAAGCCACAGGACAGAAAGTTTGAAACTCGGACTTCAAGAAAGCCGAGTATTCACGAACTGCGAGCTAGCGCGAGTACCGTGAGCTCAGTGCAGAGCTGATCTGCCGAGTGAAGAGCACGAAGAAGGACGTGGCTCTAATGTGGCACAGCCTGGGGCCTTTTTTTCCTGGCGTGAGAAATCCTTCCTGTCCAGAGACGGGGACCGGACCCCTGTACTTGGGAGATGACGGGGCGGCCGTGCGGGCAAGTAACGGCGCCATCATTGAAAGTCCAGCTTTGGGGCAGGGGGGATGGCGTCCACCCGGTAAAATAAGTGGGGGGACGCCGTCCACCCGTGTGGTACCCCGACTCGAGCCCTGATCAGTGGAGCTTATGTTCACAACATTGCATTTGCGTCATGAGGAGGGTGGGGGTGGCCATTGCAGGTCCGTCTGGAGGCCGCCAGATGCGGCTGCTGTGGGTGGTGCGCAACGCGGCAACCGCCTCTGTTACTACGATGCTGCCCCCTACTGGTGGCTTGTAGAGGCCAACATCCACTTTAAACTTCTGGGTCTGACAGGCTGGCCGATTTGCAGTCTTACGCCTCACCTCTGTGGTGCAAACTTCCACTCAACCTACGCTGCATCACTCGACTCCTTTCTAAAGGGCCATAAAAACAGTATTATTTCACTCCATTTGGCTCTGCGAGTCTGAGTTCCCGCGCTAGAAGCACTTTTCGCAGTGATGTTGGCACTAAGAAGCATTTAGACACAGACTGGCGAAACACTGGCACTCAGTGGTCAGCCAGAATATGGCAAGTGTGCATCTGTTGGGAGTGTGACTGATGGTGTCTGGCGCAACTGCGAGATGGTAAGCAGGAATGGGGGTTTGAGCTCAGACTAACGAAGAGAAGGCCAGGCTTATTGGCTTGGTGCTGGAAAGGGAAACAAATACCCTGGAATGCCACAAATTGATGGTCAAGAGGTAGCAGCAGATACGCAAAGAGAGTCATGAGGGTCGGAGGCAAGAGGATTGGAATCTGAAAGTAGACTTGCAGATTTAAAAAAAAAAAAAAACTCCGCCCAAAAAATTTCAGAACAAGGATAAATTCTATGGTACATCTGGACTTTCTTATCTTATTGACCATAAACAGATTGCATTTTAAAATATCTTACAAGCTAAGACGCCTGCTGCCCAGATGGTTGTATACCCAACGAGTTTCAAGGTATAATAACAGTAGGATAACTGGTGGTTAATGCACTTGCTGGAGAAATATATTTCCAGTCTAATCACAGGTATGGCCCATCGTAAACTAGCATAGAGGGTTAATGTGCCTGCTGCAAAGCACAACATCTAACGTGCAAGTCACAAATTTGTAATTTCTATAGACAGCTCTGTGGGTTACTGCTTTTGCTGCAGAGATCCTTGTGGTGCGTGCTGATCACGTTACAATCCTTGCCGTACAGCTCCAGAGGTGCCGATACATTCACTGGGACAATGTCAGCAGAGTGCACTGAGGAGGGCCCCGATCTCCCACCTGGCTCAACAGCAGCTGCCAGATCTGGGATCTGGGTGGAGCGCCCACGCGGATGGAGACCTCTCTGACCAGTAGTTCCTTGACCCCCTATGCCGTTCTGTCTATGCCCACCGTCCTTATGATAGCCGGTCAAACTACTCCATTTACTCAAGAAAAGGGTAGTGAGGGGTGAGGGCTGAATGAGGTGTGGCCTGCTCATGTGCACAGATAACACCTGAGCTATGCACATTCAGGCACCATGAGTGCTCGTGCCCGCAGGGAAGGGTATGTAGAGAGGCCAGCCAAGGTTATTCAGCACAATGCTATTCCTGCTACACGGACTTGTCAAACTGTGATGAAAACACAAGGGGTTTAAAGAGCCCGTCGCGTTGCAATTCCAAAACAGAGAAAACAAACGTCTAGGGCAGCTCAGGTTGCCTCATTTTACCCAAACGTGATATATATATGTATATATTTTTTTTACAATGGAGACAAGTCATGAGCTTATGTACAGTATAAACAAGCATTGGCGTAGCCAATAGGTCTCTTCTTTGGGACCTTATAAGTGTTTTGCAACAGTTGATGTTGTTGCACCAAGGATATTGTGCTGCTTAACTAAATACTTATATGATCCCAAAAGCGAGACCTATTGGCTATGCCAATGCTTGTTTCTCGTTCAGCTGCGCCAGGAGACCCAGGAGCTGAACAGCATTACCCCTAACTCCCTCCCTCCCTCTGAGGCTCCAATGACTCTGAGCTAAGGAGGAGAAAGGGGGAAGGCTCTGGTGTGACCTGTAGCACAGCGGGGTGAAGGCAGCCAGTGACTACGCCATTCTCATAAACATTTATTTAATCAGAGTCTGAAGAAACGTGATCTTCCTCTCGCCAGCCACTGAGCAACTAACCAGAGAGGAATCACAAGACAATAGAGTGTTCCAAAGAACACACCTGAATAAAGATTCTGACAGATGTTAAAAGAACACGTAAACTGCATTACTACACACAGTCTTTTGCTTTCCCCTGCCCACTCCATGGGCAAGATTTACAAGAAACTGAAGCATCCGTACAGATTCGTCAGTTTCCCTACGCCTCCATATGAAACCCTTGCGCCACCATTTACAATACAGCCTACCATGGCGCAACGATTGACAGATGCGCCAGAAATTCTGACTCAAAAGTGACGCATTGCTGGAGTTGCTCATGAAAGTGATGCAACTCCAGCAATGCGCAACAACAGATAGGTGAGTCCAATTTAAAAAGCTGTGTGTCATTCCTTACACCTGGTCTGAGCAGGCGTAGAGATGTTGATGCAGTGAAGGCATAGACTGACTCAGTGAAATGTTGTAAATTTAATTGCGTCAGTTCTACATGGCTTTTTGCTTGGGAATGCCCACCATGCATACATTATACCTGACACAGGTATAATGTGGTGCAGGGCTTTACAAGGTGGTGCATCTCCCTAGATGCGCCTCATTGTAAATTGACCGCAACGCATTGCTTACACTGCTGCTACGTCACAAAAAGTGACGCAAAAGTGGCACAAAAGTGTCGCAAGGAGATTTTAAGTCAGCACCCAAGTGTTTTGGAAAGGCAGAGGCTGTTTATAAGTACTTTGAAATGTTGAGAGCAGCGAGCGTATAGCAGTGCATATAGGTTGCTGCTCCATTGTCTTCAATGGAGCTCTCAACATTCCTATGTTCAACTTAGCATTACTATGGCCAACTTTCCACCGCAAATCAGTCAAAGTACAAGTTACAAACGTTATAAAGTTACAAAAGTAAAGCAAACCCAGAGCAAAGTGTTCGTAAATCTGCACCCTATGTGAGGCAGAGTCTATGACTTACATCGATTTCCAAGACTCCTCCTCAGGATTTTTGTGAGTACCTAACTAGTTGACTATCTACCGAAGTAATAGGGATACATGTATGGCGGGTTACTTTATCGCATTAAATATAAAGATGCACGTTGGCACATACATTTCTTAGGGTTAATATGATGTCAATATAAATTGCCACTTACCAAATGGGGCCTTTATCACGGTAGTGCTGCAGTAGGATTCGGCGTCTGAGCAGTTCTGTGGGGTTTTGCAATTGTCGTTGCTAGACTGTGAATTGCACTGGTAGCAGGTCAAAAATTGTGCTGAAAAGAAAAAACGCATTTTCACTAAAAGAGACACAAAGATACATTTTCTCAGCATTTCACCCTTGCCATTTGGTTTCAAATGATACAGCCAAACATATTTACAGATTTAGAGGCTACTAAATCTTTCTAACTGCACCCTCCGATTGAGAGGGGGTTGCACACACATGCTGATGATGCATTGATTCACGAGTTGCAGTCTAATGGTAATTGGTTGTCCATAATTGGTATGTTATATTACTAGTCAAGTCCCTATAAAATGAACTATGTGTGCCAGGGCTGGTAATGCAAATGCTACAAGTGGGCCTGCAGCACTCATTGTGCCACCCACTCAAGTGACCTTGAAAAGGGAACTCAGGCCTGCCACTGCAGGGCCTGCGCACAGTTTGTGAAACTGCCATGTTGTCCTGTCAAGTGCACTCACTTGCCAGACCTTACCCTTCCCTTTCTGTGCACCTAAGACAACCCTATGGTAGGTCTAGGGTCCCCCCTGGACAGGGTGTAGTGCATGTGAAAGGTAGGACATGTACTAAGGTGTGTGTCATGTCCTGACAGTGGAATAATCACAATTTCGTTTTCCCTATTCAAAGGCCATCTTGCCCATTATAATAGAATGGGAAGGCTGTGTAATATGTTTTCCAGCCTATCTTCCCAAGGGCTTAAGATGGAACAGTGAACTCACCCTGCAATAACATATCTTTTTATGAAGATGGTTTTTGGATTATGTGTTTGTAAGCCACTCTTTTAGAAGTGGCTGGGTTTTTGTAATTTAAACATTTCTGTGTGTCTCTGCCTGGTTGTGGATTGACTGGTTGGATTTGAAAGCGATAGGATCTGAAGAATGTCTTGACCCAGGGGAGGAGGTGAGACAGCACAGGCTGGCCTGCATCTGGAGTGTAGGGGGAGGAGAAGCCCCTACAGCTGAAGAGGCCTGAGCTGGTGCTTGTGCTTGACCACCGGACCAGCAGTGTGAGGGGTAGGACAAACGCGACTCATTAGCCACGAAACTGACACTACATTTGAGTGTTCACACCTGCCGGTACACGATGCTGCACGCTCATGACCTAAATAGGCTTGCGTTGTAGATCTACAGGTACCACTTTTTAGGGTGCTGTATGGGTGGTCGTTACTTCACTTCATATAGTTTAAGATCACCACCAAAAAGTGTAGGTAGATCTATTTTTGGTCCTGAAGAATTGCCATCTAATTGATAAACAGGCAAGAAACATGTTGACCCATATCACAAGTGTATAACCCCACAACCTTAGAGTGAATATACTTATTCTTTTCATTTTGATCAGGGTGGTGGCCACAATCCATTAAAATTGTTGTGAGTGGACCACCACTTCCTGTTTTAATTTTACATCCCTACACATCACTATCACCTACACTAACCTAGGGCCCTCACACGCACTACACTCTACGGCATAAGGCATAAAGATCTCCGCCATGGAGGCCCCATCATGGGCGCAGATCAGGTATTGCAGCGCCGACCTGATAAGGAGCTGACCCGATGATGAAGCAAGACACCCAGCTGGCTGGGTGTGTGAGGGTCTTTTTCCGAAAGGAGGAAACCTTTCTCCTGCCTTTTGACTATACACTATTTCGTGTATCCCCAGATCACATACAACTACCTGCTTCTTTCAATAGGAACTGCCTACCATCACTGTTTAGTCATACTTTTGGGCATGTATACTGGACCTAGTTAAAAAAAGCCCCTATTTCCCTTCCCTTGGATATACTGGTGCTATAAAACAAGTGTCCCATCTCCTGCTGAGTGATTGAGAATCCAGACCCCCACTAATCAAAGGAAGAAGGTGTCACTGGTAGGGAGGCACCCAGAACTGGTTTGAGCAGGGGCAGTACCGGCCGGTGGTGGGAGTGCTGCAGGGCAGTGGGGCGGGGTTGGAGCAGGGTAGGGGGTAATAAACTATGGCATACGGCCTAACGGAGGTAAGTAAACAAATAAATACATAAAACGAATTGTGTTGCGTGCGCTGCATTGCATTTGTCAATGCAGGGCGCGCAATGAAATTTGTTTTATTTATGTATTTGTTTACTTACTTCTGTTCGACCATATGCTATAGTTTACTACCCCACACCCTGCTCCACCCAGCCCCGCCCTACCGCCCGCAGCACTTCCACCACCGACCGCCACTGAGCAGGGGTCAGTGCCCCCTGTAACACAAAGACTTCAAAGTCATTGAGGGGTGTAACTATGCGAGCTGAAGCCCCTGAACTTTGGAGAATAGCTTGATCAAGTGTGAACAAGACTAGAGCTACTTCGTGGTCAAAAGGACCTTTGCCAAAGAAGAAACAACTGAAGAGACTGATGGATAGGACTGCTTATGCTGTGTGATCTAGGGCTGGCCTGCAGTTTGATGTTTCAATCAAGGAAAGGCTAAAGTGATTTTGATGTGTGCTGTGTCCCCCTGCTTGAAGGAGGACTTTGCGGTGTGCTGTGTCCTGAAGTAACTGTCCCCAAGGGCCTGAGGTTAGCTGACTCCCTGTTCGGAAATACAGGAACACAAAAGTTTCCAGAGAAGACTATCAGAGATGCTGTGTGCGTGTGCTCTGTCTAGCCTGAGACATTCATAGGAGTTGCCCTGTGATCTTGGGCACGTGGAGTTCCAAACGAGACTCAGTGACGCAGTGTGCGTGTACTTGGTGCAGCATGAGTCCTTCGAGAGGATCGTCCTGTGAACATGTGCCCCGGGAAGCCAAGTAAGTCTCAGCGGCGCAGTGTCCGTGTGCTTGGAGCAGCCTGAGACTTTCGTGTGGATTGCCGTGAGCGTGCACACCAAAAGGGCAAGTGTGTCTCAGCGACCCTGTGTGCGTGTGCTGTTTGCAGCCTGAGACCCTCGCCAGAGGTGTCCTGAGATAGGGGGCACCCAAAGATCAAGCGTGTCTAGAGCAACGCTTTGTGTGTGTGCTTTCTACAGCTTCAGACCTGCGCAAGTTGTGCCCTGTGATCGGGGGCGCCAGAAGATAAAGTGTGTCTCCGCGACACGGAGTGCGTGTGCTTTCTACCGCCGGAGACCTGCGCAAGTTGGGCCCTGTGGTCGTGAGCACCAGAAGATCAATTGTGTCCAAGAGACGCTGCGTGCGTGTGTCGTGTGCAGGTTGTGACCCTCGTGAGGAGTTGTCTGGTTATCGTACACCCGGAGTCCAGTGACTCTTATTGACTCTGAGTGCGGGTATAGTGTGCAGCCTGGGATCATCCCATTGCCCGGAAATTCAGAGAGATTACATCAGAGGCCCAAGTCGCTAAAAGAGGAGAGGAGAGTGGGTTCGCGACCCCAGGTAACGTGAGTTGACTCCTGGGGCAGGGCGTGGGCTCGAAGGGAGAAGCTCTGGGCCTCTTTTTCTCTCCTGCAGCGTGAACCTCTGCTTCGGCTCGGATCGCGGCATGTGTGCCAAGGAAATGGCAGCACCGGGGGCTGGAGTGCAAAGCTGCATTCACTGTATTATATCTTACCCGTGTGGGGGGTCAACTGTGGCCATAGACTAACCGCAAGCCAGCACGAGTGGCTGAGAGACTGCCGGAGGCACCGTGAACGGTGCTGGATTAAATCACGTATTGCATTATTCCTGCATAACGGAGTATCTGATGATTGCATGACGCATTGCCTTCTTTCTGCACAACTAACTGTCTGTTTGTCGTAATGCCCATTGCATTCATTTTGCCTAACGAACTGCCTGATAGGTGTGTTACGCATTGCACTAGGTTCGCATAACAAACTGCCTGATAGATGTGTTACGCCTTGTCTTAGTCCTGCATCATGAACTGCCGGATTGTCGTGTTGCATACTGAACTGCCTGATATATGTGTTCCACATTGCATTAGTTTCGCTTAACGAACTGCCTGATAACTGTGTTACACGTTGCATTTCTTTTTCCTCTTAAAGTATCTGAAGGGGACCGTACGCATTGCATTATGGGGGCATAACAGTTTACAACGTTGTTGCATTACGCACTTCATTACAGTAACAGTACAAATCGCCAGATAGCCATATTACGATCTGCATTATTCTTATGTTGTGAAGTACCTGATTGTTGCATAACGAACTGCCCATTAGGACATTAGGATTACGTAGGATTGTTTAGTTTAGCTCAATAGTAATAGGCATGGGGGAGCTTCACCCCGGCGCATATGTTGGTTTAGTATTCTGTGGTTGCATCGTATATCTTTTTATAAACATATACTTGTTTTTCTATTAAACTCGTGTGGAGTCTATTGGGTTGCTGTGAGCATAATTGCAAATACTTTACACGTTGGCCTTGAAGATAAGCCTGGATGCTCATGCCGAGCTACCAAGGGGGTGGAGCGGGGGCTATCTCTAGAGGTGAGCTGTCTTTCCCTAACGTTGGGGGCTCGTAGGTCCCCGTTTGGCCTAGGGTACCTTACCTAAGCCAACCAGGGTTCCGGGGATTCTAACAATTACTAATAGGTAACATTCTTTTCAATCTATTTAATTAAAATACTCTGTTCCCTTAATACCAGTCATGAACTTAAGTTTTGAACTGTTCCCCTGTGAAATTCAGCTATCCTTGCACCTAACTCTGCTCTGCTTAAAGGGGCCACCCAGTGTACAGGGAAAGCAGTTATCTTTACCCATTCCTGGCTCTCTAACAACCAGTGTTTTAGATTGTTGCTTAGTTTGATGACGTCTGCTGGGGGTCATACACCGGATGAGCCCTTTAAAGGGACAGAGCAATTGTCACTCTCCTTCAGAAGGGTTCCGACTAGTCTAATCTTCAGAGTGAGGGCATCAAGGTAGCCTTTGGTACCTCAGCCACTGCCCTTGCAGCCTTTAGCCTCAGGGGTCAAGAAAGCAGCAGGGTTCCTTCCCCTTGACTCTTCATTGGCAAACAGGAGCCTGTTGGTTGACTAAAATGGCCCTGCGATGTCTCTGAGGCTCACACTGTGCTTGATGTTGCTTTCTGCCATCTTGCTAAATCTCGTTCAATTCTTTGTGCATTTATGGGAACGAAGGGCATGCCATCGGTTACACATCTGAGAGCTTATGAGGGCTTTAGTTCCTACAACTCTTATTTTTGTGCTTGTAACCAAGTCACAGAATTGCACACAACCTCCAAGAATGAAGTCATGTCATGACAAGCAAAGCCTTTCAAAAGGTGGTGGGCAAAAGTTCAGGAGGGGAACAATATTGCCGATCTATGAGGCAGATTTACAAGCCCCTTACTCCACCGGTGCATCACGTTGTGTGACGCACTGGCGGTTCAAGCTGCTGTGTGATATTTACAAGCACAGGTAAAGCCACCTTGTGTGACTTTACCTGTGCTTGTAAATATCGCCCCTTTGCACGCAACACTTTGCGTGTAAGGGGGCGTGACATGGGTGTTGCTATGGGTGTTCCAATGCAACACCCATGTCCACAGATGCATTTCCAGATTTACGAGTAATTGTAAATCTGGAAATGCGTCAGAATGCTACACCCCCGAAGGGGTGGCGTAGCGAGGTGCAACGAGGAGAAATGTTTTCAATTCTCCTAGTTTTTTTCCTCTTTCAATGCGCGCTGCATTCTACAGCACAGATTAGAAGAGGAAATTGTAGTAAAGGAAGATGCACAGTCCACTGTGTATGTCAAGATCCTTTATTGTAAGTTCCTTCCAAGATAACAAGTATAAAAGTAAAACCCCACCAGGAGCCAGTGTTCGCAGCTCAGCCTGAGTTAACCAACTGCCACAGTCAGGTAGAGAGAGACACTGTGAGTCAGAAAGTCACCCAGGCCTTCTATGATGTCACAGATGACATAGTACAGTCTATCTAGTGAAGAACAGTGGAGAGGACATTTACTACACATCCTCTTCCCTTATAGAATAGGAACAGAACAGAGAACACAACAGGCAAAATACCTCAAATGCAACATCAGCAGAAAAGTACAAGAATGAGCCAAATGAGATGTTCAGAGATAACATTAGCATGAGGTATCATTAGCAGAAATGTGAACAAAGAAAACCAAATGTAATTCTATATGCCTCATCCCCCTCCCTTAACGAACCAAAGCAGCTAAGCTAAGTGGTCACACTCATAACCTCCCTACACCACAGGGTAAACACCCTAGAACAAAAGTGAGTGTAGACGGAGACGCTAGAGAGAGACACATAGGGGTAAAATTCACTCAAGACAACCCTAAGAGAGCAAACCCCCTTCACAAAAATTCACCAAAGAAAACATTTGTTTCAAAGAACTAAACCTTTCCCTGATTAAGACATACTGACACTAACATATGAAAAATTCACAGCTCAAAGTCTTACCAACTTGAAACTCTGGCCACGAGTCGCAAGGAGGTAGACATGGACCAGATTTCTCACCCGGGTCTTTAACTCAAGAAGGTTATTCCATTCTATTGTGGAGGAGTCTTGCAGTCCCCAAAAATAATTCTGAATCGGAGATCACCGGCAGTGATCGTGTCCCAACTCCGGTCGGCTCTGCAGCAGAGATGTGTAAAAGGACCATTTTTACGATCAGGTTCGCTAGGTGCCGACACAAATCATGACCTTCACACCAGGAAATTGAAGACCACAGTGTGCGAGTGAAGTTGAAGCCACACTGGGAACACCACATGGATACTTCGAGCTTCAATTTGCAAGTCGCAGCACCAGACAAGAGTACGCAGTACACAATATGCTGATCCTGAGCAAGATGGCGGCACGCTGTTATGCCTCCGCCGGATGGTTCACGGCCAAAGCGTGCTGAACGAAGACAACCGGAAAGCTGCAGCGTGAGAGAACGCCTGACGTCACAGGGGCTTCGCTACGGAGGAAGACCTTCGCTAACTCCTAGAAGCATTCTAAACACGTCATCAATTGGACGGTAGCAGGGAAAGAGAAGAGATCGCTGCTGGCCAACCGTCGACCAACCGTCATCAGCATGCAGGACGGTGAGTAGACGATGTCAAAACACCACACTGTGCTTTGTTAATGGCTGAATGCTTAACGCAAGGGCAATCGTCATCGCACAATAAAAAGAAAACTCTGAGTCAGTCTCTCATCCGCTCGTGTACATGCGACGCCTCAAATTCCACATAAGATGCCTCTGAAATGAATGCCCGTTTGCACACATAGGACAGAGACAGGCAAAATAGTCACCAACTCGTGCACATGCGACACGTCTCACCAGACCTCCGAGGTGAAGGGATAGTGCGTAGGTTCCAAACAAAATGTCACTCCAGTAAGCGCCTGTTTCCACAAACAAGGCAGACACAAGCAGAGTAGGCAAAGGCTGCTGTAAAGTCACTTAGAACCCCAAAACGTCTAGGTTGCAGGTTGAAGGCTGTCTATAGACAAACGAACTTCAAAGTAAAAACACGTGCCCAGGGTGCAGGCTGTCCAGGTGGAACAGGACACTGGTGGGGTCAGCTGGGCGTTACCTTTGGGTTTCAATTGACGTCTTGAAACTCTTAATGTCTTTTACTTTCTTTTCATTAGGTTCTTTGTTGCTTAGTTGTCCTTATTCTTAACTGCACACGTAGGTTAATCCAGTTCAAATCGTCGCCAAATTGTAGTAAAGGAAGATGCACAGTCCACTGTGTATGTCAAGATCCTTTATTGTAAGTTCATTCCAAGATAACAAGTATATAAGTAAAATCCCACCAGGAGATAGCTCTAAGCAGCTCAGCCTGAGTTGATCAACTGACACTGTGAGCCAGAGAGAGGCACTGTGAACCAGAGAGTCACCCAGGCATTCTATGATGTCACAGATGACATAGTACAGTCTATCTAGTGAAGAACAGTGGAGAGGACATTTACTACAGGAATCGCCTCAAATTATTGTTTTTTTGTGCAGGAAGGTACCCCTTGCTGCACAAAAACAATCTCCCCACGACGCAGGCATCTTTGCACCATGGTGCAAGGGTGCCTGCGCTGGCACATTGCAGCAGTTTGTGCACCAGTGCAGGGGGAAGCACAGTGCTTCGACATATTGTTGTAATATGTTGCATACTTGTGCCTCCAAACTAACGCAGAGCGGTGCAGTAAAAGGACTTGCGACTCCGCGCTGCGTTAGTTTATTGTAAACCTAGGTATTTGTATTTTTTCTAAATATATATTCACTAAAAGGCAATATTTTTTCAGAAACAGTGCTTTCTTTTTTTATACTCATAAAATAACCCTAGACAGTAAGGGCTCCCCAGCTACATTCTCCAAGATAAATATTTCTTCACAGTAGAAAATGGTGTGTCCAGTTAGGGGTGGACTGGTCAAAATGCAAAAACAGGTTGTCAAGTTTCAACAAAGTCCCCCAGCACTGCCCTCTGCTATGCGGGGGCCTCTTTGCAACAATTGTTATCTGTCCATCCCTCCTCTCGCACCAACAAAATGCCATAAACACCAAACAATATGGTCATTTCTGTGTGCTGCAGCCCTCTCTCCCAACACGCAGTATTAATAGGACGAACGCCCTTAGGAGTGTTGCAGGAATCCAGATCCAGAAAGGTACCCATGCTGAGGTACTCTTTGTGTAGCAATACTGCACTTCCCCTGCCTTCTATTCTGCCCATTTGTTTTGCATACGAATAGTGAATAGTGTATGGGATGAAGTACCACCTACAGTACATTTAATGAATATTGCACGTCACTGAGCAGTTCCATGACTATATCGAGGAACGAGTTTGAAGGCCTGAATTCCTTTATAAGATCATGAAACTCCGAGGTTCCCCTGGCATATCACGTCAGCACCCTAATATAGACCCGGCCACTGGAATTATGCGATTGAGCAGTGATTTTCACATAATTATAGACATGCCGCATTTGTCACATAGCCCATCATCTGCCACACAATCTGCAGATTTTAACAAAAAATTTGTTTCTAGCTCAAAGGGTTCCAAAGTTACTAAAAATGTAGCGCAGTGGAAGAACCTTTTCAAAACGTGTCTGGTCAGCTTTCTGTTGCCTATTGCTATATTTGGAAACTAAACTGGTACTAATGAGTTGAAGCCAATGCCCAGACAGATATACCAACAGATGAAAAATGTAGTGACACCATTACAAAATGTGCAGCAGTATGCTGCATAATTTGCCTTTTCTTGCTGCACGTTTTAATCAACCCTGCCCCACAATTTGGCCCTCTCCTGTCGCACAATTTCAGTGGTCCTGAATATAGGTAGTATCTAAAATATACATTAATCTAAGTTGTGTTTTTATAAATCATGTGACATCACTTCCCGGGAATGTTGAGGGGCAAAGATCATATATTTTACTTACTGTGAGGTCATTAAGTTCAAGGGTGTTGATGTCACTTCAGCTGCTCCTTGACATTTTGGTGACTGGTGTGTCACATCACAATTAAAACTTGTGTACCCCTTTGAAGTTGTTTGGAGAATAAAAAATACTCCAGCATCCAAGGGAAAGAGATTCTTAGTTAAATTGTGAGAAAAAGGCACACCCATTTTCAGCACCAACTAGAACTCGAAATTCGAATATTGCCTGTTTGCGTGGATAAACTACACCACCTCCTTCCAGATCATTACAGACATTGCTTCCAGTTCTGGAATTTTGTGTGATAGTTTTACATCTATTTAGCTAATTAGACTATCAAACTTGAAATCAGTGATTTATTGATGGAAGTTTCAAGACTGGGGACAGTGTCTGCAATGACCTACGCAAATTTACAGGAAGGGAGACTTTGCTAGTGAGATAAAAACTTTGCACACTTATAAAAGCGTTGTTGTTCTGAGGAGAAACAAACATGTTAGGGTATCACATGTTCTAGTGCAGCAGCACTGTGTCATTGCATGTAGTTGTCTTACAAAAATATCTGGGGTAACATGCCACAGTTTAAACATGATACCCAGTCACTGTCCAATAGAACAGGTCCTTTTAACGAGTCCCTGACATGTAACCTGATGGGTTGTGTTCACCCAGCATGTATGCTCTACCACTAGGGGGCTCCATCACTGAGCGTCGCTCACGTCTGTCTCTGGGGAGCTGAGGATCTGGGGGAGGCAATGATGTCATTTGCACCAACATTTCCAAGTCCAGAACCTGCCAATGTGGAAAAAAAACGAAATTCGCACTAAAAAAGTACAAAAACAACACTCTGAAAACCCCGTCGGCTCTGCAGTTTTTTTAGCCGAGATATATAGGTGCCAAAATTGGCTCACTGCATTCTGATCTAGAAATGTAGCTATAAAACTGCATGGAACCTGTGCAATCTAAAACATCCATAAATATAGGTGCGAGCAGTGCAACAGTGCGATTCATACAGGGTTGGATTGGGATCCAAAATATGCCCGGGCACCCTCAATACGAGCGCCCCACATTTGCGGATTGCACCTTTTCTCAAACACTGCTTCGGTGTTTAAATATTATTTTTTTAGAAGGAGGAGGGGAATCTATAAAAGAGGCATATTTTCTAAACTTCAATGGGCTAAAAACAGTGCAAATGTGGCCAGCTTTGTGCCCTGATTAGTTGACCATGGTGAACCACGCCTTCATATATGTAATGCCACTTCTGCTCAGATCCCCTGCCCCTGCTCAATCTTCTGCACCCATTAATGGACCGGCCCAGAGGGTAGGACACCTCTAACCATTGGTAAAACTAAGGGTGGTAATTGCGGCCCACCTGCCCCCAGAGGCCGCTTAGGCCCCTCTGGGCTGCTGGTGGCATCTAAACAGCACACACAAAGCCCAAACCGGCCCCCTCGCTGCCCAAAAAAGCGCCCACAGCTGGAACTCGGATACCGGCCCATCGCCCATTTTACCATTCCGGCGCTGCTTAACTGCGGGTGTAAATTTGCATGACCGCCACTTAATCTGGAAGTGTATGCACAGAACCGCTCCAGTCCGGTCTGTGCAATCCATGTAATCTGGAAATGTTGGTGCAAATGACACCAATGGATACTTTCCATCCGAACCATCACACACTGTCCACTACTGCATTCTTTCTGGTGGACTGGGGGTCAACCACATATTCCCCAAAACAAACTATGTGCCGGCTGAGCAGCAGCACGTTTTGTGAAACTGGGACAAGCCTGCATTTAACAGCTGTGTGTCAGAGGCTCCACGTGCTGCAGGCCCCCGGACCACCCCCCACCCAGCCTCACTTACCCACGTGCACACACAGGGCTGCACAGAACACGACGAACAGGAGGGCCTTCATCTTCGTGCGGTGTTGGAAGCTTCCAGAAAGTACTGGAGGGGCGTCCCAGGGTGTATATATAGGATTGTTTCATGGGCCAGTGGAGGTCACCAGAAGTCTGACGTCCATCTGAAGAATGTGGTCCAACAAGTACAGGTTCCGGTACAATGCACAACTGCACCCTCTGCTTCTGCGGTTTCACAGGTGTCCATGACGTGCTTAGGTCTTTGACGGGGTTGCGCATTATTTGGAGAAGCAGGGCACGCCCCTGTTGTTTACTTAATTAATTTATGGCTTACTCAAAAGCAGGTTTCTTACCAAGGGCTTGACTGGCCAAATGGGTAGGGTGACCAGAATTTGAAAGCCAAAAACCGGGATATTTCACTAAAATAGACTACAGTTTTACTTCAAGGGAGCGCACAAAAGACAGCGCTCTCAACAGAGCATACTGAACAGGCAGAAAGAACATACATACCTGCATAAAATGCAATTTATAAACCCAGTAGCTTGCCTGATAATAAACATGGTTTCTTGAAACAACTGCTAACTATCCATGCTTTGTAAAATATAAAAAAGC
Organism: Lissotriton helveticus; assembly: GCF_964261635.1. Lineage (NCBI taxonomy): Eukaryota > Metazoa > Chordata > Amphibia > Caudata > Salamandridae > Lissotriton > Lissotriton helveticus. Next base: position 170,421,392 of record NC_136063.1, on the reverse strand, counting down.
ACCTCCCAAAGTTTTCAGCCGACCCTCTCTAAAAACCGGGACAGGAGCTAAATTTCCTGAAATCTGCTGGGACAGCAGGTGGGAAAACCGGGACCGTCCGGGCAAATCCGGGACACCTAGTCACCCTACATATGGAACATAGGGAGAATCCCACTAGACTGAGTGTCGGGGGCTGCTTTTAGTGATGGGTGGGCCTGAGGAAGCAGACACAATTGACTGGTAGACGTATAAACAGTGCTTAATTTGAAAGAATGAGTGACGTGCAGAAGCTCTGCTCAGACACCTGCAGCCAGTGCAATTAAACCTGGGCGCGCCGAATACCAACGTTGTGTAGTCTTCATTCGCCTCAGGCCTCTTTAATCCATTACCAGACACTCCAGCCCTTTTATCTCACATTTGCAGGTTCCTGCTTTTTAGGTCTCGCCTGTCGATGCGCATGCGCATCGAGCTTGCGAGACTATGGGGGCTTATCCACTCTTTATCCAACTTGCAAGGAATCGTGGTGATTCCTTGCAGTGCCCGTGACTTTTAAGCTCAATGCGCATGTGCATTGAGCTTAAAAGCGCGTGCACAGCCGCCCGCATTCCTCCGACACCTTTGAAGTGAAGCTTAGCTTCACTTCAAAGGCCCGGCTTCTTCACACCCACATGCCGCTCTGCCCCGCTCCGCCCCCTCCCCTGAGTCATCCTGCCTGCCCAGACTTCTCCTCCCCCCTACTTACATCCCGCTTTCACTTGTTAACTTTACCGCTGTCCGGGTGGTTCCATGTTATTTCTTTAACTACCTGCTCGTGACTGCCCGTCCTCGTGCTGGCACTGTGCTTTCCTCTGTGAACTTTAGGACTTCTCCATATAACTGTGGCATTCCAGAAATTCGTCATTGGAACGCAACGTGCAACGCATTGACCCGACGTTGCTCTTTGATTGCGCACCTAGAAACCTTGACGCGCAAACCAGCTTCATTCTCCTTGGCTGACACACCCAGCAGCCTTTACAGACGGACAACAGCGTGTACAACAGCTTTGTGCCAATACTAACGTGCACACCAGCTTTGTGTCCATTTTATGTACACAGCAGCTCCATGCTCTATCGCTCACGCGCACAGCGACGCTGTGTGCACTTTAATGCTCATTCGCTGGCACGCACAGCACATTTGTGCAAGTATTTGCATGTCTACCCTGCAATCCTTTCGCTGATACGCACAGCTTGATTTTAAAATTGTGTGTATAAGTTACAGTTCACTCGCTGATGCACACAGCAACTCCGCGGCGCTGACGCGCACAGTTGGATTTTAAATTGCGTGCCTACTTTACAGTTTACTCACTGATGCGCACAGCAGCTCCATGCTTTCTTGCAGACTCGCACAGCAGTGCCCAGTGCAGACTTTTACGTTCTTTCGCTGACACGCAGAGCACTTTTGTACAAGTATTTGGTCGTCTACCCTGCAATCTTTTCGCTGATACGCACATCTTGATTTTAAAACTGCGTGTCTAGTTTACAGTTCACTCGCTGATGCGCACAGCAACTCTGCTGACGCGTTTAGCTGGATTTTAAATTGCGTGCCTACAGTACAATCGCACAACACTTTAGTACAAGTATTGCGTGTCTACTCTGCAATCTTTTCGCTGATGCGCACAGCAACTCTGAGTGCAGTCTCTTTCAATCGCTGACACACACAGCACGTTCCCATCTAATTGTGTGTATACAGTACAACATATTATATCCTATGTCTTCATTAACAATATAGTGTATCTGTACTGAATATATATCCAGCATTTCAGACTGCATTTCAGAGCTTTTAGAAATGTTTATGGCTTTTTTTTTTTGAAATTCTTTAGCATTGGCTACAGGAAACAAAAATGCTAAAGATTTACAAAAAAAACCCATAAACAATTCTAAAAGCACTAACTCTAATGCTGCGAGACCTATTGCATTTCCAATGCTTGTTGCCTTTGTTACTGGTTTCCCGTCTTTCACTTCTTCTGACTCTCTGATTCGTGTGTTTCTCAGTTTTGCTGTGTCAATTGTCTGAAGACAGACAAATGAATGTGGTTCCCCAAAAATAAGTGTCAGTAGCCCCCATTGACAGCCGCCGGCTCAAATTACGCACTGCTTAAATATAAATTGCCCCCTAGTGCCCTCTGGAGACTATCACACTCACTTGCTACACTCACACGCTGGTTGGAAAGAACACATTTTCCAGGGCATCTTTTAGCTGCCAGTCCAACACTTTTCGCACCAAATACAATAAAATAAACAGTAGCACACACGTGAAAAGAAATGACTAAAGTGCTAAACTACTTGCAGCTAAAAAATAGATCATTTCAGGAAATAAATATTTGAAAAAGTTATATGTTATAGTTTCTATTCACTCTTCTTATTGTACGTTATATACACTTGGGCACAGTCGGTTATGGCTGTCGCAGCATGTGTTCATGTTCACATCAGGAGCAAAGCATTTTTAGGCCTCAGCGTCCGACGGTGCGCATGCGCAGTCTTGAAGAGAGATGTTGTATACAATTTGGGAGCTTCAGCCTGCCCATAAGCTTCTTATTTGCTGGTTCCATCGTCACTTTTATTAATGTTATGTTAGATGTGATGTTATGTTAGATATTCTTGTTAAGCGCGACACTCAACCGGAGACATCTAGGCGCTGCTGTGATACGGAGAGGAAACTTTGCGTAACCAGTTATTAAGAGCCAGGTTTTGAGAGCCCTTCCAAAAGCCAATAGATCAGATGAGAGCATGATGAAAATAGGAAGAGATTTCCAGAGTTTGGATGCTCTCTCCACAAAACGTCTTACACCCCAGGAGGAAATTTTAAACCTGGGGACAATCCCATTTCTAGCAGAGCTGGAGAGACCTCCCAATGCCTGCAGGGCCAGGCTGGGAACACAAACCAGCCCTGGCAATTAATTAGGACCGGCCGCACGCGGGTAGAGGGGGCAATTGGGTGGGGGGTGCATGTGAAAAATATTGCAGCTGCTTTTGGTACAGTGGGCCGATATTGCAGCACTGCTGCAAAACTGGCTTCCTGTACCAAAAACGCCCCCACCGGTCCCAAACCTGTCCCACCCTCTGGCCCACTGGGAAAACGCCCAGTGACCGCTACAGGCAGTACAGTGTGTAGCATCCTGCTACAATAACCACAGACACTATGGTGTGTTATCACTGGAGCTTTATTCTCTCACAACTACCCTCGTCCCTGTCCCTACTCTGACTGCCCTTTCCTATTCTGTCCCCTCCTCTTCCCCTCTGCCCACCTAGCTCCGCCCACCCCAACTACTGAACTGCTAACTTCATTACATCTCCCCCTTTCTTAATAAAGCAACAAATGAAAGAAATAGAGATTAGTCCATCTCTGCAATCAGTCTCTTGGGAGGCCACACGTGACGGCGGGGTCTCGCTGGTGTGGACACGACAACTTCAGGTGAGAGTTCTTCTGTAGGTGAAGGCTCGGTGTCAGGTGCGACAGTCCCAGGGTTGTCCCTGCGTTCAGGTGTGGGGACCACAGGTGCATTTTCAGGGATCTCAGGAGAGCACTTCTTGAAATGAGAAGCGTTGCGGGTGACTCTTCGTGTCTGTGATTCGGCTGTCACCATGGTGCCCTTTTGTTGGGTGATGGTTAGGGGCTCGTCTTTGAAACGACAATCAGTCTTGTGGCGTTGTTCCTGCTTGACAACAACTCTGTCGCCTTCCTCCAGGGAGGGGGACCGGGCCCTTCGCCTGCGGTCCGCATACTCTTTCATCTTATCCTTGCGGTGTTGATCGGTTATGGCCATGTCTCTGTGTTGTTGGTCCGACGGAGGTTTTCTCAAGGCTCCGTCCCATGTGGGGATCCGATTCCTCATTGTCCTCCCCAGCATGAGGGTCGCGGGGCATTGGCCCGTTGTGGAATGGGGAGTGGTCCTGTAGGCACTAAGGACCTCGTTTAGTGCTGACTGAAGATCTTTCTTTTCGGCCGTGGCTTGCTGGAATGTTCTCTTGATGGTGGACATGAATCTTTCCACAGTGCCGTTGGCCTGAGGCCAGAGTGGCGTGACTTTGCGATGTTGAAAGTCCATGTGTTTCGCAAAATCGCTGAACTCATGACTATTGAATGGGGGCCCGTTATCCGTCTTGATGACTCGGGGGACACCCCAAGTTGCGAAGACTTCTTCGAGCACCTTGAGGGTGCAGGCGGCACTGGTGGATGATATGAACTGGGCCACTGGGAATCTGGAGTATTCGTCCAGGATGACGACTATATACTTCCCGGAGTGCAGAGGGCCATAAAAGTCCATGGCGACTTCTTGCCATACTCCATTAGGCAATGGGGTCATCTGTAGGGGTGCGGGTGGATTACTGCGGCTGGTCAGTTGACATGGGTGGCAGTCTTTCAATGTGTTTTAAATAACAAAGCGAGAGAGTAAGGGATTTTACACTTTATCAATGTGAGTTTGAGAACTCCTGGTCCCCAGAATTACTTACAAAAACAATAAAGGAGTATCCACTCAAAAATAGAGAGAACGTAAAAATGTGTTCCTCTGGATAGGGGCTAGGGTGCTCAGTTCAGCACCATGTGCCTCAGCCTGTTTTTGGATAATACATATCCTTTTAGAAGACCCCTCACTCACCAACCTAGTTGGTGACATGCTTCATCATTGGGGTCCCACCCCATAGGCCGAGTGCCTATAGGGTGTGCTGCGACACCTGATTACAGTGGAGCTGGTTCGTTTTTTTCTTTTATATGTACAAGACGATCAAACAAGTGGTTTAAAAAGGGCCAACACTACTCACTGCAAGTAATTTATTCTTGAGTGCTTGAACCCTTAATTAAAAACGTGTTGCACCTATGCCTAATTAGGTAGGCTTCGGTGATATAATTAGTGTTTGATAAAAATAGCTAAGTGTGCTATGTGAAGTGTGGTAAATAATAAAATTTAAAAGGGTCTACATGTTTCAACCATCATATCATTAATTGGTTTTCGTCAGGACCATGTGACTGAACTGGGTGGTCCACACACGCTAAGGTGCGTCCTGCCCTAGTCCAGATTAGAGTGCACAAATTGTGGACTCGTGTAAAATAAGTGCTTATTCTTTTGTTCAAAGAAAAAACCTGTAAAAACAGGGAAGCAAAAGACAAACAGGACGGGGTCACATACTAGGGTAGACAATACATATACATCACATTTAACATATAAAGCCATACCAAGTCAATAGTAGATGTTAATCCTGGGTTGGAACAGAGGGATTCATCTATTTTATTTACATTGCTACAGTGCTATAACAGGACTGTGGCTGGTCGCTACTCGGATAATGCCAAAGAAGTGGTGTCGACCTAGTTCTGGCATTTTTGTGAATAGCTCGTGAAAAAATAATAATAATCGGCGTGCTATGAGTGAGTGATCTCTACTTGTGATCACGAAGTGAACGGCTGCTGGAATATGTGGGCAGTCGTGACGTCGCTTTTGGTGAATTGCGACTGGTATTGTTTTTAGCTTACGCTTCTTTGCGGTATTGCCGCTTCATGGGCACCTGCACTTCCAAGACGGCAAGAGTCCGTCTCCTTCAAATCGTTATGTAGAAAGGAGGAAGAAAGGGAAAGGGAAAAAATATGCCCGGTTATAGTTGTTGTGATCAATTGAATTTGTAGCCTTGCCCGTCGGCTTACCAAATCAAAAATACGAGGAACCTCTTGTTCCCGCATTAAAACGGTTGCGCATCACTTACTTGCTGCTTCTGTTCATCAGGCGGTAAACCTACTTGGTTCCGGCTGGTGGTGCCCCGAGGAGTAACCGGTTCTCACTGTGCTTACCGGTAAAGTATCGTTTGGAGCGCTTCCTGGTTGGGCGTGGCCGTATCACGTGGGGTAGTCACGTGACTCCGCCTTGGCCAACCAGGGAGCTCCGGGGGCGGCGCTTTCAGTTGGTGTCATCTGTATCTGGCAGACGTAGTCAGAGGGTGTCTCTTGTTTACGTTGCCATAGAAACCAATCGTTTACAAGATCAATCGTTTCGTTGTAGTTTTTCTAAGGAAATTCCTACATTATTAGGGCTTAAATGGGGGTAGCTTCATAGCCAGTGCAAAAGAGAGGGGCAACTCGTAACGGACCTGCGAACAGAGTCAGGAATTCGATTATATTAACAGTATATTTATGAAGTCTTCATTTTATGCGATGTTCTGTGCAAATTTCGGTACATCATGATATTTCTTGTGAATAGTGAATCATGCCAATACACTATTCCACGGGATATTATCATTCAAACCCGACTTGTGGGTAGACAGTCTGTACACCCATCTTTGCTCTTTTTCAAATAGTCTTTTAGTCAGATTCGTACCTGGCTTGACTTGCTCAATGATGGTCCATTCTAAGTCATCTGGTGTATGGCCTTTTGCAAGAAAATGCTCAGTTAGTCTTGTGTTAGTTTTTTGGCACCTGATAGTGCTTCTATGTTCTCCTATCCGGAGTTTTATTTTTCGGCTCGTCATACCCACGTATCTTAGATTACACGGGCATGTCAGCATATAGACAACATTCTCACTGTTGCAATTTGTATGACTCCTGATAGTCCAGGTCTTATTTGGTTCCAATTGCAACGTTTTTGTGTTCTTCGTGAAGGGGCAGACACTACAGGTACCACATCTGAAGTGGCCTGTCACTCTTGGTAAATCCCATAACGTTGTTTGTGTCTCCCTTTCGGGGTTTGTCTTTATTGGTCTTGTGTTGACCACCCTGTCCTTTATACTCTGCGCCCTTTTGAAGCTGAACAAGGGTTTTTCCCATTTCAGGTTGCCAGTATTTAAGATATTCCAGTGTTTCCTTATTATTTGGGAGACATCATTGGAAATGGTGTTATAGGTAGTAACACATGTCAGGGGTATTTCTCCAGCTGCTTTGTTTGTATGTTCTAAGAGACCAGAGCGTGGTTGGTTCCGCGCACGTTTTTGGCTCTTCTGGAGAATCTTTTTTGGGTACCCCCGGTTCTGCAGTTTTTTTGTGAGATCCTCTGCCTGGTTCTTATAATCAGCCAGTTCACTGCAGTTCCTACGGAGCCTCAAATATTGCCCATAGGGTAGGTTTTCACGCAAAGGTCTCGGGTGGAAGCTGTCGAAGCGTAGCAAGTTATTTTTTGCAGTTGGCTTATGATGGGTCACAGTTGTTAATTTACCATCTGTTTTTGTGATTGTTATATCAAGAAACACAAGTGTATCTGGACTTTTTTCAAAAGTGAAGCGTAGATGTTCATCACAAGTATTTATCCAATTAAAAAAGGAGTTCAAAGATTCCTCGGTGCCTTTCCAAATGGTCAGCACATCGTCAATGTACCTGCGCCATATTAAGATGTTTGAGCTATAGGGGTTTGTTTGACCAAGGATGTACTTCTCCTCGAAATCGTAAACATACAATCCCGCTATGCTTGGAGCAAAAGAACTGCCCATGGATGTCCCACCCGTTTGTAGGAAAATCTGGCCTTCAAACTCAAAATAATTTCTTTTGAGAGCCAATCTGGCACATTCTAGAACAAACTCTCTAGGGGTTCTTGACGTCCACTCTTCTTTTGCAAGGGCTCGACCTAGTACATCCAGTGTTGCGTCTTGGGGAATACTGGTGTACAGGCTTTCTATATCGAAACTCACCAATATAGTGTCATTCGCAACAGTGAGTTGATCCAAAATTTGAAGTAAACTTTTTGTATCTTGGAGGTAGGTGCTTGTTTTTTGTACCATTTTTTTGAAAAATACATCACAGAATTGTGAAAGGGGTTCCAACACCGACCCTATGCCAGACACAATGGGTCTGCCAGGTGGTGGTGTCTTGTTCTTGTGTATCTTGGGGAGGGTGTAAAAATATGGAATCTTTTTTTCACTCCCGCACAAGAAATCAGCCTCTTGTTTGGATATAAAGCCTTCCGACTCGCCATGTTCCACTAGCGATTTTATCTCGCTTTCCAGATCTTCTGTTGGATCCACCGGTAGTCTGCGGTAGCTGGTTTGGTCTGCTAATAGTCGAAGACATTCTTTTTGATAGGCTGTGCGATCTTGCACTACAATACCTCCGCCCTTGTCTGCAGGCTTTATCACAATCGTGTCACAGTCTCTCAGGTTATCAAGGGCACTCCTTTCTTCCCTGGTTAAGTTCATAAAGGGTTTTTTTGGCGTAGTTGTCTCAATCTCATTAAAGACGGCCTGCTCAAATGTGGAAATTTCCACTGGAATCAAGTGTGGTGGTGGTAAGAACGTGGACTTATTCCTAAGTCCAGTTTCGTTCATGTCCAGGTTTTCTTCATTGTTAGTTCTTTTCTCAAAAAAGGCTTTCAATCGTAGTTTTCGGAAGAAAGACGACAGTTCACAGTGCAACTTGAATTTATCAAGGTTAGCAGTGGGTACATACCCCAAGCCTTTGTTCAGTACTGAGTTTTCAGCCATACTCAATTGTCTGCTTGACAGGTTTGTTATCAAGTTTTCCGACTGCTTGGGCCTGCTTGTTGTGGGTTGTTCCTGTTCTTGCTCGCATTCGGATCTTCCGGTGCCCAATGTACTTGGCCCCCTTGATTCTGGGTTTTTCTTCTTCCCCGTCCTCTCCCGCCCCGGTACAAAAAAGGCGGTCTATAGGCATTCGGTTGGAAGAAAGGTTGCTGGAACGGAGGTTGCCAGCCATACATTCCCATATTTTGTGGGTTGTAGTAGGGATCAATATACCCTTGCATCGGTGCTGGGTTCATGGGTGGCCAGTTGCCTTGTCCTCTACCCCGTCCTCGCCCTCGTTGTTGTTTAGTGCCTCCGCCACTCGAGTTAGTACTGGTGTTGGAGGTATTACTGGAAGCATTGCTGGAGGCGTCAGAATTATCATCTCCTTTTGACGGCGGTACATATTCAGGATCCGAGTATGGGTAAGCCTTTGTCATGGAGAATCTTTTTAAGTCTTTCTGAAATTTTTGTACTTTCTGTTGTGACAGGTTATCTTTATACTCTGTCATCTCCTTGTTTAGTTCGTCCAGCTTTTTCTTAAAACCTGTGATGGTGGTCTTCATAGTTCCTTCCGCCAGTTGGATATCCACCTGAATTTTTTCAGAGAGTCTTATGGCCGTCTTTAGGATTAAGACTATCCAATCGTGCGTGCAGTGCCACGCTATGGCTGCCCAGTCTTTCCGAAATGCTTCATCCTCAAGAAAAATACGTGGTGCATTAGAAACCAATAGCCCCTTGGGTGCCATGTTATTAGTTAAATATTGTTTGAGTATGGTTCCATGTAGGATGGTTCTGATTCTGTTTTTCTTCAGTTCCGTCAGGTTATCCCAATCTTTTGTCGTGGAAATGCTTTGTGCTATGTTCACATCCGCGAACACTGATAGATCACTCATAATTTCATCAATTTCAGCCGAAGTATATGACAGGCCCTGGTTCTCGGCCATGTTTACAATAGAAATTGCTTGTGTAGTGATATGGTATCTATTGTGTTAAGCACTCTCGCAGCTGTGCGCTGCCTAAATCTTAAATAACAAAGCGAGAGAGTAAGGGATTTTACACTTTATCAATGTGAGTTTGAGAACTCCTGGTCCCCAGAATTACTTACAAAAACAATAAAGGAGTATCCACTCAAAAATAGAGAGAACGTAAAAATGTGTTCCTCTGGATAGGGGCTAGGGTGCTCAGTTCAGTCTTTCAATGTGTCCTCAACCATCTGGTCGAGGGCTGGGAACCAGACACGTTCTCTCAGTGCTCTCTTGGTGGAGACGACTCCTCGATGGCCTTCGTGGGCCAGATCAATTACTCCTTGTCTCAGTGTCGTTGGTATAACTAGTCTGTGATCTCTGAGGAGGAGGTCGTCACTGGTTACAGAGAGTTCGTCGGAGACATGCCGGAAGGCTTGTAGTTCTTTCCTGACAGCAGGACTTTCCTCTTCCTCCTGCGGGTGATATCTCCACCTGTTGGTTCGGGTGCGCTCTATCACTGCCTGTAAGGTGCTGTCTTGGCTGGTCGCTTCCCGAATGGCGTGCATGGGGATGGCTGGTGGACGAGCATGATTGGTCACGAAATGAATGTATTCTTCCGCAATGGAAGGCACAGTCTCTGATGAGTCTCGGGGGTGGCGAGACATATAATCGGCCGGATTCTCATCCTTCCCCGGTTTGTGAATAATTGAGAACGTGTACTCTTGCAGCCGCAAGCCCCATCTCTCAATCCTGGGGGGCATTTTGCACTTGGGATTGCCATAGATCGTGACAAGTGCCTGATGGTCAGTTATGAGCGTGAAATGCTTCCCATAAATGAAAATGTGGAAATGTTCGCATGCCCACACGACGGCCAGGCTCTCCTTTTCCGGCTGGGAGTATCGTTTCTCAGGGTCTGTTAAGCTCCTGCTGGCATAGGCGATGATCCTCCTCTGATCCGACTCATGGTCGTACTGTGCCAGGATGGCCCCCAAGCCCACCGGGCTTGCGTCCACGGTGATTTCCGTTTTCCTCCTAGGATTGAAGTAGGAGAGGCATTTGGCTGATTCCACAGCGTGTTTGATGTCCTTGAAGGCACGCTCGCACTCCGGAGTCCACACAAACTGCGCACCAGCTTTCGTGAGGAGCCTCAGAGGGTGACTCACGGTGGCGTAGTCACGAATGTAGCGGGCGCAGTAGCTGGCCATCCCAAGAAAAGAACGCAAGTCATTGACGTCTGCCGGACTCTTGGTGTTGTTGAGCGTGGCGATTTTGTCCGGGTCCGGTTTCATGCCACTCGCAGAGAAGATGTGTCCGAAAAACTTCAGGGTCGACTGATGAAACTCACACTTCTCTTTGTTGAGAGTTAACCCAGCTTCCATCAGAGCGAGGCAGACACGATCAAGGGCGGTGTCATGCTCCTGCGTGTCCGAGCCGTAGACCAGGATGTCATCGCTGTAATTAAGCGCGTTGGGGATGTGGTGGATGACAAGACGTATGGCCTCCTGGAAGATCTCGGCGGCCGATGAGACGCCAAAGCTGAGGCGTTTGTAGCGGAAAAGACCAAGATGGGTGGCAAATGTCGTGATGGGGCGGGAGCTGTCGTCAAGCTCGAGCTGATGGTAGCCCTTGTTCAGGTCCAGTTTTGAGAACACGGTTGCCCCGTTGAGGGCCGTGATCATGTCGCTCAGGAGAGGGCCTGGGTGTCGCTCCCTCTCAATTGCTTGGTTCGGCAGGCGCATGTCCACACAGAGACGGACTTTGTTTTGGGAGCCTTTCTTGGGGACAATAACCACCGGGGACACCCATGGAGTGGGGCCCGCAGTGCGCTCAATAATGTCTGCGTCCAAAAGTTCCTGCAGTTCACGTTCAACTGCGGATTGCAAGTGGAACGGCACTCTTCTCGGGTGTTGGGCCACTGGTTTGATTTGCTCGTTTATATGCAGGTGGATCTGACGGCCCTTCAGCTTCCCCAGGCCTCGGAAGAGGGAAGGGAACTTTCCGGCGCAGTCCGAGATGTCATGGACGTTGAAGAGGATGTGCACCAGTTGAAGACGTTCCGCCGTGGGGAGGCTCAACAGACAGTCAGCCTCAGGACCTTTGATCACGTGAATGACCGCTGGGATGGAGAGCTTGCCATGCGTTAGGGTGGTGTCAAACTTGCCCAAGCATTGGAGAGGTTTCTTCGCCATCCAGGTGTAGACGCGGACAGGTGCAAAATGCAAACGTGGTTTGGGGTCCATACGGTCGTGTTCAGCAACAGATATGTAGTTAAGCGATGCTCCGCTGTCCATCATGAACTTAGCGGCATGGTTGCCCACTTTGATGTTGAGGCGTGGATAACGTTTGAACTGATCGTGGTCAGCAAAGTTGACATATTCGGTGGTGTAGGATGAGTGCCTGGATGAGGATGACCTTGAGTCTCTTGAGGGGGAACGACGGTCCCATCGGGAGCGCCGAGAGTCATGACTCGAATGTGAGGACGTGGGAGATCCAGGAGGCTCTTCCTGAACTGCTCTGATGTGATGACGTTTGGCCTCCGATCGTGAGGGCCGCTGCGATCCTTCCTGTCTGCCGCCATCATTGCGTTTCTCTTTGTGGTAATCCCCACACATGGCCTCAAAGTGGTTGGACCGTCCACATTTCCGGCACCGTTGGCCCATGGCAGGGCAGGAGTCAATGTGAGGATAGTCGTACCCGCACCTGAAACATCGCCTCGTGCGTTCAGGTCGGCGATCTCTCCTATCGGATTCCTTTCTTCTGTAGTCCGGGCGTCGCCTGGGTGAGTACTTGGAGCGCCTCGATCTGTCTCGCGGGTGACGCCTTCCACTGTCGCTCCGATCCTGACGTCCCTGCCGTCTCTCAGTGATGCGGTTGGCGTGCTCACGGCTGGTACTGGGCCCTGTTTCAATTTCCGCCGCATTCTCTTCGGCCTGGTCGTACAGAGTTTTCTTCGATTTCGGCAAGTTCTTGTGGTTTTCTCAGCAGTCGCCGTCTCAGCGACTCCGAGTGGCACCCCGTGATTATCTGAGATTTGATGGCTGCATCCGGCGAGAAGTTGGTAAAGTCACAATGTAGGGACTGCCTCCGCAGCCGATGTATGAAGGAGCTCAGTGGTTCTTCCTTACCCTGGCGCTGCTGGTGGAATTTATGCCTCTCATAGTCGACGTTTCTTTTATGCAGAAAACGATTGTTCAGAATAGTTCTCACTTTATCATATGTATCACCATCTGTGGCTGGAATCTCTCGAACGATCTTGCTTATTTCACGCCCCCCTAAATTGCGAAGGGCTATGATCTTATCCTTGTCTGGTTCAATTTTGGACCCCTCAATGTAGTCCTCAAAGTCCTCGAGCCATTCTTGCCATTTTAGTCCCATGCTGCTTCCTGTTGTGACTGACAATGGCTCCGGGGCGCGCAGGTGGGTGCCTCCCGTGACGTCCTTCTGCGCGGGAGGGTTAGACATCGTGGCACTGAGCTTTGACGCTTGCGTCTGCCTCTTGCGTCAGCGACTGACGTGCGTTTCCAAGTTTTGTCACTTGTAGCTAGCAATGCTTGTTTGTCCCTTGCGACTGTCAATGCTTGTTTTCTCTCTCTTCTTCTTTTCACTGCTTCCAATGCTTGTTTTCCTTTATTTTATATATATTTTTCTGATGCCTGACTTCAAAATGGCCGCCTCTATTTTGCCCAGGGAGGGCGTCCCAGAAATCGCCTGACTTAAAGATGGCCGCCGCTAGGGAAGTCTCGTGTCTCACAGGGTTTCATTCAGGCTTTCATTCTCCACTTGGCACTCACCGGCAGCCAGACTCTTCATACAGCTCGCCCTCCGCACCTCTTCAGACGCTCCTCGGACACTGGAGCGATCAGACGCGATCCAGGCGAGCTCCCGGTTTACCGCGTAGCAGGTAGGCGATGTCTCACGCATCGGGGGTGAGCTTTTCTTCCGTTTTTTTGGCGCGAACAGCGCTCGCTCAGCACCGCTTGGCAGGCGGTCTCTGTGGGGCGCCGTCCTCCACGCTAGGGCACTTTCTCTTCTCTCTTGGGGTCTGGCAGAGTCAGGGTAGGCTCCTGGCTTCTGCTCCTGCAACACTGGCTGGTCACCGCGCTCTTCCTGCGCAAGTCGCGTTTTAGCGCGAAGAGGTCTCTTCTACCTCGGGCGTTGAGACGCTTGGTGCCTCGGCTCCCTCTTGAGTCCCTCTCAACTGCTGGGGGGGGGGACAGGGTCACCTGCTACTGGCCTCACGTGGCAGGTCGCAATTTCGTCCTTCTGGTCGGCGTCTCCTGCTCCTCGAGGCAAGCTGGGGACAGGGCTCTCTCGTGAGGGTCTGTGGGGTTCAAGCAGATCCCACCCTCGTCGCCAGCTGTAGCATCCTGCTACAATAACCACAGACACTATGGTGTGTTATCACTGGAGCTTTATTCTCTCACAACTACCCTCGTCCCTGTCCCTACTCTGACTGCCCTTTCCTATTCTGTCCCCTCCTCTTCCCCTCTGCCCACCTAGCTCCGCCCACCCCAACTACTGAACTGCTAACTTCATTACATCGTGCTGCCTCTTTGCACCATGCAAACTTGTCTTGGAAATATTTAGTTAGCTTATGTCTGGTCTTTCAGAAGGAGAGGTAAGTTAGCAGCCATATGACACCAGCACAAGGTGGTGCCAAATACAAAGGAAAACACAAAAGCGCCTATGCACACACAGAAAGTACAATAGAAAAGTAGTAACCAAGTTATGTAAGCAAGATAAAAAATCTCCAAGACAGCAAAAGTAAACAGTTCACAGAAAAAAATTTCTTTGGTTGGTATCGGAGTATTTAATGGTTTTCACAAACAGCCAGCCGACACGTGTTTCGTCGCGTTGAACAATCTCACGCGACTCTTCAGGGCTGCGACGTTTGTCAAGTCAACTGTAAGGTCGCTCTGCCGGTGATAATTCCGCCCCGGCAGGGCACGTGACCAGAGCAGGTAATTACACTGGGTAATGGGGAAGATCAGTTTTCCTGGGGAAATGAGAAACTGGCTTCAAGTCCGAATTCTTCCGTTAGAAAATGAAATGGCACAACGATATGAGTAAGGGTCGTGCAGCTTGTAAACGGTGAGAGTGTGTTACTCGAGAAAGTCTTTAACAGGTTCGTGGTTATTAGGAAAATATACCACTTATATTCACATGTGAAAAAGCCAGGGGCGTCGAGTCACGCTCCCGCTGTGAGGCGATCTGTGAAAAATGAGCCCGGTACTGTTTGTCTAGAATTGCTAACTGGAGGGGATCACTCGCAGTTAGGGTTACGGATCCAAAGCTCTGTCGTTTGTTCCTATCTCCCGGGTCGCCGTGTTCCAAATACAAAGGAAAGGTCTCAACAATGCTCGTTTTCTTAGTGGAGCGAAGTATTCCACATCCAAAATGCTATTTTGTCTCAAGCACCAAACACTCATGCACCATTCTTGAGTGAACATGTGCGACAATCAAGCATTGTCAAAGCAGACTAATGTATGCTTCCTTTATTGAATGTTGACAACACCACAGAAATCGTGAGCCTCAATAGGGTGATTGTTACTACATAGGGTGAAAGAAGGCATAAAGGTTTAATGTGTTGCAAAATAAATATTTGGTTTATAAGTATAACTTGAAGCTTTTTATTGAAGCGTTGTGCTATACGGGTTACTGTAGGGCGTGTTGGAAAATGATAAACGTTGTCTGTCAAAAAGTAACATAACAAAACAAAAAATGGAATTACTGTGTGTTGGAAGTGCTAGAAGGGGACAGGAAGCCTGAGTTCAAAACACTAGAAGTGCAATAGACTAAGCCCTAGACGCAGGGCCAGTCTGTGCCGAGTAGGAAGTAGTTTGAGGTTAAATGGGTTGCTAGTTAGCTGCAGGAAGTGTAAGTAAGACCTATTTGTCACAACCGAGGAGGAACATCATGGTTTCCAAATGCTGACTTTGGCAAAAGCCTCAGGCAGCAGTGTCAGCCAAAGTTAGGTCTGTGAAAAGTTGTAGTGTTGCCCCAGGTAACACTACAGGGTCAATCTGGTTTATAATCCCACCTCATAATTAGTAGCAGTATTAAAACTAATTTTGTCAGGACAATTATCCATAAAACATTCTAAAACCATGAAAAAACATATATAGAGTATAACATTGGCTCAAAACCCGCAAACCCCCCATGAACAGCACACGCTAATCAACCCCATCCTTGAAACTCTGTTTGACAGTAAGCATAAAACATATGAGTAGCGTATTTCGGACACCTGCTCTATTGCCTCCAACCTTTGCAATGTTCTGTATTTTAAAAACAAGGGTCTTAAAACTTCACCAAATAGGAGTACACAAAACACAGTCCATGAGTACATGAGACAAAGAGCATTTAGCATTCAGGACATATATGCAGAAAACATTGCCATCCCGGATCACATCACACCATTCACGATAGAAGCAGATTGGGTTATACCCCACTCTCACCTGTAAAATTGAATTCCCCAATCGGGTATCTGGGCCGGATAGGGAAAAACCATGTCAGTGCCAAGTGTGTTTAAGGGGAAGTTGATGGAAGGCTTCTTCTACAGATAGGCCAAGTCAAGTGATCCGGCAACCTTTACTGCAGATTCTTTCAGCACCTGGTTAGTACGAAAAGAGGACCAGGCTATGATTGTACCCCACTCTGAATGCACATTTTCAAGGTCCCTTAGCCTTTTCCTTGCTTCTTTTGCCCACCTCCTTTCGATGCCTTGGAACTCATCCCAACGCAGTTAAGACACCAAAAAGCATATTGAAAACTCAGAGGAACCCCAGAGTGCACCAACAGGTTCCCGGCGATCAGATTCAGTTCCCTCCTTATGCCCTGGACCATAGAACCTGAAGGCAACAACAAGAGCCTTCTGATCCCAATCACAAGCAGGGTCGGGGGCATGTACCTCAGGTCCATACAGGCCTAAATGTGGTATTTTCCCTTCACAGGCCTTCATTAAGGGGTCGAGGGCCAGGCCTCTGTGTTTCCAATTGAATCTCATCAGGCATTTAGCAACTCTGCTTGATACAACCCATATCTGTGTCCCATTTCAATTTCATGTTAAAGGACACACCTAGGTTTTGATAAGCATTCATTCGTTCCACCTCCAGAGCATTCAGGTGCCATTTGAAGATGTTTACCTTTTTTCCAAAATTCAACACCCTGGTTTTTTCCAGATTGATTCTCAACATATTCTGCTAACTGTATGCTTCAGGGTGGTCTAGTTTTCTCTACAAACTGATTGGGGTATAATCCAGTGGAACCAGATCGTCTGCATAGGGTAGGCAAGGAATATGCTGATTCCCAACTTTAGGGGAAAATGGCCTTATTATTGGGCAAAATGTTTGTTGGGGGCATTGCTTAGCACCATCTAGTGGTGTAGCTGCCTTGGATGAAAACACAGCTCAGGCCAGCTTTTTAGGCATGGCTTCATGTTTCCCTCCAAAAATATTAATAACAATACTTACATGCAGAGGGGCTTTTATGCAACTCTTTTACCCATTGGGTTACCCAAGTGTCTCTCATATTATACTTCCTCCCACCACTGTACACAGTATTGAGCACGGGGTAAGCCCATTTCAATCAATGAATACTTTCACCTTGAATTACTGTATTTTATCCTTGCACGTGTTGTCAAGTTTCGGGGTAGATACCGCATTAGAAAGTTAGGGAACATACCACACGGAGAAGATGGGGAATGGGGCAATGGAGAACAACAGCTACAATGGTAGAGTCTAAAAGATGCTGCTGCAATGACCAAAGTACTGGTAGTTAACTCCCAGGTCAGCGAGGTCAGAGCCCTAATAAGGGCTAGTGGATGAAGAAGGCAGTTTCTGGCAACATTGTTTACTTCAACTTTCTCACTTCACGTTTCAGCGCATACCCATAATTCTGCTCTCACACCTTTATTGTTTTTCACCTTTGTCAGTTCCCTCTGTCTCCCTTCTCCTGTACTGACCCCTGTATTTGTTCTTGGCTGTTCTTGGTATTTTGACTCAGCTATTGTTTTTTGACATTTGCTCCCGTTCTCTCCTGTGATTTGGCTTAGTCAACTTGGAACCTGTTTTTGACCTTCCGACATCCCCTAATAGATTTGAGAGTACAATTTAGCTTTCCAGTGGGGCAGAACAGTACTAATTTTCTGTTCACAGGCAAGCATTCAGGTTTCACTGGGGGCTAGTTACAGTGACCCTTCACCTGATACCAGGTCAACTGCCTCAAGTATTTCTACCTACCTGTTCTAAGAGCCTTTCTTCAGTTATCGGACACGCTCTGTCTTCTGTTTTTGTCTCCTGACAGAAATTCGCAATGTGCCTCTTGGAAATGAGTGTGCTTCTCTGTTTGTAACCTCACACCCCTTAGCCCCTTCTTAAGAATCAGGTACTTCCCACTGTATTAGAGTTTGATACAGGAAGTAGGGTCACCTAAAAAAAAGGTGGGATCAACCAAAGTTGCTTTTGATGAACTGAGGGGCACTCAGCATGCAGCATGGCAAAGAGAGTGAAAGTGGCAGCACAGGCATTAATTTGCTAGAAAACAGTGAAAACTGCCTTGCAGCATGAAGGGATGATCTTTTTCTGTGGCAAGCTTGAAAAGGCTTAAGTGCCGGCCCATTCATGATGTATGGTAGAACACACGGGGTTTCTACGCATCGCACCCAACCAGACCTAATGTTTTCACCTTCATTCACCACTATGGCGCCACCTCGCCGTATGCAAAGCAAGGCCTGAAAACAAGAAAGCGTTTAGTAATGATGTCTCGCAATCAAAGATAGTGAGCATATACAGGAATGCATTTTTAGTATGTGTTTGTGCCTGCTTCAGCAATCGGCGGCCGAGGCCAAGCAGCAATGCTTTAATGTATTCCAGAATGCTTTGAAAAAGTTGAGAAGAAAATATTATACAGGGCTTGCTGATGGGAGGGGTGCACCCACCACGCTTGAACACAAGAGCCACTACTGACTCTATGCCACTCCACTGTATGCCAATCTACTCTAAGCCACTCCACTCTATGCCACTTCACTGACTGCTACTCTTCTCTCCACCACTCTACTCCACTCGACACCACTCTGTGCCATTCTACTCTACAGCACTTCACTCTATGCCACTCCACACTACTCTATGCCACTCCACTCTGCGTCACTCTACTCTTTGCCACTTTACTCAATGCCAATCCAATCTATACCACTCTACTCTACACCACTCTACTCTACTCCACACCACTCCACTCTATGCCAATCCATTCTGCTCCACTCGTAGGAGGTACCATGGCGCTGAGCAAGTGGGAATCTTACCAAGCCAAGGGCCTACTGTGATTACTCAAATAGCCAGCCCTACAGCTTCTTGCGGAATTCAAGGAGTAATGGGGGAGGCTTGATTATGCAGTAAGAGGTAATTCCATTCTTTAGGAGCGATGTAGGAGAAGGCTCAACCACCGGATTTAGTTTTCTGAATGTGTGGGATGTGTACACATAAGAGTCTGACTGAGTAGAGGTGTCTGGAGTCTTTGTGAAAGGAGGTGTGATTATTGATCAAGTCTGATTTACATAAGGCTGGGTCCTGAGTTGGCATGGTGTCCAAAATAATGATGGATTGGAATGCGGCTAGAGTAATTACCAGTGGCTGAGATTAATTCAAGCATTCCATCCATCTCTTTTTTGCATACTTTAGTTTGTGCATGGGTAGCCAGTTTAGCTCCTTGGGGTGAGGTGATGTGTGTGCGGTGTGTGGTTCAGAGTGATTCTGGCCATTGAGTTCTAAATGGTTTGCAGCCTCCTGGTGAATTGTTAGTTGATCTCAGCTGGAGGGTGTTTCCATAGTCCAGCTTGCAGGCAATGAGGAGAATCAGGGCAACGGTGACAGTTTTCCATGTGTTGGTTGGGTGCCACTTAAAAATCTTCCTTTTTATCTTCAGGGTGTGGAATCATGTGGCAATTACAGTGTTGAATTGCCCAGTTATATCAAATTTGCAATTAATGATGATCTTAAGGTTCGTGGCATGGGTGGTGGAGGCAGGTTTCAGTTCTAGCTCTGTTGGCCACCAGATGGAGTCCCACGATGAGGAGCTCTTCTCGAAGATCACAACTTCGGTCTTGTCGGTGTTCAGCTTCATACAGCTGGACTTTCATCAGTCTGAGATTTTGGTCTTGCATGCAATGAACTTGTACTGGGCATCTTGCCCAGGAATAAGTTGCATGTCTTCAGAGTAGGAGAAGGCGTTGATGGCATAAGAACAGATGATGCTGGCCAGAGACATCATGTTAAGGTTGAAGATGGTCGTGCTCAGGGAGGATCCTTGCATGACTTCGTGGATGAGGCCATGGACGTCTGAGGTGAAGGGTGCCATGTGGACTGACTGGTTCCTGTCAGTCAGGAAGGAGCAGATCAAGTGGAGCGTGGGGTCTTGTATTCTGATGTTGTGCCAGCTTTGGATGAGGATGAAGTGTGGAAACAAAGACCATGTCAAATGCCGCACAGAGTTCTAGGAGGATGAGGTTGGCTGTTTCTCCTCTGTTTAAGATCATGCGAATGTCTTCGGTGGAGGAGATGGGAGCAGTTTCGCTACTTTGGTCGGGTCAGAATCCAGACTGGATTTTGTTGAGGAGTTGACTATTGTTAAAGTATTTGGTGAAGCATTCATTGATGATTGATTTTCTCTAATACCTTGGCCACATATGGAAGCAGGGAGATCGATCTGTAGTTGGGTATGGGTCCGTTGGGGCTTTCTTCAGTAAGGGGAGGACTGTTCTGTGTTTCCAGGCATTTGGGTGGGTCATTGAAGAGATGGAGATATTTAGGATGGGTGTGAGCATGGCACTGATAGATAGAAGCGCTCCTGTGTAGTCATTGTTGGGGCGATGGGCCAATGGGGCTCCGGAGTGGATGGACTTTTTGATGGTATTGGTTTCGTCCAGGATAATGTTGAGCCATGAGCTAAGTGTTGGTTTTTTGCATGAGGTGGAGAATCATTTGATGAGGTATGTCGGGTTTGGTTGCAGATTGAAGTTGTTCTATATGGTGGTCCTTTTGTTGCTGAAGAACAGCGAGAGGTTGTTGCAGGGGTACTGTGGCAGGGTGGTTGAGCTACAGGTGCCCGCTAGTGATGTGAAATCTTTCACGATGGCAAAGATTTCCTTGCTCTGTTGATACTGGCATTGAGGTGTTTTGCAAAGGAGGTGAGTATATTGCCCCAGATCAGTTGCTGGTAGCGTCTTAAGTCAGACTCGAATGTGCTCCTATCTTCGTTGTCTTTTCTCTACCGTCATCTGTGCTCAAGTAGTTTGCAGTGGTGCTTTATCGGCCTGTGGTCCTCCATGTACCAACTGGCTTGGGGTCTGGATCCTGCCTGTTGTTGTGCATGAGGGGGACCATAGTGTTGGCACAGGAGGTGATTAAACTGTTAAAATTCTTGATGGCTTTGTGAAGGCTGTTGCTGTGTTTGTGTAGTTGAGAGTGGTGGCTGTGGTTCAGGAATTCTGAAGCCCGGAAACCTCTGGATGCATGGTTCAGTTTCCTCCAATGTCTGACCATTCATCTCTCTTTAACTGCTAACCCATCACCTACATTCCTTTACTTGAAATCTTCAAACTCTGTGTCTTCTATCAGCTCACACACTTCATATACTCCAACTGCTTACTTGCCTCGATTCACACTCACTAACATCTTCAATATTATCACTTAAGCCCACCAGTGTCAACAGCCATCTATGTCTCGAACTGTTGCAAGAGCCAGCACTCCTTAAAAAAACATTTTTACGCACATTACCAACTAGCTGAAACATCCTGTCATTTGATTTGCAATATAACATCTTTGACTTATTTATTGCAACTTTATCAGCTGAAAGTTAACAATTGGTAGCCACCATCTTTCTTCCTCTTTGCTATTGTCTGACACATTTTAAGTGGAACAGAGGCGTGTTTTACTGCCTTACTTTATGTGCAGCACTCATTCCAGAATTACAACACACGCACATTCACAGACACAAGCATACACATGCAGGCATGCTCACACAGGCGTATAAAGTAACGTGGCACTCTCCCACTTGAAACATGCCAGAGAATAGCATTTCAACCATACACCTATCCCTAAAGCTAACTTTAACACTATTCTTAACTTATTTGAATGCAATTAAATAACAAATAACCTTAGCCTAATTCTAATGCAAAACCTAACACTTAATAATTACAAATGTAAAGTGATTATTTTAACTCTAACCCATTACTTAAATTCAATTGCTGTAAAATGTAATTAAGTGCTATTGGATTTAACCTATTTGATGTATTTGCATCCTCATAAGTGGAAAATTACTAAGCACTGCCTCTGATGTGGTAGCACGGTAGTGGACTACATCTGTAGTAGTACAAAATAAATGTCCTGAGCAATATTCGTATTAGCACCAACAATAAGTCCACAGTGGTCTTCTTCAGTGTTCTTCTTAATTTATTTTTCAAATCAGGTGAGTATTATAGTTTTCATATTCTTTGTTTCCACAACTGATAGCCACACAAAGTCAACACGTGTTTCGTCTTATATGGGCTTTCACCCACGACTTCCTCAGGGCATGGATACTTATTATCCAAAGACATCAGAAACTGGGATATCTGCTATGGAAGAACTACAGGACTTACAACAAATTTATTTAAAACCCAAAAAGAAGGGGGGCGTGGCCAAGATGTCGGCCTGATCGGACGTGCCTTGTGTGGCTCCCCGGCCCTGATCCCCTTAGCACGGCGCTATACTCTAGGATACCCCCAAATACCCTGCATTTATCCTGCTTTGCTGGGGGGTGCGACTCCCGACACCCCCGAAGTTGAATTTCGGAGCCGCCGAGGCCCCCGCTGTCCCGCAGCTGCGCCCACGGACGAGACCGGGAGCCTGGCCTCATGGCGGCGCACGGAGGAGCTTCTCCGATGAGCTTGGCGGAGATGGGGGGCGCTGCGGGCTCCCGACGTGCCTGAGACGGCGGGAGGAGACGTCGCCCGGGCCCAGGAGGCGGCCCTTTCGCGGATGCCGGGAGATCCCTGCAGCTACCACTGTCCGGTGAGGCGAATCCCCGCAACTCTGACCCCCGGCTTTCAGGCCTACGCAGCATTCCACCGGGATCTCCCCCGGCAAGCGGGCACCCGACGGAGTCTGCCGCGCTCCCCCCTGCCAGCTACCCGCGAGGCGTGCCCTGGCCCGGCTCTCCCTCCGGGGGCCGGGTGCTGCCCAGAACCTTACCCAGAACCCTCACCCGAGGACGGCGGCGGTGCCTGACGGGGCTGCCTGCTGACGCCGGCTCCAGCTCCACGCTGCACTCGAGCCCCCGGGCCGGGGCCTGGCCTCGCGGCGCCGGCTCTATCGGCGCTTGAGGGGATACCCCGCACCACGCAGCAGCTCTGCGCCCTCACCTCTGCCTGGAACCTCACTCCGCCTGGGATCACCGCCCTGGGGCTGGGCCATCGACGGCTGCTACTGGGATCCTTGCGCTGGTGCGGAGCCTGTGCCTAGGGGCAGGCCACGAAGTGCCTGAGGGGCCCATCCGGCGGCGCTGATACCCGAGCCCTGCCGCGCCGAGGCTGGTACCTGCCGCCTCCCGCCTCCACCTCCCGGCCGGCCCCCCTGAGATCGGCTGGGGGCCCTGCGGGTGACGCTCGAGGTTCGGCGGGCCTGATGCTGGAACCCGGGCTTGGGGCTGCTCTCGTACGCCTGGGGAAGATCGCCGACTCCGGGGCTTGCGGAGCCTGCAGCACGGATGCCGCCCCACTGACGGACCCCCCTTCACCACACTGAGGGGTCAGACCTGCCCTCACTACCCGTGACGGCCCACGCGCCTCTTCAGCCATCTCTGCCCTGGGATTGCCGCGAGCCCCCGGCACGGACGTTCCCCCCGGCCTGGACACGCTGCCTGCAACGCACCCTGGCCCTGCTGCTGCGGAGCTTCACCCAGCCCGGACATCTTCTCTGCAGACACACCGGCAACTTCGCCCGACCACGCGGCTCTCTGCTGCTTGCACCCCGCAGTTTCCCGGACCACGTTTGCGGCCTCTGGGCTTACCTACCATGGCTCACTCTAACCGTAAAGGGAATCGGAATATTGTGGACTTAATGCAAAAATCTGCATCGAAAGCGGAGAAGACCCAAACGGCTGCCTCCCCGAAACCTCGGGCGAGCCCCGAGAATCAAGAGGATGACACTACCCCCATCACCAAGGCCTTTCTGGCCTCCCTCTTCAACACCTTGAGGGAGGACTTCCAAACCCTAAAACAAGAACTCGCGGGGGAGCAACGTGAGCTGCGCCGGGACCTGGACGGTCTGGGTGAGCGGGTGGCTTCGATGGAGGAAGCGGATAGCGCACACAGCATGGAGGTGGAGAGGCTGCAGCAGGAGATCCTTCGGCTTCAGGACCAACAGGTGGACCTGCAATCACACTCAGAGGATCTCGAGAACCGCTCCAGGCGGAACAACATTAGGATCCGCGGAGTCCCTCTGAAGGCCGAACAGCCTACTCTGGTTGAATACTTACAGGAACTGTTTAGGGACATATTGGGTGAACCCCATGACTTCATGATACGAATTGATAGGGCACACAGAGTGGGCGTGGCGCGCCGTGCCCCGGCCCCCCCGCCGGACATCTTGGCTTTCCTCCCGGATTTCCCCATCAAAGAACGCATCCTACGAGAGGCCCGGGGTAAACAACCTATCCAATTCCGTGGAGTGCCCGTAGCCCTCTTTCAAGATCTTTCCTCCATCACGCTACAGAAGCGCAAATCCTTCCGGATAGCCACCAATTTCTTAAGAGACAATGGTGTACCCTACTCCTGGGGTCACCCGTTCCGCCTGATCTTTAAGTGGAAGGGTTCGCTTCATCAACTCCGATCGCTCCAAGACACCTGCGCCCTCCTGAACATTGAACTGCCTGAGAGTCCCGGATCCGGGAACACATCCCCACACAGATCGCAAGATGACCCGCCCCGGCGACCACGGGACGGCTGGCAGATGGTGCGCCGGCGGCGCTCCCCGAGGAGTGTCTCGAGGCCGGATCCTGCCACGGTCGCCCAGGAGCGGGAGGCAGCAGTGCAGGAGGTAGCAGACAACACCGCGACGGATCAGTAAGACACTGTGACTTTGGGGGTTTTCTTTCAAGCTGCACTATCCTGGGGTGTCGGGTCGGGGAGCTGCCTACTCGGCCGCTGCCATGGTACCCCTACCTATGACTTTCTACGGACCTGTGTCACACACGTTTAGGCCCGAGACTTTAACTAGTTCTAAGTTTGGGGACTGTTATTTGGTTAATTCTGGGGAGAGGGAGGTGGGCGGAATGGGGACTGGGGACGCCCAACCTGTTGGGGTTAGGGAGGCTTCTGGGGGAAGGGGGGGTAGGGGGGACGAGGGGGAAGGAAGAGGTTGTGGGAGGGGCGCGGGGGTGGGGACCAGTATGCCGGGGACTCTACAAAATGCTCGCACGCTAACCATGTCTTTTCAAATGCTGCTGCACCAGGTGTTGTCTTACTTGCCCGTTCTCACCCCTTACCAGGATGACGGACACACTTAAGGTACTGTCCCTCAATGTCAAGGGCCTCAATAACCCGATTAAGCGGAGGGCGATTATCTCCTATTTAGAAGGCTCGGAAGCTGATATCTGCTTGCTGCAGGAAACTCACCTTCTGCCCAAAGACTGGCATAGGATGCGCTCCCGAGCCTTTCCCCAGCAATTCTTTTCATCTCTCCCGTCCAAGAAAGCAGGGGTTGCCATTCTAGTGTCCCGACGCTTCCGGGGCAGGGTGGGTGCTAGGTCTGGGGAGGTGAGGGGACGCCTCCTGACACACGCATTCCATGTGGGGGACACCATGTTCACGATAGGTTCCATCTATGCTCCCAACACGGGCCAGGAGGCATTCCTCAAAGCTGCACTTTCCGAAGCTCTGCAACCACCTCATTCACAGCTGCTCATAGGGGGGGACCTCAATCTCGTTATGGACACGCACATGGACAGATCAGGACACCGCTATGGTGATACCGGCGCGCTTTCAGATACAGGCAAACTATGGTTGCAAGAAAGGGACATAGTGGATCTCTGGAGAACGGCACACCCCAACACGACACGCTACACCTACTACTCCCACGTTCACCACACATACTCGCGCCTGGATCATATCTTGGGCCCCTCGGAAATGGTTCCCCACATTGCCGACATTTCCGTTGTCCCAGCTGCCCTCTCTGACCATGATGCGGTGGAGCTTACGCTCAGGGTACCTAGGTCCCCGCGCGCTCCTGGCACATGGAGACTCAACGAGCCCCTTTTACAACGGCCAGCTGTGCTTGAGCAACTCCGTAACTGCATCTCGGATTACCTTGTCACCAACGACTCCCCAGCGGTTTCCATTTCCTCTCTCTGGGGTGCCCTGAAAGCTGTGGTTAGGGGGGAACTGATAGCGATTGCTGCCGCCGACGCTAAGATCCGCAAAGAAAAGAGGACTGACCTCACCGCGCAGGTAGCTGCATTGGAGAGGGCTCACGGCCGTACGTGCGCTCCGAGAATCTGGCGTCAGCTGAAAGCCGCTAGGGCGCAACTGGCCAGTCTCGACACTGACAGAGCGGAATTCGCTGCTCTTCGTCTCCGTCACACTTACTACGTGGGGGGCAATCGCACCGGACGCCTCCTGGCAAGCGCCTTAAAAGCTAAGACTCAACGCTCGAAGATAACCGAGCTGCGGGATGATTCCGGTAATACTATTGCGGATGATTCGCAGGTAGCGTCTGCCTTTCGTTCCTTCTACGCCTCCCTGTATAGCGCGGATAGAGTATCCCCTGATGCTGTTAATGAGTATTTGCTGTCGGCTAATATCACGCCTCTTTGTCCGTCGAGCTCGGAGGCCCTGGATGCCCCCATTCGCCCGGACGAAGTCCTCGCCGCCATTTCGCGTCTCCGCCCGCTTAAGTCACCGGGCCCTGATGGGTTTTCATCCGGCTTTTATAAAGCTTTTGGCCACACTCTGGCTCCCATACTTGCGAGATTGTTTAATTCCTTTGAGGGCCCAAGCTCCATACCACCGGACATGCTGGCGGCTGACATAGTGGTCCTACCCAAGCCGGGTAAACCCCCGACTCACTGTTCGGCGTTCCGCCCCATTTCCTTACTCAACCTGGATCTGAAACTGTTCACGGGGGTGCTGGCGGCCCGCTTGGGCCCCTGCCTTCCGGGAATCCTGGAACCTGACCAATCGGGCTTTGTCCCGAATCGCCAGTGTAGTGATAACACCAAGCGTCTGCTGCACCTCGTGGACAAAGCCCACTTCCAGGACTCGGAGTCGGTGTTGCTGGCCATTGACGCGGAGAAGGCGTTTGACCGCGTCGACTGGACCTACCTGCAGGCAGTCCTGCAGCGCTATCGTCTGGGCGACCGATTCCGAGCTTGGATCGCCAGCTGCTACCACCGCCCTGTGGCTCGAGTCAGACTGGGTTGTCTCAAGTCGGATCCCTTCGAGATACAAAGAGGCACCCGCCAGGGGTGCCCTCTCTCGCCCCTTTTATTCGCGCTTTATGTGGAACCCCTGGCGCAGACAATCCGAGACAACCCCCGCATCAGTGGCGTCTCCTTCGGCCATGAACCCCATATGGTGGGACTTTATGCTGACGACATTATAGCCGCACTGGACCGACCGTCCACCTCCGTGCCGGCTTTCCTGGAGGAACTGGATAACTTTGGAGCGGTCTCCGGCTTCAAAATCAATCGGGGGAAATCCCTGATACTGCCCTTAGGCAGCTATGCCCATTCTAACACCCCGCTGCCTGATTTCGGCTGCGATCTGCAGGTCTCCCCACGACTCCCGTACTTGGGCATCACTCTTACCTCGTCCACGGAGTCGACGGCCACTCTTAATTACACCACGCTATCCTCCCAGATTCGAGCCGACCTCGCACGCTGGTCGAAACAACCTCTCTCTCTACTAGGCCGCGTAGCGGCAGTGAAAATGTCCGTTCTACCTAAAATATTGTATATTTTTCAGACCCTCCCGGTCATGCCGCCACCGGGGATGATAGCCGCCCTCCAAGGTGCTCTTCACCAGTTTATCTGGAAACAGCAACGCGCACGGCTGAACAAACAAGTGGCGCATAGACCTGTGGACGAGGGGGGTCTCGGAATCCCTAACCTCCTACGATACCTATGGGCCTCACAGCTTCGATACTTAGTGGAATGGTACAGACCCGAATCCGAAAAGAGATGGTTGTTCCAGGACAGGGCAATGGCCCAGACATCACTGTGGAAAATCCCATTCCTTCCTCGCCAACATAGGCCGCGCTATCTCCTCCGCTCCCCTATCACGCGCACTGTCATGAAAGTCTGGGACTCGGTAGCTGTCCGGAGGGGACTAACAACCTTCCCTTCCCCACTTACTCCACTTTTTGATAACCCTGAGTTCCCACCGGGAAATGACCCCCATGCCTTTCCGCAATGGCGCTCCACAGACTGTCGCTCAGCCGGCCACCTTTTTGACGTGAAGGGGTTTCTCCCTCTCGCTGACATTACACAGGGCTATGGCATAACCAAACCTCACATGTACCAATATTTCCAACTCCGCCATTGGCTTTTGGCCCCGGAGCGCGTCCTCCTGGTCGGCCGGCAGATGACACAGTTCGAACGCTGGCTCATTTCAAAGGAATCGGACAAACACCTCATATCAGAGCTATACAAGATGCTATCCCCCGAAGCAAATTCAGCTACAACGGCAGGGCAGAGGCGCTGGGAGTCGGAATTCGGTAGGGCACTCTCACCCAAAGAATGGGAACTGATATACTACAGAGCAGCACACACTACTCGCAACACTAGTGCCAGGGAATCTGCGGTAAAGTTAGCCATCTACTGGCATCTTACTCCGGCGCGACTCCATCAGGGCAACCCTCTTCGAAGCGCGCTGTGTTGGAGGGGCTGTGGTGAGAAGGGGACTCTGACCCATCTTCTGTGGGAATGTAGCATGCTGCAGGGCTACTGGAAAGCAGTTTTAGACGACATAGACTCTGCATTCGCAACCGAAATCCCGCGCTTCCCAGCGTACACTCTCCTAGGTCTGCCCAACGCGCTCACGTTTCCCTTGCGCTCACCTCGTGGCAAACAGATGGGCATCGCCATGCAAGCAGCGTCACAACACATCCTGTCGCTGTGGGGCTCCACCACGCTACCTACCCACACTGGCTGGTTACACAAACTGTGGTTCACACTAGGCATGGAACGCATCCAGGCCACGCTTACTCACACTGCTGACACATTCCAGAAAACCTGGCAGCCGCTTCTGTCACTCTTGTCCAGGGAATTTCACGAAATTACTTGCCCGAAATATCTTCGCATCCTGCGCCTTACGCACCAATCTCGAGACCCAACGTGCTCTGGCACGTCTTGAGGCGTGCACTTCTGTGAGTGCCACCACAGTAGCTCTAGACAAAAGGCATACTGGTCGGGGAGGAGGGAGGGAAGGGGTAGTGGGATTTGGGAGGGAGGCGGGGTGTTTTTCACTGTTCTGTTTGTTCTTTACTCTTGAAAGCCTACCTTCGTGGGCTACGGGCACTGCACCTCCGCTTGGGCATGATCTATATGCTTATCTGCTGACACGTAGAGAAGACATGTCTGTCTGTCTCGATCGCCAAATATGCCTGATGTGCGTATACTGCATTGTGTTGCCCATTCCTTGTGTTCTTAAAAACTCAATAAAAACATTTGAAATTAAAACCCAAAAAGAAATATCATTCTTTTAGAAGCCATTCCGGACGTTCCAGCAACGACAATCTTATCAGTATATTGCAGACACGTTAAATATACAGTGTTCGTAAGAAGAAAATAATTATGCTTCTCACAGAGAGTACTCCGTCTTAGAAGACGGCGTTCCCACTGTATATTTAACGTGTCTGCAACATACTGATAAGATTGTCGTTGCTGGAACGTCCGGAATGGCTTCTAAAAGAATGATATTTCTTTTTGGGTTGTAACCTAATTTGTTGTAAGTCCTGCAGTTCTTCCATAGCAGGTATCCCGGTTTCTGATTCATTTGGATAACAGGTGGCCATGCCCTGAGGAAGTCTTGGGTAAAAGCCCTTATAAGACGAAACACGTGTTGGCCTTGTGTGGCTATCAGTTGTGGAAACAAAGAACATGAAAACTGAAATACTCACCTGATTTGAAAAATAAATTAAGAAGAACACTGAAGAAGACCACTGTGGACTTATTGTTGGTGCTAATACAAATATTGCTCAGGACATTGATTTTGGTTGGGATTTTATGCATGTGTTGACATTGTCTACACCCACTTAAAAAACGTCAGGTGGTCGTTGTTCGATGTCCTTAGGAGCAGTCTAATGAATGATGGGTTTTGACTTACACCAGGGTAAACCATATTGCGCAATCTAAAACCCCACCACCTATTCGTCCCTTGTTCTTACATATGTTGTAGTCCCCATGTCAGCCCTATTGCTCCGAACTGTGTTTCTTCGACATACATGCCACCGTTTGGGAACAGGGAGATTTGCAGATAACATTTGAGGGAATCTATTTTAATGGGAGTGTAGTTAGTTTTAAGCAGGAGAAAAACATAATTTATGGTTTTAAAAATCAAAAGTCTCCTGCCTAGAGTGGGATTTTCATTTGGGTTGGTGGCTCAATGAACTGATGCATCCACTCCAGATCTGTATTTGCCCCATGGTCACAGGATTAATTCCTGGCAGATCAGCTCAACAGTTCAACTTCCAGAGACGGATAAAATGAGTACCATTGACTTCGGTAGCAATGAAAAACTGTTTGCTGTCAATACCGCCAAGACTCTAACTTGGGGACGAACCTTGCGTTAAAAAATACATGCTAAGTGATGCCCAGTTACATTTGCATAGTACTACCGAAATAGCAATGCATACATCGCATGTTGCCATTGGTCCCAGATGAGCAGTGTACCATGTTTATGCAAAGCAGGGAAGATCCTGTTGCCCACTGGTGTCAGTGCACTTTTAAATTCTGTGTTCATCTTTGACAATCAGCAATTCTGCTGCCACTGCAGTTATTCCTTTATACAAAATGTACAGCTGTGTGACCACTGTACAATCATGAATACACTCATCCCAAGTTCACACCTGTGTTCTCAGTGTTCAGGTACTGAGCCCCGGCAAATACCTGCTCAAGTGAAGTACAACCTGAGACCGCTCTTAAGTTGTTTATCTCTTCCATCGCCTAATGATGCCACTGCAGCACTTCAAATATTATTTTCTGTTTGTTTCCCCGGAATCCAAAGGAGATGCTGCTATAACCTAATTGTTGTTGGTCGGTGCATCTTCCCTATTCTTGTTCTTTGCCTTGCTGCTCAGTCTATGGTGATGTCATTTGGAATGTTGAGTGTGTGTGGCTTGAGGAGATGTCAGTTGGAGCAGATGAGCTAAGCAGCAAGGAGGCTGCTCCTGGTGGGGCATTACATGGACTTTACCATCTTCCAGTTACCTTTATCTGAAGCTATTACCTTATGAATAAATCAACTACTTGTTTCTACACAACTTGTCTCCTGAGACATCTTTTCATTTTAACACTGGCGATGAAGAACCTACGTGTGTGCCACTTCAATGGATTATGATTTATCTAACTGTAATGATGCTCCTGGACACAAGCTGCTTAGAATAACTTTATTCTTAAGACAACACGCCATAAGCAAGTCCGCATGGCAGTGAACAGATATTGTATGAACTGTCAACTGTCAAACTCACACAGCTGTCAACATTCCAGCTGGGAGCTGACCAATAGGGAGCAGGGGAAAAGCACGCGCAAGGGAGGGAAGGAAAAGAAGAAAGGACTAAACACAACACATCTCCTTCCCAATGGAACAAGGGAATATTATACACTTGCAATGTGCTTAAGTAATGATATATTCAAGATTGTAATTCACACACAAAGTCCTTATATTTACTAGGTTTACTAAGAATGCGGCCGAAACTGCTGGTGCTTGTGCTGGCTCCTCCAACACCTTCCGTGTGCCCACTTCCAGTGTCCTCAGTGGATGTGTTCGCCCCACTGGCAGTGTCATCAGTTCCTTTAGGGCTGGCATCACACTTCCCCTCTCCATTAACCGAAGTCTCAAACTCAGAATCTGTACAACTTGTCTCCACACTTTCCTGTGGCTCCACCGACTCGTCTGAGCTCAGAGCCCTGTCCATTCCAATAGATTCTATTCCATCTTGATTTGGTCGCGTCCTGACATTCATGTTTTCCATTGGTGCACAGACTTGGTTATGTTCTACACCATCCTCCTCATCAGAACATTCTAAGTGTCGATCGTTTTGCTCATAGCCGCCATCTTTTTCTGTTTGTTCCTTTATTTCTGAGCTGCGACACATTGCCATCCTAGAAGCATGCCATACTTTTCCATCACTAAGTAAAGCTGAGTTACAAAAAACTTCTACCACATCTAAGGGTGCGGTATATCTATCGTTCCCTTTGGCAATGTGTCCACTTTTCTTTATCCTCACCTTGTCCCCTACTTTGATGTACACTTCTTTGCAGTTCTTGCTCCTGTCATGTTTTTCCTTGTGAATATCTTGTGCGACCTCTATCCGTTCTTTTATCTTTTCCATTGTCCATCCAGTAGTTCTCGCTGATTTGAGCCACCCGATGTTGTCCTTAGAAATGGGCGTTCTCCCTCTCATTATTTCGAATGGGCTTACTAATGTCTTTTCTCCAGGAGTAATTCTGTACCCCCATATCATCGCTTTTACTTCCTTCCTCCAACACTTCCCACTTTTGTTTGCCAATTGGATGGTTCCTTTAATCACCCGATTAAATCTTTCCACGGCACCATTACCTGCCGGATGATAGACTGAAGTTGTTTTATGTGTGATGCCATTCCTATTGATGTATCTTTTGAAAGCTTCTGAAGTGAATTGACTGCCGTTGTCACTGACAACAGTTTTCGGAATACCTTCCCTGGTGAACACATCGTCCATAAATGTTAATATGTCGCTTGTGTCAACCTTTTCTTTGCACACCTTTATCTCTGGCCATTTAGACAGATGATCCACCATCACTATTATATACACCTGTTCGTCTTGCCATCTTATTGGTCCTGTTATGTCCACTCCAATCCTATCCCATGGCATGTTAGGGCACGCCAAGGGTTTTAGTGTTGGCCTGAGCGTTGTTTGAGATTTGTCTGAATTCTCACAATCAACACAGTCCCTTACCGCTCTTTCTATCTCAATGTCGCAGCCCGGCCACCAGTACCAACTTTTTATCCTTTGTTTAGTTTTATTTATGCCCAAATGCCCTTCATGACATATTTTTATAACCCTATTCCTGAGAGTTTTGGGTGGTATGATTTTTCCTTGTCTAAAGACGAGATTGTCTTCCACCGAAAGTTCGTTCCTCAATTCCCAAAATGCACGTATTTCCTCCTCCAGACATTTTTTCTTTGGCCACCCTTTGACTAAGAGTTCACGTACCCTTTGTAATGTTGCATCTGTGAGACTACTCTGAGTCCACTCCTCTTTTTGGATGGTAGGGAATTCCTCGCAGACACTTGCCACGCATAACTCTTCTTCTTGCTCCATACTCTCCACATTCTTCAATGGCAACCTGCTCAGAAAATCCGCCACCACATTTTTCGCACCGGGCAAGTATTGAACATCATAATTATAGTCCAAAAGTCTTAATGATAGACGTGCTAGTCTGGGTGACGCTGTGTACAACCCTTTCACAGTTAACACTTTTGTAAGTGGTTTATGGTCGCTTCGTAGTACGATTTTCTTGCCCCAGATGTACTGGCGAAAATGCTCCATTCCCCACACACAGGCCAGTGCCTCCCGTTCTATCACTGAGTACCTCTCTTCTGTTTCTGTCAATGAACGAGAGGCAAACGCGATGGTCACTTCTTTTCCTGTTTTTTCTATTTGTGTAAGTACCGCACCAATTCCTCTCCCACTTGCATCTGTGGTGATGACGCACTCCAATTCTCCGTCGAACCCTTGCAGGGGAGGTGCAGCGCAAATTTCTTTCTTTAACTTTTTGAAACTTACTTCACAGTCCTTTGTCCACTCAAATTTGTTTTTGTTCTTCAATAGTGTTCTAATATCGTAAGTTTTGGTTGAAAAATCCTTTACGAACTTTGAATAGTATTCAATTAAACCTAAAAATGCTCTTACTTCATCCTTGTTCGCGGGTACAGGTGCATCACTGATAGCCTTTATTAGTTCCTTCTTAGGCTTTATCCCTTCATGTGTTATTTCGTGTCCCAAATAATTTACACTACTTTTGCTGAATTTGCACTTCTTGTATTCTGCGGTCATCCCGCACTTCTCCAATTTTTTTAGCACTTGTTGAAGTCTGTTATCATGGTCTTCTTGATTTCTACCCATGACTAAGATGTCGTCTTGGAAGATGAGGATGTTCCTTACACCTTTAAATATTTCCTGCATGAGCCTTTGAAATAACGCAGCAGCAGATGCTATACCAAAAGGGACTCTTTTAAACCTGAAGCACCCGAATGGTGAAATGAAAGTTGTAAGGTGTCTACTCTCAGGGTGCAATTGAACCTGGTGGTACGCTGCCGCAAGGTCAATGGTAGAAAACACACTCATTCCTTTGGTGAGTGACAACATTTCCCCAATTCTTGGTAGCGGGTATTGGTCGATTACTATATTTTTATTCAAATCACGAAGGTCCATGCATAACCTAAGCCTACCATTAGGTCTCTTAGCGACAACTAAGGGTGCGACCCACTCCGCAGATTCTGTTGGTTCGATTATATCTGCTTCTAATAGCTTGTTAATTTCTTCCCTTACCTCTTCCTTTATCGTAATGGGTATTTGTCGTACTTTGTGTAGGCAGGGTACTGCGTCCTCCTTTAATTTAATCTTGTGTTGAAAGCCTCTTAACTTTCCGATTTTTCCATTAAAAACCCCCGGGAACCTTTCCAAAATGCTCTTGTCTAATAGAGTGTCATGTTGAACCACTAAGACGGGCTCCGCACTGTTGGGGTCGAGAGTAATGCCCAGCTTTCCCTGGTCTCTCCATCCTAATACAGACGGCCCTGTTGCTGCCACATAAAGTTTACTGGACATTTCTCTTTCCTTGAAGAAGAAGGGTAATTCTCTGAATCCCAAGAGTTTTATAGGTTCCCCTGTAAAGGTTTTAAGTGTAATGTCAGGTTTTTCCAACTTCCTTCCTACGACCTGTTTAAACTTCCCTTCCCACACACTGTGGTTGACAATGGTGCAAGGCGAACCCGAGTCCGCAATTATTTCTAGTTTTACACCCCCAATTTCAACTTTGCACATTGGTTTTCTTTTATTGCCATTGTCTTTGCTTTTGTTATCCTTTGCCTCTTTCACATTTAATACACAGAAATTATATTCCGAATCATCTGACGAGTTTTCCTCATTCTCTTCTTCATCACAGACATATTTTATTCTCATTTTTCCACTCCTCTTGCATGCTTTCTGGAAATGCCCTACCAATCCGCACTTACTACATTTGATGTTCCTTGCCGGGCAGTTCCAATCATTAGCCAAATGTCTGTCACTATCACAGCGATAACACCTAAGGTCATTATATGTTCTCTCCTTATTGTATGTTTTTGTACTGTTTCTTTCCTTGTTGCTATAATTAGTTTTTTTTTTTCTTGTAGCACTCACTTTGGCTACCACACTTGTCTCTTCACTCTTCCCTTTGCTCTCATTAATCACTTCCTTTGCACATCTTCCTGTGAGTTCCGCTTTTTTCACAATGTCGATTACCTGTTGTAGGGGCTTTTCACCTTTGGCCCATAAAGCATCTTGTATATTTTGATTTGAGGTACACATAACTATTTGGTCCCTAATGAGATCGTCGTGTAATACCCCAAATTTACATGTGAGTGCTATGTTTTTTAGAGCTGCAACATACTCATCAACGCTTTCCTCTTTACTCTGTTTCCTCCTGTAGAATTTATATCTATGCACAGCTACACACACGACAGGCTTATAATACGAATCCAAATCCTCCAAAGTATCCTCAAACACATTCCTGTCCGCCCCCTCGTGGCTCCTTTTAGCAATGTTATTGTATACCTTTAAACCACCTGCCCCTAAACTGTGCAACAAAATTTTTTTCTTTTCCTCAGGTTTTAATGCCTCATCCTCCTTGTCGAATGTTGATATATAATTACAGAAGTATTCCTTCCACTCTTCCCATTTAACATTAGGAGTACCTTCTCCTTTCAAAAAAGGCTCAGGTGGCTGCAAGTTGTATACGTTGCTGTTTGCCATTTCAGAATGTTCGTGGTATTACTATATATGTGTATTTACTCCTTTATTTAACGTGTACTTCAGCTCACACAATACATAGAATTACGTGTTTACTTAAAAGGATACGATAATTTCTTTTCCTTGTAGCTTTCACTGATGTACTCAGTGACTCGCGTTGCATCAAATAGATTGTGCGAGTGTTTCTTTAAATTTTCATGTAATTTCTCAAAATGGCGCCTAGCGCGATGACGTCACAACCGCCGTTGCGTAGCGCTGATTCTCCTCACATGAAGAGCCTCCTCACACGATACTGACGAAGTGAGTTTTTTCTTGCTGTTTACTCTTTTGTCCTTCGTTCACCACAATGTTTATCCAGCAGACTTTAGTCATTCAAGAGATGCCACTTACTTCAAAGCTTCGAAGTTCCGCTCATAAGCCTTTAGCGCACCTCTGATGGTCTCGTAAATTATCTCCTGCTCAGTTCATATTGATGTGCTTTAGGGAAGAGTACATTAAACTCACAATTCCGCACCTCCGCTCCTGCTAGTACTTCAAATGATTGACTAAGAAGTCAATGTTCCGCTTCGTGACTAGTCGTCAAACCATCTTTTAGTCCGGTTCCCTTGTCAACGCGTCTTCCTCACTCAAAATTGCTTCGCGTAGGTTCACTGGCGTGTTGTGTCCTCGTCGCCAATTTGTAATGATGCTCCTGGACACAAGCTGCTTAGAATAACTTTATTCTTAAGACAACACGCCATAAGCAAGTCCGCATGGCAGTGAACAGATATTGTATGAACTGTCAACTGTCAAACTCACACAGCTGTCAACATTCCAGCTGGGAGCTGACCAATAGGGAGCAGGGGAAAAGCACGCGCAAGGGAGGGAAGGAAAAGAAGAAAGGACTAAACACAACACTAACCTAAAGGAAAAGGAACTTCAAGAGAATTTACAAGCTGGTATTTGAGTAAGCTGGTTTATAAGAACCTGCGTGTTATTGAAGGAAAACTGTACTGGAACTATGGATCTGAATAAAGAAATTGAAACTTATGAACTGGAACCCCAAGGAAAAGGTAATACTACGAAAACGCCCTGGTCAGCCCCACCAGTGTCCTTTGTCAACAGGACAGCCTGCAATCTAGGGCGCTTGACTTTCTTCTACTGGTCTGCCAACAGTTACTGTGGCGATTACTGCCATCCTGCTGTCTTGGAAGTGTTTCTACTGCCCTGCTGTCCTTTCTAGAGTCGTGAGATTGGCAGTAGCAACTGGTGTTTGGGAATTGGCACCAGCGACGTATGCTGGGGAAAACCGGCACCCCTGTGATGCATTACATTTAAAAAAAAATAGGCAGGGGCTGGTCGTTTAATAACAGTTTAAGCCTGAATTTTCCAGAAATGAAATGCCTTTACCTTTCCGTGTGTGGCGCATCGTGTTTGTTAAGCCTGTGAAGAGAGGAAAATCAGCACCGCACACACACTTCAGTAAGTGACTACTAGCAGGGTGTTATTCTCTAACTGTGAGTATTTTTGCCGAATTTGTTGCCCTAAGTGGTCACGGTTCCACCATGACAGTTGAACTGATGGCACCCATTCAAACTTGTCACGAGCTCTGCATGGCCTTGCGCATACACAGATCCTCACTTGTTCCTTTCACCTGAGGCGGAAGCCGGGTGTGGGCGAGTGACTAGCATAGCGCTGATATACAAGCGGTTTTAATTTCAGATTCACTCGTCTTTTAACCTGTTTTTATCTGTTGTGTTGTGTCCTATTTTGCACGGAACTTTAACAAGCTGACTACTAGCTTCTGTGTTCATCTTGCTGCTATCTCTGCACTTTGCACTTTCAGGCACCTGAGGCGGAAGCCGGGTGACCCTAGACCTCTCAGCATTACAATTGCTCTTTCTCTACCTTGTATTTCTCTCTTGCTAGCGCCGCGCTGCCCTGCCTGCAGCCTCCCCAGCCTTCCTGACGGCACATCGAGTGCTAGGGGAGTCTCTGGGACCTGCAGGCGCGCATTTCTGTGGCGGCCATCTTGGGGGTAGGCAGTTGCACGGGCGGCAGTCTAGTGGTGCAGATTCGCGCCGGACGGCCAGCGACGCCTTAAAACTGCGATAAGGCAGTGCCCAGGTTAGATCCTCAATTGTTCCTTTCACCTGAGGCGGAAGCCAGGTGTGGGTGAGTGACTAGCATAGCGCTGATATACAAGCGGTTTTAACTTCAGATTCACTCGTCTTTTAACCTGTTTTTATCTGTTGTGTTGTGTCCTATTTTGCACGGAACTTTAACAAGCTGACTACTAGCTTCTGTGTTCATCCTGCTGCTATCTCTGCACTTTGCACTTTCAGGCACCTGAGGCGGAAGCCGGGTGATCCTAGACCTCTCAGCATTACAATCGCTCTTTCCCTACCTTGTATTTCTCTCTTGCTAGCACCGCGCTGCCCTGCCTGCAGCTTCCCCAGCCTTCCTGACGGCACATCGAGGTGCTAGGGGAGTCTCTGGGACCTGCAGGCGCGCATTTCTGTGGTGGCCATCTTGGGGGTAGGCAGTTGCACGGGCGGCAGTCTAGTGGTGCAGACTCGCGCCGGACGGCCAGCGACACCTTAAAACTAAGTGCACTCCCCTCCGCGCAGCGGACGCGCGCTGCAGAGGCGCCTAAGGAGCGCCGAAGGAAAGCCCGTCTGCGCCCGTCAGCGTCCCGGAGGCGGCCGGGCGCGGGCCCGGCTGGTAGGGTGACCTTCCAGGATGATAACATTCACAAGGGACGATCTTCTTTCCCTTTGATTCACTAATGGGACCTGTTTGAAGGTCTTTTCCAAATCGTCTCGGTCAAACAGGTGCTCGGCCTGTGGCTGGCAACCGGGCTATGACCGCATCACCTCCCTTAACCCTCCTTCCAATAGCACTAGCTGTCTATTGCTCAATACCAGATCCTTAAGCAAGCATGCGCTTGATGTCTACAATCTCTTGATAGACTCCAGATCCGACTGTCTGTTCCTGACAGAGGCATGGTTGGGCGAGGGAGCAGGACCTGACATTGCCACTGCCATCCCCCCGAGCCATGTTATCTACAGAAAAGACAGAGCCAAGGGGAAGGGTGGTGGTGTTGCCCTGATTATAGACAGGCACATCACATGCTCCATTCTTCCCTCGGATTACATTACGGGATATGAAGCTCTAGCCTTTTCCCTCTCTCTTTCACCTCAGCAATCTTGTATTGGGCTATTGGCCTACAGACCCCCTGGCCCTTTGGACACTTTTTTTGAGGAACTCCACTCCCTGATTTCCACACTATGTCTCAAATCTAACCACTGCCTGCTCTTGAGCGATTTTAATATTCATAAGGATAAGGTGGACGACTCGGACAGTATGAAGCTCAACGATATTATATCTTCCTTAGGGTTTCTTCCGTACCTTCGGTCTCCTACACACTGTAAAGGACCTATATTAGATCAAATCTTCTCTACTGTTCCTGTTGTCCTGACCTCCCTTGCTCCCGTCCTATGGTCAGACCACTTTTTAGCGGAATTTGAGATTCCTCTCACTAAAAAGAGTGTAGCTGGTGGACAATGGCGCGAAGCGCTCCCCTCTAGAGCTTTCCATCGTGTCTCCCCAGCTATGCTGTCGAAGGCCTTAGAGACCCACCCATGCCTGTTATCAGGCTCTTTGGAAACGGACCTTGATCTTCTGCAGGGTTGGCTGTCTCAACAACTTGCTGAACTTGCCCCCCCCCCCTACCCCCGAGGACGCGTTCGGTCAGATCCTCTGCCCCTTGGTTCTCCCCGGCACTTGCCGCCAAACAACGACAATGCAAAAAAGCCGAAAGGATTTGGCGTAAACTCTATGACGCCAACGCTAAGGAAACCTACAGGTCAATGACTAGAGAATACCATCACGACATCACCGCCAGCAAAAAGTCCTATCTGGCTAGCAGGATAGATGACGCTTCCAACTCATGTAAAGAAATCTTCAGGATAGTCAAGGATTTCATCTCCCCTCCATGGTCCACTCGCAAAATGATGCACTCCGAGTCCTGGATCTCCGAACTTGCTGACTTCTTTGCCAGCAAAATTAGGACTATCCAGACCTCTTTCGGGACCTCTAACATGAGTAACCCTTCCATCACATGACCTCTCGATCCCTCCCAGACCTTGACAGCTCCCTCCCTTTGGAATTTTCCTCCACTGTCCCTCCAGTCCTCCCTAGACCTCCTCTCCAAATTAAAATCTGGCTCACCTCTCGATCCATGCCCCGCCAAATGTCTTGCACAGATGGCCCCTACCCTTAACCATCTCATTAATCCCATTCTCAACCTCTCGCTTAACACAGGCGTAGTCCCCCAATCTTGGAAGCAGGCCCTCATCTTGCCTCTTCTGAAGAAAGCCAACCTGAACCCTGAATCTCATGCCAGCAACAGACCCATCTCCCTTTTGCCAGCTTTGGCGAAAGTGGTTGAAAAATATGTCCACACTACCCTGTCCCACTTTCTAGAATCAAATGATATATTACATAAATCCCAATCTGGCTTCCGCTCTAACCTGAGCACTGAAACAGCTCTGCTTGAGGTCACCGAAGTGATCAAAGAAACCTTGGACAGGGGTGGTAAAGCTATGCTGGTGATGCTTGACCTCTCCGCAGCCTTTGACACCGTCCCCCATGACCGCCTCCTATCTAGACTTTGGGAGGTGGGTCTAAGGGGGGCGGTGTTTAGATGGTTCAGGTCATTTCTCTCCAACCGCCAGCAAACGATCTAGGCCCCACCTTTTTCTGCCGCGATGCCGCCTCTGGAGGTCGGATTTCTGCAGGGCTCGATTCTGAGCCCTTCGCTCTTCAACATTTATATGACCCCTCTGGCGGCACTTGCGTAGGACTTTGGGGCCCAGATCGTGTCATATGCTGACGACACTCAACTCCTGTTCACATGCGACAGGGGCCATGACTTCAACGGGGCATCTATTCGGGGCTGCCTTGGGGCTGTGTTCGACTGGTTTAATCGTCACAGCCTCAAGTGTAACTCCGACAAATCCGAAGTGCTCTTCTTTCGATGCCCAGCAGACCTCAGATGGAAAGAGTGGTGGCCTTCAGACATGTTCCCTCTTGTCAGCGACTCAGGGGCTGCTAAAAACCTGGGGATTCAGGTCGATAACTGCCTCTCTTTCAGGGCCCAGGTGTCGGGCCTAGCCGGCAAATGCTTTGCCATCTTGAAGATTTTGAGGAAGTTCCTGCCGCTCCTATCCTTGGAGCACAGAAAGACCACTGTTCAGGCCCTGATTGGCTCTCGGCTGGACTACTCTAACGTCCTGTACCTAAGACTGCCAGAATACCTTTTATTACGTCTCCAGGTGGTGCAGAACTCGGCGGCTCGTGCCATCTTTGGCCTCACTAGGAGAGCCAGGGCCAGTGCTCTCCTTAGAACCCTTCACTGGCTACCCATAAAAAAGCGGATCACTTTCAAGGCCCTGACCCTCGCTTTCAAAGCCCTTCATGGCACAGGTGCCCGCTATCTTCAGAAATGGATTAGTTTCTATTTTCCGTCTAGATCCTTGCGCTCTTCAACCCAGGTCAAGGCATTCACTCCTAGGATCCGTCGTGCTCGCTGTGGGGGGCACTCTTTCAAACATCTCGCCCCCCGGCTGTGGAACGACCTTCCTCTTTCTCTCAGATCTAGCCCCAATCTGTTGGCCTTCAGGAAAGACCTGAAGACCCTGCTTTTCCTGCAATAATACGGCCCCTTCGAGCTTCGCTCTTTTTACTCGTCCTTGCTTTCCACTCTGGACCTGTGAGGCTCCCAAAGCGCCGGGACACTCCTCGGAGTAGCCGTGCGCTATAGAAGCACCCCCCTATAACATAACATAACATACACGACAGAGCGCGCGCAGCCTTACCTGTTCTTCTGGCATGTCTTCATTCAATCTTCCTGACTTCTGCTGCCTGGCAACATTTTCTTGCTGTTATGGACCTCTTGGTGCATGGTGATGACGGGAGCCACCTGGCGTGTCACCAGTGCATGCCACCATCTTGTTGTTGGCACGCAGCTACACGCATTTATTGCGTTTATAAAACGCTTGTTTTGTTTTCCTGTCCTCCGATCTTCACACACAAGCATTTGGAGCCACAGGCCAGTATTAGTAACATGGGCAGCATGTTAAAGACTCGTCACGTCGTGGGATCCTTTTTGCTCCGGTCTACACTTCGAGAAAATCATTTTTAGGAAAGTAGAACAGGTTGAGGAATTGACAACAGAAAATTCATCTTTGGTCGGTTGCTTCACTTCATTTTTTTGGGAGTTAATTTGAAGTTTACTCAGACTGTAACGTTGCTGGTAGGACCTCTACTTCATTTTTGTCTTACTATTTGTATGTGAATCATCTTATGGAGTAGTGCATTATCTCAGGCACTTTCTCCTAATCTTTGTGCATGAAAGTATGCAGTGAACAGTTGGGGGGCTACTACTAGTTCCTCACTTCCATTGGAACACTCAAAACTTTAACAGTGGACTTATTATTTATTTATTTATTTAAGAGGTTTTATATAGCGCTAGCCAGACCCGAAGGTATCAGAGCGCTTTACAGCGAGTAGAAAAAACACATAAAAGAGGAACAAGAAAGCGTAAGTGATCAAAAGTTCCAGTGTGCTGTGCGTCCCTCGGAGCACATTGAGGTAGAGTGGTTCCGATGTAGTTTCGATCCGAGGGTAAAGTCCTGAGCTCCGTTTCCCTCCGTGAGTGGAGGAGAGTAGGGGGTTAAGGGGCGTGGATGAGGATGGGAATGTTGGAGCAATTGTCTGTTGGCAGCAAGGTGTCAGCTTGTGCACTTCGGATTTCAGTTTGGGAAGGTACGGTTGAGGTATAAGTCTTTTAGGAGTCTTTTGAATTTTATGAAGGAGGGAGTAGTCCTGATGTCAACCGGGATGGAGTTCCATA
Source organism: Lissotriton helveticus (assembly GCF_964261635.1). Lineage (NCBI taxonomy): Eukaryota > Metazoa > Chordata > Amphibia > Caudata > Salamandridae > Lissotriton > Lissotriton helveticus. Next base: position 170,378,839 of record NC_136063.1, on the reverse strand, counting down.
TTTTGGGTGCGTTTCCTGCGAAAGAACGAGCTGCAGTTTTTTGCTTGCGTGTTTTCAGAGGGATTAGTAGGAGGGTGTTGGAACTCCTAAGGTTTCTTGACTGGCCGGCTTTCTTGAGCTTGGAGGCCAGGTATTCTGGTTTCCCTGTGTGTAAGGCTTTGTGAGTAAGGCAGGCGGTTCTGAAGTTGGCACGCAATTCCACTGGGAGCCATTTTAGTTCTCTGAGTGCGGGAGATAAGTGGTCGTACTTTTTTACTCCGGTGACCATTCTGGCAGCCGCGTTGAGAGTTGTTTTGAGTGGGGCTAGGCGGGAGAGAGCTGTACCGGAGAGAACTGCATTCCCATAGTCCAGTCTAGATAACACCAGTGATTGGGTGGCTTGCTTGAGGTCCGTGGGTGGGATGAAAGGTTTGATTTTGTTGAGGAGCTTCAAATTAAGGAAGGCACTCTTGGCAGAGGTCATGATGTGATTTGTCATGGTTAGTTTTTGGTCGAGGGTGATTCCTAGAGATTTTACTGAGTTAGCCAGGGTGAGATTGCCATTGAGAGCATCTATAGCTTTCAGCCACTCTCTGATTTGCGGGTTTTCATCTTTGTTGGAGATAAGGAGGATTTCGGTTTTTTCATGATTAAGTTTAAGGTGGTTTGTGGCAAGCCATTGTTGAACTTCTTTGAGAGTGTTGTTGAGTCTTAGGATGTCATTAATGGAGGAGGTTTCAAGGTAGATCTGGGTGTCGTCAGCATATAGGTGGAAGGGTATGTTGGCTTTTTGTAGGATGGTTGTGAGGGAGACTTGTTTAAATGGTTATGCTTCCTGGTGACTTTGACTTCCGATGTATGGTAGTTCCACTTAACCATCGAGGATATTCTACTCGGGTGAGTGGTCGCTCACCGGCGAGTGCACAGTTTTAATGTTTTACAGTTATAGTATTAGTATCTCTATTTTAGTCCTATATTCACGCTATTGTACAGTGTATTTTTATTGTTTTCTGGGGAAGGTAGTGCCCCAGTCCTGGATCATAGGGAGGTGAGTTCCCCTATATTGGTCATGCTTAATTTCTCATGGAGGTGTGTTCCCCTATTTTGGTCTTGCTTAATTTCTTACGGAGGTGTGTTCCGCTCTTGGGAGGTATTTTCCCCCATTACAGTGTGGATGTTGATATTCTGTTTCTTAGGGTGGTGTATTCCCCTATAAGCTTGTACTTGGTTCTGTTTACGCCTAGTGAAGCTGAGCTTTTGTTTTCAGTTTCATTGGGAGGTGTATTCCCCTATAGGGAAGTGGTTATCCCTATTACGGTGTTTTGGGTTTCAAACGGAGGTGTGTGTCCCCTATTACAATGTTCAGTGTCATTGGGAGGTGTATTCCCCTATAGGGAGGTGTGTTTCCCTATCATGATGTTTTGAGTTTAATAGGGTGGTGTGTTTCCCCTATCACAATGTTCAGTGTAATTGGGAGGTGTATTCCCCTATTGGGTGGTAGTTTCTTCCATTATGTTTTTATGCATTTGCTTATGGTATTTTCATGCATTCATTTATTTAATGTATTTTCTGGATTCGATTATTTTCTGATTTGATTCCCTTGTGTACATTCAATTGCCTAACTTATTTCCTTACTAATTATTTCAAGATGTTTATCCTTGTTTACGTAAGCAATGCAATTTTGTTCTTTGTGCCTTAATGCATTTAAATGTTTTTTTGTATTTTCTGGCATTATTCGTGTTTAGTTTCCTTAAGGAAGGGATGTGCTATAACCTAATTTTTGTTGGTTGGTTCATCTTTCCTATTCTTGTTCTTTGCCTTGCTGCTCAGTCTATGGTGATGTCATTTGGAATGTTGAGTGTGTGTGGCTTGAGGAGATGTCAGTTGGAGCAGATGGGCTGAGCAGCAAGGAGGCTGCTCCTGGTGGGGCATTACATGGACTTTACCATCTTCCAGTTACCTTTATCTGAAGCTATTACCTTATAAATAAATCAACTATTTGTTTTTTCACGACTTGTCTCCAAGACATCTTTTCATTTTAACAGAAGCCCTTTAGTTTTTTATATATAGTACTGTAAAGTTTTGAATATAGTGCAGAGGATATGTGTTTATGGGTAAACAGTCAAAATATCGACTACAAAATATCGAATGGACATAATATCGAGTTTTAAATATAGATTGGACAAAATATCGACTGGACAGAATATAGACATCAAAAATATCGTTTTTAAGGTAAGTAATGTAATATCGAATGTTAAAAATATAGACAGTTAAAATATCGAAGTATATAATATAGGTTATTAAAATTATCGAATTTTTAATATCTAATTTTTTATAGTGTTTTTATGTTATTATATGTGTGAAAAGTGTGTATTTATGTTATAAGTTATTTTAATTAATGAAATTAGTTTTTTTAATTTTTGCGTAATTTCATTCTGTAGCAGGTTGTGGGTTTATAGGGGAATAGGGTGGGAGGTAATTTATTTATAATTAATTAAATATGTAAATTTATTTATTGGTATTCATTTTTAATTAATTGTTAATTAATTTATATTTCGTAATTAATTACATTTTAATTGGCAATTAATTTTAATTAATTGATTAATTGTTAATTATGTTAATTGTACTAATTTATTTTCTGTAGCGGGTTGTGGGTGTATAGGGGAATAGGGTAGGAAGTAATTTAATTATAATTAATTTAATATGTAAATTTATTTATTGGTATTCATTTTAATTAATTGTTAAATAATTTATATTTGGTAATTAATTAAATTTTAATTGGCAATTAATTTTAATTAATTGATTAATTGCTAAGTATGTTAATTTTACTAATTTATTTTCTGTAGCGGGTTGTGGGTTTATAGGGGAATAGGGTGGGAAATTATTTATTTATAATTATTCAATAAATCAATGTATTTAATTGTATTTAATTTGAATTAATTGTTAATTAAATTTTAAATGTTAAATTATTAATTGTTAATTTGTAATTAATTTGTATTAATAGGTAAATAATTGTAATATTTATTTTTAATTTGTAATTTTAATTGATTAATCATATTATATTAAAACGGTAATTACTTTTAATTAATTTTTTATAGATATTAATTTATATTTATTGAAATAATATATGAAGTATTTAATTTCCCTACTATTGCACTCTCTGGAGTGGGAATAGTAATCTTTACCACTATGCTATCCAACGCTTTCCCAACTGTTGCACTCATTGGAGTGGGAATAGTAATTTTTACCCCTACGCTATTTATTTATTTATTTATTTATTTAAAGGTTTTATAAAGCGCGTAGTAACTCAAAGAGCATCCCAGCGCTGACCTGTTTCTCCAAGGGTTTCAGCCGTCTAATGAAATTATGTCTGCGGGAAAAGGAGGGTCTTTAGGGTTTTTCTGAACTGGAGGTAGTTCGGTTCTGTCCTACTATCCTGCTATCCAACGCTTTCCCTACTGTTGCACTCACTGGAGGGAAATAGTAATTTTAACCCCTACGCTATCCAACGCTTTCCCTACTGTTGCACTCTTTGGAGTTGGAATAGTAATTTTTACCCCTACGCTATCCAACGCTTTCCCTACTGTTGCACCCACTGGAGTGAGAATAGTAATTTTTACCCCTACGCTATCCAACGCTTTCCCTACTGTTGCACTCACTGGAGTGGGAATAGTAATTTTAACCCCTGCGCTATCCAACGCTTTCCCTACTGTTGCACTCTTTGGAGTTGGAATAGTAATTTCTACCCCTACGCTATCCAACGCTTTCCCTACTGTTGCACCCACTGGAGTGGGAATAGTAATTTTTACCCCTACGCTATCCAACGCTTTCCCTACTGTTGCACTCTTTGGAGTTGGAATAGTAATTTTTACCCCTACGCTATCCAACGATTTCCCTACTGTTGCACCCACTGGAGTGGGAATAGTAAATTTTACCCCTACGCTATCCAACACTTTCCCTACTGTTGCACCCACTGGAGTGGGAATAGTAATTTTTACCCCTACGCTATCCAACGCTTTCTCTACTTTTGCACCTACTCTAGTGGGAATAGTAATTTTTACCCCTACGCTATCCAACGCTTTCCCTACTGTTGCACCCACTGGAGTGGGAATAGTAATTTAAACCCTATGCTATCCAATGCTTTCCCTAATTTTGCACCCACTGGAGTGGGAATAGTAATTTTAACCCCTACGCTAGCCAACGCTTTCCCTACTGTTGCACTATTTGGAGTGGGAATAGTAATTTTTACCCCTACGCTATCCAACGCTTTCCCTACTGTTGCACTCCCTGGAGTGGGAATAGTCATTTTAACCCCTACGCTATCCAACGCTTTCCCTACTGTTGCACTATTTGAAGTGGGAATAGTAATTTTTACCCCTACGCTATCCAACGCTTTCCCTACTGTTGCACTCTTTGGAGTTGGAATAGTAATTTTTACCCCTACACTATCCAACACTTTCTCCACTGTTGCATCCACTGGAGTGTGAATAGTAATTTTTACCTCTACGCTAACCAACGCTTTCCCTACTGTTGCACTCACTGGAGTGGGAATAGTCATTTTTAACCGTACGCTATCCAACGCTTTCCCTACTGTTGCACTCTCTGGAGTGGGAAAAGTATTTTTTACACTTCTGCTGTTAAAATCTAGATTGCGACTTAAACATTATCGGTGCCATCTTGTCCCTTTTCAGGCTCATATGTGCACGTAAGTAGCAGCCATTTTGAATGCCATGGCCTCTCTGCCCACTGCCGATAGCCAGCACGTCTCTCTCTCTCCGTCTCTGACCTCGCAAGCATCCCCCGCGCACTGACAGCCCCGCTCTCACATGCTTGGGCCATAAACCACCCCTTCAGCGTGGCCCTGCCTCGGAGCCACATCCCGTACCCGGCTAACACCTCCCTCCATCCCTTTCATGATCACACATCCTTTGATGAACCCCCTTCCTCTGTGCCCGATTGTCCGGCCCAATCCCAGGCCATCACCTGGCCCTACGGATGCAGTTTATTGCCCCATATAGTAGGAAGCTGTCCCTCTTCAAAGGATCTATGACTGATCAAAGCCCCCACCCCATGAGATCCGATCAGCCGCACACATTCCGGGAATCGGCGGAATATCCAGCTGCGCGACAGTCATCACCTACTGAGATCGGGGTGGGGACTTCTACTGTAAATGTGTGTGGGAACGGGCTTGAAGCGGGGATCCCGAGGATGTCGTTCTGTACTTCAAAGTATTGACAAGAATGTGTTTCATACAATAAAGCCATAAACCTGTGTATAAGAGGCCAGGCCTCAGGCATGCGGGTAGAGCACCTCGAGAAGATACCCTGTTGCCTGATTTGATGTGTTCTGCTCCGTCGGAATAAACTTCTGTTTCCTGCCTTCCAATCTCCAGCGCCTGCCTCTTTGTTTGGTAATTTCGAGTGGTATGAGAGGCGACTAACGCCGGGCAATACTTAAAGGTTATCTGTTGAAATCTGCCCACCCTTTTACAATTGGCGCCCACGTGGGGCCCATCAGCGACACGTGGATCCAGTGGGAGAGGTCCTGACGACAGAGTGAACGACTGCAACGATCGGGAGTGCACCTGCCCGATAGACCCTCGTCTGGCAGCCGATCATCCGAACTTCACCGGTTCCGAGCAGACCTCTCTCGAGTGATCTGCCGTCCTGACTGGGAACCATCAGGAGTGCCGCGGCAATTACGGAGAATAGAGGACAATCGGGCGCTGGAAGTGGAAGACGAGAAACTGTCCATGCGGTCCGGGTAAGGTCGTGTAACACGACAAATTGCAAAACCATTATTTGATTGTTTGAAAATACTAGTATTGCTCATTGATTGTTTTTGACATATTCTCTGCCTGCAAACGGGGAAGAATAGAAATATTCTCTCTTCCTTTGCAGATAGTGAAGGATAGGTAACACGGTCATGCCTATTTTTCTCCCCACTGATTGATTGATTGTCCGAACATTGATTGTTCGAAGTTGGTTCTTTTTGAGATATTCTCTGTTTGCAAATAACGTAGAATAGAAATATTCTGTCTAGTCTTTGCAAGTAGTGAAGGATAGGTAGTGCGGACCTTTGTCCCCCTTTGTAATCTGTCATGCCTATCTTCTCCCCACTGATTGGTAGTTGGTTCAGCCCGGACCGCTTATTAGAGATGAACCATCCAGCTCCACTGGAAGGCACCCCTAATAAGGACATGTTCACTAAATATGGACTAGTCGCCATAGCTTATAGTAAGCTATGGCATAAATATACAAGAAAGGATCAGGAAAGTCAGTGGCCACTGATAGGATCCTTTGATGACGAGAAAATAAACGTGCTGGAAACAGCCCTTCGTAACAATAAGACAACGCCCACTATGCTTGATAGCCGATAGCCTCGGCATGTGGCGCAAAGAAGCAGAGCAACGGAAAAAGAGAAACGAAGTTAGATTAGAGAAAGAGCTACGAAAAGCAGCTCACCTAGCTGCTAAAAAGTTAGAGGAAGAGATAAAGGAGAGAGAGGAAGCCAAACAGAAGCAAGAGTCCGAAACATCGGGCCAGTGTCCCGTTAGAACACCCTCTATGCTCTACCCTGAGTTACCCTCGAAACAACGAGCGAACGATGATTTATTACTAGGTCCCCCAATCATCTACATGCCCCCTCCATAAGCCCCTTCCCAACCCTTAGTACAACACCCGAAGCCCCCAAGTACAGGTGAGAATAGTGCCAGGACCTTGGTCCTCACTGCCTCCGCGCCGGCTGAGCCCCTTGTACTCAACGCAGCGCAAACAGCAACACTAGATGACCCTGAAGCTAGAAGGAAAGATTCCACTAGAATGAACCGATTAAGCAAAGATGAACGAGTAGGGAACGATAAGATAGTGAATACACTGGTGGAACGAAAAGAGAGTGAGGAATACGTAACGGATATGTACAACTCATATGCCAATAGCCACAGATGACACTTTGTTGTGCGATTTTGTTATCACACCCTCAATGCCTATGAGGATCGATACCAAGACAAAGGTCCTGAGAGCCTAACGACTCTGTATAGGAAAGTTGACATTGGGGATGAAGGCGAGTGTGATGTGACGGACCTCTTCACGCGTATGCTTGAAGTTTTCCGCCACCTCACTGAACAGAGGCTAGAAACTAACGCTACGACTCCTGTAGCGACCGAACCCCGAACAGAAAAAACTGACACAATGATGCCTATAAAGGAGGCCGCTCCCTACTGGGTTCCCCCACGAGGACAGGGAACGCATGATGACATTAACCACCAAGATGTGAGAGGGAGAGTAGTTTATAACTGGGTCTACCAACCATGGGATCGGCAAGACATCCTGACTTTCCGAAAATCCTTGCCTGATTTACGAAAGAACCCCACTGCCTTTTATACTGAATTAGGCACAGCCTTGGGTTCGACGATTATGACCCTAGAGGACATCGATTTGTTTTTCGGGCTATGTCTGCCAGCTGATGTGTGGAAGCAAATCCGGAAAGTCGACCACCTTGAGCTGTTCGGACATACCTGGTCACAACTCGATGGCATAGATAGGCAACGAGAGCCCGGACAGAAACCTTTAAAATCCATTCTAGACCTCCCAGACAAGATCGTCCAGAAATTGAAAACCCTGATCCCAGAAAAGAAGGTGGACTGGTCGATAGTAACGGCCTGCCGCCAGAAACCCCAGGAAGATGTATCAGAATACTTCTCCCGGTTTGAGACGGTGTTCTCCGATTACAGTGGCCAGGACATGACCACTGCAACCGGACATCATCTGTTTGTCCAGAATTATGTCAAAGGTCTGTCGCAGGAAGTCTCGCAGAAACTACAGACTAGCAAGAGTAGTTGGGCAGCCTCCAAACCTGCGGCTATCCTTCAGATGGCCCAGTACTATGAACATCAAAAGAATGAGAACGATAGGGTGACAGAGAAAAAGAAAAAGGACCTAAAAGAAAGGGTGATGATCGCACAATTGCAAGGGGTGACAATAGGAAGGGAACAGTACAAAGGAAGTTACCAATCGAATGCTCCTAGAAATCCACCCCCTAGAGACCGTACATCCGCACCCTACGCTGGACGTAAAGACATCGATGAGAACCAGTGTGCGTTTTGCAAAGGATTTGGTCATTGGAAATCCCAGTGCCCGGTTCTGCAAGAAGCAAAAAAAATAGGGACACAAGAGACGTAACGGGTGGGCCAAGAAATAGAGGACAGGGACGAGGGTATTCGAACGACACCAACAACGACAGGCCAAGCAGACCGAACACGTTTGACCGTCCCCGACAGAACCAGTACCAACAGTCTGACTGCGACGACACCCACGACTTCGCATAGGACTGCCAAGGGCAAGGGAGGGATCCAGTCGAGCTCCATGTTGACCAGCTAGGTCCTTATGTCACAGCTAAGGTCCTGGGTAGGAAGTCTCCATTTTTGGTAGACACTGGCGCAACACGTAGTGCGTTATCTAAATGACTGATTCCAAGGGCACCCTTGTCTGGCACACATGTAACATCAATAGGTTTTGATGGAACGCCCTCCACTAATCCCTTGTCCACACTGATCTCCTTTGACTTGGAAAATAATACCACTGACACAACGTTTTTGCTCTCATCCAACACCCCCAATGCCATTATGGGACTTGACTTATTGAAACATTTCTGAGCTACTATTAGGTGTTCACAAGACGGAGTTCGAGTCATTCTGTACGACAACCCGACTCTGCTCAGACCTTGTCCCACTCGACGCATGTTTTCCATCACTGATGCTGACTTGTCCCTACTCGACACTCTACCTCTGTACCTGTGGGCCAAAACTGACTCGGACGTAGGACGCATGATGATTGACCCTGTGCATATAACTGTTCGACAGGACTCAGTGCTCCCAAAACGTCCACAATATCGGATATCGCCCGAGGGCGAGAAGGCATTGGTAAAGATCATCCAGTCCCTGATAGATGCAGGAGTGGTAGAGGAAGTAGTTAGCAATGTTTGCAACAGCCCTATCCTACCCATTGTAAAGAAGCAGGGTGAGGGAGATGAGAAAGCGTACCGCTTCATCATCGACCTACGAGAGGTCAACAAAGTAGTTGTACCTCAGTACCCCGTAGTCTCAGCTACCGGATGGAGTGGTGTTGATACAGTACGTCGATGATATCCTTTTAGCGGCCGACACCACTCCACTTGCAGTCACAGCCACCATCCAACTCCTGCACTTCCTCGCGGAAAATGGCCACAAGGTCTCCAAGAAGAAGTTGCCAACCCCAGGTCACCTACCTAGGCCATCTCTTGTCCAAAGACGGGAGGAAACTTACACCCGATCGAATTCAGACCATCCTAGAAACCCCTGTCCCTAAGACCCAGAAACAAGTCCGCTCCCTAGTAGGCCTCACCTCCTTCTGTCGACAGTGGTTGCCAAATTTCAGCCTCATTGTGAAGCCACTACTTTCCCTGCTGGCTAAAGATGTCCCCTTCCTGCTCCCTTGGACCCCTGAATACCAATCCTCCTTCAAAGAACTACGAGACGCCCTTTGTTCTGCACCAGTCCTAGGAACCCCCGATTACACAAAGCCCTTCTCCCTCTACACTCATGAAAGGGAGGGGTGCGCATTGTCTGTCCTGACTCAGTCCATTGGCCCAAAGCAACGCCCATGTGCCTACTTCTCTGCCACTCTCGACCCCGTAGCCAGAGCTTTGCCTGCCTGCCTTCGAGCTGTAGCTGCCGCTGCTATCTCTATCCGGCAAAGTGAGGGGATCGTGCTCTCGAACTCCCTTACGGTGTTAGTGCCCCATGCGGTCGACACCCTCCTAAACCAGACTAAGACGCAGCATCTGACTAGTGCACGACTGACTGGGTACGAACTGACTCTGCTTGCACCCCACATCACACTGAAAAGATGCACCACGCTGAATCCAGCCACTTTGTTGCCCCTACCTGAGAACGGCCCCAATGTGTCCCCTATACATGACTGTGTAACCCTCACGGACAAACAGACTAGGAGTAGGGTTGACCTCCGAGACACTGCTTTTCCAGATCCTGACGGAGAGCTATGGGTGGATGGCTCTTGTATCAAACTCCCCGATGGCACCACCTCAGCTGCTTATGCAGTTACCACAGCCCGAACTGTAGTTGAGACCGCCCGCATCACACAGCGATCTGCACAGGCAGCGGAACTGATTGCCCTCACACGAGCGTGTATCCTAGCAGCAGGGACGACAGTAAATATTTACGCAGACAGCCAGTATGCCTTCGGGGTGGTTCATCATTTCGGGCTCTTGTGGAAGGAGAGGGGATTCCTGACCTCACACGGCACACCCATCCTACACGGAGATCTAGTCTCCGCTCTGACTGAAGCGGTCCTCCTTCCCAAAGAACTTGCTGTAATCAAATGCCAGGCACACAAAAAGGTGACAGACATCATTGGGCAGGGGAATGCACTGGTCGACATCACTGCCCGGACCACAGCCGAGAATAGGACAACGACACGCATGTACGTGACCAGGTCACAAACAGAAAAATGGAAGGACGTTAGGGAAACTATTAGGGACATCCAGATGGCAAGCTCACCACACGAACTGACTGAATGGGCATGGGTGGGACTGAAAGACGATGAAGGCTGCTGGCGGACAAAGGACACGAACAAATGGTTGTTACCCAACTCGTACCTGATTCCCATACTGACCATGGCACACTCCCCGGCACACATAGGATCTGCCCCTATGACCGAACTTGTCTCCAAAGTTTGGCACAATGACAAGATCACAGACTCAGCTAAACGTCTGGTCCAACAATGTCTGATATGCCTGCAACACAACCCTGGGAAAGGAACTGTCGTACCCCGGGGAGGGTTTGGGGTCCCCAATCATCCATTTGAAGTCCTACAGATGGACTACATCCAACTAGAAAGATGCCAAGGTCTGAAGTATGTACTTGTTGTCGTGTGCGCATTTAGCAAGTGGGTGGAAGCCTATCCAACTCGCGACAACACTGCCATTGCTACTGCAAAGGTATTACTGAAGGAATTCTTCCCTCGCTACGGCCTTTGTCGAATTTTATGGAGCGACAATGGCCCCCACTTCATAGCCGAATTCATCCAACTCATCTTGAAGGGGTTGGGTGTAAAACAAAAATTTCACGCAGTCTTCCACCCCCAATCTGCTGGACTGGTTGAGCGACATAATGCCACGCTGAAGCTCAAACTAGCTAAGATAGTGGCTACGACAGGACTGAAATGGCCAGACGCTCTCCCGCTGGCATTGCTATCAATGCGTTCCACCCCCACCAAACACCATTTGACCCCTTACGAGGTCGTTTTCGGCCGACCTATGAGCATTTGGTCTGCACCAAAACTGACATCCATTCACGACGTCCCGGACGTCCTAATGTCTGACTATTTGTACAATCTGACTAAAACACTGTCTGTTATCCATCAACAGGTGCTGCAGGCCATCCCCGATGCTTCCAGGGGTCCCGGACACGACCTCCAACCTGGAGACTACGTGTTAATCCGAAACTTCCAGCGTGCAAAAAGTCTGGAACCTCTGTGGACGGGCCCCTGGCAAGTCTTGATCACCACCCGAACAGCTCTTCGAGTGGAAGGGAAGAGACACTGGCTGCACGCACACCATTGTAAGAAAATCTCCTCCACCCTGACGACGACCGTAGACGTGGCCACCCAAGAAGAGCTCCTGAACAAAGACCGACCATCTCTGAGCTGTTACCCTGATACAGAGACACTTGAACTGGCGGAATTCCCCGATCCCACTGTGCCATCCAGAGAAGGGTATAACCTGCGGCGAAAGGAGGGAGCTTCGGCTAAGCAGACCACTGACTAAGTTACAATTCTCAGAGCGGCGGCCTAACACTACTAAGGCTGCCAGGAGAGAAGCCAAACGACGTTTGTGGTTCTGCCCGCTACCGAGCCCCTTGAAAATGATGGAAGCGCCCGATACGAAGATAATGGAAGCACCTGACACGAAGATGATGGAAGCAACCGGACATCCGAAGACCCACTACAGAAACCCAAAGACTGACAAAATACACAGCTCAAAGACTATTACCCTCTTTATCGCCCTTCTCTTTTGCCTCCTCCTCATGACCACCCTCTGGATTGTGGAAGAGAGCGCACCATCCCTTCACCTTTCTCTGTTCATGGTTCCTGCCTTGCTTGGCTGATCCTCTTGCAAGAGAGTTACAGGGATAATGCCACTTCCAGTAAAACTATGTCGCACTTTTATCATGGGGTCTGGCTGAACAAAACAGGAAGAAATGCTGCTCCCTTCTCCCCTCTGACATCCAATACCTCTATTCACTTGGACATCCCTGCCAAAGAAGAGGTTGAAATGCAGGTGTTTAACAACCCAGCCCAACCCAGCCAGACCCACCTTCTCTTACCTCCCAATCTGGGTTTCGTGCGAATTATAGCACAGAGACCGCGCTACTTGAAGTCACCACCGCCATTAGAGAGGTCTTGGATATTGGAGGAAAGGCCATGTTGGTCATGTTGGACCTGTCGGCGGCGTTCGACACCGTTCCCCATGACACCCTCCTAACTCGACTCTGGGATTGTGGTCTCCGGGGGACGGTGTGGAACTGGCTTAAATCATTTCTAGCCAGCCGTCGACAGACGATCTGGGCGCCACCTCACTCCGCAGCTATGGCAACTCTGGAAGTGGGGGTCCCTCAGGGGTCTATTCTTAGCCCCCTGCTCTTTAACATCTTTCTGGCCCCCCTTGCAGAGGTTGCGGAGTCGTTTGGCGCTCAGATCGTGTCGTATGCTGACGACACCCAGCTCTTGTTCACATACGACAAGAATGAGGTGTTCGATGGGATCCGTATCAGAGGCTGCCTAGAAGCAGTCTTTGATTGGTTCAAAAGACACGGCTTAAAATGCAACTCCGATAAATCGGAGCTGCTCTTTTTTGGATGTGTCTCGGAACCAAACTGGAAAAGTTGGTGGCCACAAGACCTGTTTCCACCTGCAAATGCAAGTACCAAGGCTAAAAACCTAGGTATCATTGTTGACAATGAATTAACCTTTGGGCCTCAAATATCCTGTCTCTCAGGGAAATGTTTCGGGATCCTGCGGATGCTCAGGAAATTCCTCCCCCTGATTTCTATGAACCATCGAAGGATCATTGTCCAAGCACTTGTCGGGTCGCGATTAGACTATGTAAATGTCCTCTATTTAGGACTCCCTAAATATCTCGTGAGGAGACTTCAAGTAGTCCAAAATTCAGCTGCCAGGGCTATTTATGGACTACCCAGACGAGCTAGTGCGTCTGACTTGTTGAAGGAATTGCACTGGCTTCCTATAGCCAAGAGGGCTCTCTTCAAAAGCCTGACACTGACCTACAAGGCCCTTCACGACTCAGGCCCTAGGTACATTAGGAAGCGTCTTGCTCTTTACAAGCCGAGCAGAGCCTTACGATCTGCCTCCTTGTCAAAAATGGTCATTCCGTCCATCAAGCGAACCAGACAAGGGGGACGCTCCTTTCATTACCTGGCCCCGCGCGCTTGGAATGAGCTTCCCATTTCTCTCAGACAGGCCCCTAGTCTGATGTCTTTCAGAAAGGCATTAAAAACCTGGCTTTTTACCAGTTAACTTCGCTGTTCCTTTTATTCTGCAGTTATGTTCCTCTATCTAAAGGACTTCTTCGCCAAAGCGCCGGGACACTCCTGCTGGAGTAGCCGTTGCGCTATAGAAGAACCCAAATAACATAACATAACATAACCTCCGAAAACGAGCAGCTGCCACCCTGACTGTGCCCCTATCTGTCGTCAACAATCCGGGCCTTGTATGCATCGAAGGCCTTGGGACACAGTTGGTGGGCCACAGCGCTGCCGCATCACCAGAACTTTGGGGAAACAACCATTACAACGCAACTTTTACAACGAACTACCATTACAACGAAACTTTTACAACGCAAAAACTTTTACAACGCATACCATTACAACGCAGGATTTTACAACGCAAGTACTTTTACAACGCATACCATTACAACGTAAGTATTGGTAAGTATATAATTATTTTTAAAATATTATATGTTTGGGTTTTTGGGTAAAGGGGTATTTTTAGGGTTCAGGGTCAGTTTTCAGTTTTTGGGTAAAGGGGTATTTTTAGGGTTCAGGGTCAGTTTTCAGTTTTTGGGTAAAGGGGTATTTTTAGGGTTCAGGGTCAGTTTTCAGTTTTTGGGTAAAGGGGTATTTTTAGGGTGTAGGGTCAGTTTTCAGTTTTTGGGTAAAGGGGTATTTTTAGGGTTCAGGGTCAGTTTTCAGTTTTTGGGTAAAGGGGTATTTTTAGGGTTCAGGTCAGTTTTGGGTTTTTGGGTAAAAGGGTATTTTTAGGGTTCAGGGACAGTTTTGGGTTTTTGGGGTACAGGGTTAATTTGTAAAAATAAAATAAAATTATATTTAAATTAAATTAATTAAATGTAATTAAATAAAAATTAATTATATTTTAATAATTTAAATTAATTTAAATTAAAAAAAATATTTTTAGGGTTCAGGGTCAGTTTTGGGTTTTTGGGGTACAGGGTTAATTTGTAAAAATAAATTAAAATTATATTTAAATTAAATTAAATAAAATTAAATAAAATTTAATTATATTTTAATAATTTTAAATAATTTATATTAAAAAAAATATTATATACTTACCAATATTTACGTTGTAATGGTATGCGTTGTAAAGGTACTTGCGTTGTAAAATCTTGCGTTGTAATGGTATGCATTGTAAAAGTTTTTGCGTTGTAAAAAATTCGTTGTAATGGTAGTCGTTGTAAAAGTATGCGTTGTAACGTCATACATCCGAACTTTGGACTCAACTGATCCACCCTCTTTTGTCACCTCTCCGAACATGTACTTTGTCTGTGGTATAAAAGCCTACACTTGGCTCCCAAAGGGCTGGGGAGGTACCTGCTACATTGCCTTCATCCTTCCTCCAACCTATGTGGCCCCAGCAAACCATCACCGACAAAAGCGAGAGAAATTGAGCAAGCCGACTCCACCGGAGCACAGTTCCTGGACGCAATGAAGGGACTTGTTCCACTCTGGGGTCCGATGGCGAACAGCCGTGCCATCCGACATTTGACCCAGGCAGTTGAAAGACGATGAACATTACAGCTGGCATCCTCACAAACAATACAGCCGAGCTTCAGGCAGTCCGCCTGGTGGCCCTTCAGAACCGTCTTGTTCTAGATGTTGTTCTAGCGGATCGTGGAGGAGCATGCCGTATCATTGGGTCCAGCTGCTGCACCTACATACCAGACAAGTCGCCCTCAGTCTACAAAGCCATTGAACACCTCCACGGACTTTCCTCAGAAGTTCATCAAGAACAAGAAGAATGGTCGCTTGGGAGTTGGTTCTGAAGTGCTGTAAAGGACTGGGGGTGGAGGTTGTTTATGATCATATTGATACGGATTGTCGTAATATGTGGATTCTGCCTGGGTGTTCAATGCTTGCCACCCCTGTGCTCACTCTTTGCTAACTGTATCTGCCCTAAGACTCTGGACTTCGAAGCTGAACGCATGAAAGCTTTGTATGAAGTAGAAATCCGTAATATGATGGGGATAGACATAGATTGACAAGCTGGCTAGATATGTTGAAAAGGGAGGACTGTTAAAATCTAGATTGCGACGTAAACATTATCGGCCCATCTTGTCCCTTTTCAGGCTCATATGTGCGCGTAAGTAGCAGCCATTTTGAATGCCATGGCCTCTCTGCCCACTGCCGATAGCCAGCGCGTCTCTCTCTCTCCGTCTCTGACCTCGCAAGCATCCCCTGCGCACTGACAGCCCCCGCGCACTGACAGCCCCCGCTCTCACATGCTTGGGCCATAAACCACCCCTTCAGCGCGGCCCTGCCTCGGAGCCACATCCCGTACCCGGCTAACACCTCCCTCCATCCCCTTCATGATCACACATCCTTTAATGAACCCCCTTCCTCTGTGCCCGATTGTCCGGCCCGATCCCAGGCCATCACCTGGCCCTACGGATGCAGTTTATTGCCCCATACAGTAGGAAGCTGTCCCTCTTCAAAGGATCTATGACTGATCAAAGCCCCCATCCCATGAGATCCGATCAGCCGCACACATTCCGGGAATCGGCGGAATATCCAGCTGCGCAATAGTCATCACCTACTGAGGTCGGGGTGGGGACTTCTACTGTAAATGTGTGTGGGAACGGGCTTGAAGCGGGGATCCCGAGGATGTCTTTCTGTACTCCAAAGTATTGACAAGAATGTGTTTCATACAATAAAGCCATAAACCTGTGTATAAGAGGCCAGGCCTCAGGGATGCGGTTAGAGCACCTCGAGAAGATACCCTGTTGTCTGATTTGATGTGTTCTGCTCCGTCGGAATAAACTTCTGTTTCCTGCCTTCCAATCTCCAGTGTCTGCCTCTTTGTTTGGTAATTTCGAGTGGTATGAGAGGCAACTAACACCGGGCAATACTTAACCACATTGGTGCTAAGGCAATTCCCGCTGGGTGCTGACTTCATGGAATTCCCATTGTTCATGACAAGGTCAGCTCGTCATTAGCACAGCTCCAGTGTATCTCATGACGAGCTGACCTTGTCATGAGCATGGAAGGGGTTAAAGGTTATCGGTTGAAATCTGCCCACCCTTTTACATTGCTATCGTACGGTAATAATATTGGATATTATTTAATTATATTATTTTACTATATATATATGTTTTAACAAATATGATTGTAAAAAATATTTTTATAACTTTCATTAATTATTTAATTATTATAAGTTAATTTAAGTATTTTTAAGTATATTTTAGTAATTAATTTTAAATAATAATTTAATTTAACACTGTTTTTAATAAAGTCGATATTTTAATAAACTATATTTTTGTAAACTATATTTTGGACTCGATATTTTTGTACTTAGCTGTTTGTAGATACAAACTCGATATTCTGTCTGTCGATATTTTGGCATCGATATTTTTGCTAGTCGATATTCTGTCCGTCGATATTATGTCAGTGATCCATGTTTATGTTGTGAATCATGATGAAACTTGAAGGTAACAGATCTAAGGCTGCATTCCCCACTGCGTATGTGTAGTGTAAACTTCGGGTGCTGGGAAGGATTGCAGCAGGAGCATGTTTGACCCATATCTGGGTGAGCAACAAATGACAGGCCCAGGAGGAAGCAAAGCAGCATATATCACACCAGGACTGACTAGATCTGCACATGTGTGCATGCTTTGCCAGTGCCAGCTTGCATTAGAACCTATGGGCTTCCCAAATGCTTGTTTTCTTGTAGAAAAGAGTTCTCATCAATTTTTAGTGGCCACAAATGCAAGGGCGGCTCCTCCGCTAGGGCGAAGGAGCATTTCCCTACTGCCTACCAGCACGGCATAAAAGGAAAAATAAAATGATAATAACGCAATGGTATTATCATTTTATTTTTCTGTGCTGGATCAGTTTTTGGGGCGGGGCTGGACTGCACAGGTGTGCATGATTGTTGAGCCGACCCTCTTGGGCCAAACATTCATACACACTTAGCAAGTGCTACAGCCTGGGTGGAGAACATGCCAAGGCTTCCATTCCCCATCTGAGCGCCGAATTATGACGCTCAGACCAATCACAGTGCTGCATTGTGGAGTTATGTTGGCTTAGGAGAGCCTGGGTGCTTACCAATCACAACACTGCATTACAGGGTTGTCATTGGCTTTGGGGAGCCTATCCTGCTTCCTGGCTACTGTTCCAGGAGAAGTCAGGAGGAGGACTGTAGACAGGCAGTAGCCAGCCAGTAAGTACATTTGTTCTCCCCCTCTTTCCTCCCACCTTCCTCCCCTGCCCCCAGTCACACAACTGATTCGCAATATCCAGCTGTGATTCCACAATGCATATCTTCCAGGCGATCAACTAGTCTCTCAGGTTCTTCAAGCATTAAGCATAAAGTAAAAAAACAGGGATGGCAGACTCCAGAGGGGTTATGTACAAGCCCCATGCATCTCTGGTGCATCACTTTTATAATGGGAAAAAGTGACACCCCAGCGGCGCAAGAGGCTTGGATATAAGACCCCAAGATTCTAGACAGTGTAGTCACTAATCAATTCAACATAGAAAAAGAGAGTTAACACAAGTTATACATTTTATAGTTTTTTTTGTGTTTTTAATGAATTGCTTTATCTGCCTTGTTTTTCTCTATTCTTTGTGATTTATATCTTAACCTTCAGAGTAACAATGAAATTGGGACACCCAACACGTGTTTTGCCACTTCATTGGTTTGCAGGCTTGGGGCTTCTTGAAGGCACCACATTGACAGCTGCTGGTGGCATGTCTGAGAACCTGAGAAAATTATGACTTGTGTAAACTCTTTCCCTGTTTTTGTGTTTATATGTTTCTGGGATTGAGAACCCTACTCAAGGTGAATGGAATGCCGACGCACGCCAACAAGACTATTTAGTAATGCATCATTTAGATATTTATTAGGAGAATAGGTTTGTTCTCAATATTTTATCTTTCAGGAAAAAGAAAACTTCCAAGCAATTTTGGATGCAACAAGCAAAGTATTTATTCCCACAAAAATTTCACAAAGATAATTTGTTTTATCGTCACTCAAGTGGCATACCAGCAACAAATTTGATGAGAAATGTGAACTCCTTGCAATCCTCTGTTCCCATCGCGCCTGATGTCCTCCAAGAAACACAGGCTCCTGGCAATTCTTCCAATCTATACAAATAATTAAACATGTATTTTAATTCCAAAGTCATAACTTTCTTCTCCATTGCAAAATATTGTTTTTTGTTTTCTGGTAAAGGAACATCCCTCAGACTCACCAAGTGGACAGCCTGAGTTCAACCTTAACAAACATGAAGGCAAGGCGGATCATGGAAAGTGCTGCACTACTCTTTGAGAACTCAACCCAAACACTACCTCTTCAAAAAAACCTTACTGATCAACTTTCATGAGTAATGCATCATGACGCTTACCCCCCGAGATGGCATATGTTCTGTCACTGAACCATATCCCCTGTTCAGAAAGCCCTTGACACAACTTCTTCAATCGGGTTTAGACCTTGAAGGTTTGGAATCTGATAACTAGCCGACCATTCCACCAGTCGGTGGTTGATGTGGACATGCTTCATCTATTGCACACCTACAAAATATACTTATGCACCATTCTTAAGTTCCAAAATATAGCCACAAGGTGACATGTTTGATACTCCATGAGAAACTCACATAACGGGGTGTTGCCAAAATGCTGAAACATGAGTTCAAGCAAGTCAATATCTACCAGGTAATGCCATATGCATCTAGCACATACAAATAGACAGCCACAGCCTACATCACTATGCCTTGTTTTTGTAGAAACCCTGAAGATTCAACACGACCCTGGAATCAGTTCACAATTCACCTGACGGCGCTCCTGCTTTCCTCGTCCCACCACTGTGTCCTCAGGAGCTAACAAAAGACTTCGGAGGGGCCTAAGTTGGATTTTAACTTCTGTATCACCCCAGCACCAGCTTTGTTGATTGGTCTAGGTGTGTTCTCTTGGGACCCTGAGCTTGTGGAGTCTGACCAGCACATCACCCTTATTTTAAGCCATAAGAGAAATAATCTGCTATTATCCTCAGAAATAGGCATGTTCTTCTGCTGCACCAACATTTCATTGTCATCGTTAATCCCCAAACCCAAGAGCAATAAGGGTGGCAACCTAATCACCAAAAAACCTACATCCTTCATGTAACTTTCCACCTACAATAATTTCTTTATAAACACATCTGACAAAAGGCTTTGAATTACAGCCTGCAGTTCAGGCATCTAATCTACTTAGCAATCCTATGCAAGGTAAGGTCACTACTGTAGTTACTGAATAGGTGGCAAAGTAGGGTTGCTTGCTTTGCCTCTAGACTTCAGGCCCCATCTCTGATCAACAGTCTCTACAGGGGACACTAGCTCTTGTATAATATAATTTACTAATAATCTTACATGCTCAATTTGTTGTCACTTCAGGAATGCATCATTTGCTAGTTAACATTATTCAAAAAAGAACATCCATGTTGCTTCACTTTAAAAAAACAATGAGTATTTGAATATACACAGGAGGATAATGCCATTCCCTTCAAGTTGTACCTGCTTTGAAATGCTGTGTGTTATTTTTGTTCATGCTTGTTCAATTGAGCTGTAGATTCAAAAGCCAAAGGGTCCATTCTACGCATCAAAGGGGATTGTTTGCAGTAGGGATGTGGTTGGTATAAGAAGGGATAGTGTATTGGCTCAATCAATTAATCATTAATAGAATGGGAGAGTGTTTTTGGGGAACTATTGTGGCAATTCGTTCATCAGAGTAAAAACATTGTGGTAAAATTAACAACATTTCTAACAATGGTTTAATCTTTTCCACTGTCTGTATTTTGAGGTGGGGCGAGAGCAGAACTTTGCCATATTTACCAAGATATGCTGTAGTTCTCTTTCATAGCTCCGGTGCACTTGTGGTTATATATTGCCAACTCAGGCACCCTTGCAAAATCTTAGTGAATTTGGGCCTTTGCTTTCTTTTATGGTGGCAATCTCATAAGCCTCAAACCACATATTAATGTTGTCGCCCACCACATAGTCAGGCACCAGCTCATTGGGTATGTGGACCCTCCTTTCCCCAGAGGGCACTGAAGAAACACTGCTGGCCTTTGGCTGCCTGGCCTTGAGGTCCAGCTCCTTAAGGCTCCTCCCATGAGCTGAACGCTCCAAAGCAATCCTCTCCTCCATGGCCAATTTCTTTTGCTCTTAACTTGTGATGGAGCGAGGTGGAAAAACAACATTTTGTATACCCCTTGTGAAGTCACTTTCTCATAACAATAACATGAATTAATCGTGTGGTTTTGAGAATTAATCAACATAGAATAGAATGCACACACAAGTACACATGGGAAAACTAATTTGCTCATGTTGCAAACTATAATCAACTAACTAAGTGATGATGTTACGTTCAAAATGAATGCAGCAGCTATAAACTAACCAAAAGCGGCCTGAATGTGCTTTCTGTTTGTTTATTTGTGGCAAAAACATGAAGACTGGTGAGTAAATCACGCATATATGTTGCTTTATTCGCTAGGTAATAACTAACAAGGATACCTTAGTAAGGGGGGAGGTAAACAGAAGGGTTATAATTCAACAATTTATGTTTGATTGTGTTTGTTTCTATAATGTTATGTTATGTTATGTTATGTTATTTATTATTTGTTAAGCGCACATACGCCCAAAGGCTTCTTGGCGCTGGTGAGAGAATCAAACATAACAGTATATAAAAGACATATAATCACTATTTACAATAAGCCTGAGAAAAAAGAAAAGTTTTAAATGCCTTCCTAAAGGCAAGGAGGTCCTTACTGTGTCGCAGGGTCAAAGGTAGGGAGTTCCACAATGAAGCAGCTAAAAATTGAAAACTGCTACCTCCCTGTCGTTTCTTTTTGAAACGAGGGACCTCAAGTAGGTCTTTGTGGGTTGATCTCAAGCTGCGTAAGGGTTTATATTTACGCAGCAGTTGTCTAAGGAACATGGGGCCCTTACCCTCCAAAGCCTTGAACACAATACAGCCCACCTTGAATGTAGCTCTCTGTTCCACAGGCAGCCAGTGCAAAGTCTCTAGTCCATGTCTAATCGATTCCCACTTCGGGACTTTGCAAATAAGTCTCGCAGCTTGATTTTGCAACTATTGCAACCTTTTAAGTTGGCCAATAGGCGCCCCCAGATAGAGGCCATTAGAAAAATCGATATGAGACAGGACCAGAGCACTAACTGTCTGAATTAAGGCCAAACCTGTGAGGAGATGTGCTATTTTCTTAATCTTCCTCAGTTGAAAAAACCCCGAGGAGACCACTGTTCCGATTTGACTTTCCAAGGTAAGATCCTCACTAAGAGTCACTCCCAAACTTTTTACTGTACGGGATTTTTTTGGAGGCGAGCCCATGTCCGACGGCCAAAAACAGGGACTCCAACTGATCTCACTCTTCCCAGGTAGAATGAGCTCCGTTTTTCCCGGATTTAACTTAAGGTGGTTTAGAGACATCCACCTCTGGATAAAAGACATAGTTGCTCGAAAGTCCTCGGCCGCATTGTGTGAATTTAGCACAAAAACCAACTGCAGGTCGTCTGCATAATTGTATACATCAACCTTAAACTCTCGTAGGGAGAACAAGAGAGGCCGCATATACAAATTAAATAATAAAGGGGACAAGGAAGATCCTTGAGGAACCCCACAAAAGGAAATGTTTTTAGGGGCTGTGAAAGAACCCAGTCGGACCGACTGGGTGCGTTCTGAAATAAAGGACTTGAGCCAAGCCAAGGCAGAGTCTCGAAGCCCGGCCTGTTCGACACGGTTGACCAAGATGGTATAGTCAACCGTGTCGAACGCGGCAGACAGGTCCAATAACACCAAGGCCTGGTGCAAGTCCCTGTCAGCGTTAGACCTTAAGGTATTCTGGACGGCCAATATCACTGCCTCAGTAGAATGACCAGGCCGGAAACCTGCCTGGTTCTGGCCTATGAGGCCTAGAACAAAATGGACGTTTCTGTGACTCCAAGATTGAAGTGCAGTACGCATGCGCAAGGGGAAATGAACTGCAGATGAGTATGAACGGTTTGTGCCTGTGCGGAATGGGTCAAGGACAACGTGCCTTGAAAGTCCAGCGGAGTGCCAACAAAATGGACATCCGTGCAGAGAAACGTGGGAAAAGAACTAAAACTTACCATTTAAAGGACATGAGCGAAGGGATATAATAAGGACAAAGACCATTTTCATTGAGCTGATCTTGCAGAAATTAAACAATAAGATGATGAGGTTATGCTCATCCACCCCTTGAATTGACCAATCAGAACTGTTAAAAGACACAGATAGTTACTTTTATAGATAGATTAAGTAGAGAAAAAGGGTATAAAAGAGTGAGTCCGGACTTCGGAAAAAAATCTCTTCTTCGATTTCCATCTGTGTATCCTGACATGCTGCCGGAATGCTGAATTTTCCTGAGGCATAAGGACTTTGAATTTTTCTGAACTTTAACTTTGCTTGAACGAGTAAGGAGTCTTTAGATGAGGTTAATAGCTAGAGAGAATATGGAGATGCTATTTGAGAACTATTATGTCTTTTACTAATATTCATGTCCGATAATCTCAATAATAATGTGTTATTTCTGAGCTTTGCATTAACATGAAATATAAATGTATGAGTTAAAATCTTTTTTTATTCTCTTAAAATCTATTTGCATTAAACGAATTTATAAGTAAATAAATAAAGGTCATGCTAGAAGATTTTTCTTTAAATAAAAATTAGATAAATGGAAAATTAAGCTGGTCTTGTTCATCCTTAGCCTAATGTTTTACTAGCAGATCCATTGACAAATAATGGTGGTGTGCCTGAATAAATTGTCTCATTGATAAAACCATGGTAAAACAATTTAAACTGCAGGTGTATAAATATTATAAATATTTAGCTTAATATAGACACTCGGCTATGATCCAGCAGCTCTCCTTTGAGTCTCACCAATCCATGAAGTAGAGAAAAGTGTGTACGGGTGACTGGCAGTGTTATGGGCCCTACTGATGAGTAAATGTGTGATTTGAAACTTCAGGGAATGGAGATGAGGTTTTAGAAGATATTTCCGGAGTAGCGCTGCATCACTTGGCAAGTCCTGACTTTAACTTCCTTTCCTGCTTCCTGCCCTGGACTCAGCCTCAGGATGACACAATGTTTCCACCCCAGAGTGAAATCTCCAATCCTGATAGGGCATAGCGAGGACACTCTATAAAATCTTAGCCTTCAAGTACAGGGATCATTGTGTATCCTGATTTAAAACTTACTGCTGAGAGAGTAATAGAGCTTAACCGGGTTTGAGAGAAAGGTATGGTAGAGGGATGTGCTACTTTATCGGCGAGTCTAAAATTCTGTGGTAGAGAAGAGGTAAGTGCGGTCTACTGGAAATACAGAATACTTGTGCGATTGAGAAAACTATCACTTTGGTTTAGCGAAACAGACGAATGGAGTTGTTTTATGTAGTTACTAACTGATTCATTTGTATAGAAGTGTAAGTACGGCTTCTCGATAAACCTTGTAAAGGAGGGGTCAGTTGAAGCTGCAGAAGCCGGAGCAGAGCTGACGTCAAAAGTGTTGCGCAGGGATTGGTCCTTGTGACTAAGACAGAGTAAGGGCTGATTGATGCATCAGTAAAGCAGCGAGACTATTGGTTAAGCACTAAGACAACGTATCTTGTTCTAATTGGTGCGATAGTGTGAACCGAGCTGTGATAGGCGGGTGTTACAAACCAGTTTGCGGAAGAGTGCGCAATCTTTTGAAAGACAGGAAATTATCAGAAAAATTGAGTTTTATTACGGAGAAGAAAAGGAGAAACCTTTATAGTTTAAGAGATTGAAAAATGTATTCAAGAAAGACAAGGCGATAGTAACGAGAGAGGGAAAATTACTTCCTCCACCAAAAACGCCTGCATCTTACATGATGACGAAATATGGTTATCATACATGCATTTAGCTAGAGAATTGTGCTAGATATACTAAGAATGATGATGCGTTAGCATTTCCAGAAGTAGGATCTTTTAATCTGGCAGTTTTACGAAATTTAAGAGCAAAGATGATGAAGTTTGAACCGAGACCTAGACCAACTTAATTTGAGGCACTAGTTGAGTGGGAAGATGAGATGCATGAACGAGGAAGGTTGGAGAATCATCGAGGACCGAGAGGTAGATTATGGGGAGAAACACATGAGAGTAGAATGCGAAGATGGAGAAATGCTGATATGTGTGATGGAATGTATCTGGTTAGATTGGCAGATGAAATAGAAGGCCGAAAATGCACAGAGAAAAGGAATAATGTGGAATCAGTAAGGAAGAATTATGGAGATGGTGAATCAGAGGATACAGTGCTGGAGGAGATATTAAATAGGAGACCACCACCATATCAACCGGGTTCTAAATGGACCACTCCAAATGCTCCACCAGTAGAGGATAGGTTTGCTGAAACCCCAAAACGATTTTCAAATTTTAGAGACCTTCCAGAAAGGGTAGACATGAGATATGATTCAAACACCCCAGTGGTAGAAACTAGACTTACAAGTACTCTTAAGCAAAATGATGAAATCAGAAGAAGTGTAGCAAGAGTAGAGCGACAAATTGAAGAACACCCAAGTACTTCTGAATATATACGTTCTACAAATGAATTAACCGAAAAGATACAGGAACTTACTAAAAATATAGAAGCTGTAACAGTCCCTGTAACAATAGGTCCTGTAATTCCAGTGTTCGAAAATCAGAAAATAAAAGAACCAACTTTGACGATTCCTTTAAACCAGAGTTTGCAAAAAATCAAAGAAAAGATTTATCCAAATTTGTCTGAAATTAGGCGAACAAGTAATATAATACCGCCTGACTTGACTTTTAATCAGAGCCTACCATATAAGTTTCCAACTGGAGCAGTACCTGATTCTGCGACACCCGAAAGAAATGTAGAGACAATAGAATTAACACAAACCCCAGTAGGACCAAAAGAACAAGTATTTGATGTAGCTAGACTAAAAGTTGACATGGAAGAATTAATTATTGGAACAATTGGAACGGATAGACCAAAAACATATCAGGACGATGAATTGATGTTCATGTGTAAAAGTATTACTTGAAAAGCAAAATCTATACATGATCATTTGGGAGGATTAGCTAGTGAATTGGATGTAGATCTTGCAAAGAATAAAATATTACAGAAACCCTACAGAGTAGATTTTACAGAAATGGATATTGAAAATATGAATACTGCAGGAAGATTAACGCAAATAAAAGAGCTGATTGCTTTACTAAGAAGATGGGGAGATGTGAATAAATGGAAAGCCAAATGGGCAAAGAAAAAAGAAGAAGCCAGTGATAAATCTACATTAGCGTTCCCTGTGAGAGAAAAGGAAACAGTAGTGAATGAATTTCCTATGAGAGAAATACCGGGAGGAGGATATGTACATGTTTCTTGGACTAGACAGGACATATTGTCATTTACTAATGATTTCCCCAGATTGAGAGAAAAACCAGTAGAATGGTATCGACAGGTGAATCGATTTGTAAAAATTTTAAAGGTACCATCGGAAGATTTAGATGGAGTATTTGACTTAGTAGTACCAGCAGACCTATGGTCTGAGTGCAAAATAACAGTGTACTGGCCGAAAACTGAATATCCTCGAGACAAAGTGACAGGTGCTCCGCCTGAAGTGATGAGAAAATATGAACAAGTAATAGTGTTTTTGAAAAATACATTCCACCGAAAGAGACAGATTGGGTAAAAATTGACAGGACTTTGCAAGAACTGAAATAATGTGTACATGCATTTTATGAGAGACTGTTGTTAGCGTTTAAACAATATAGTGGATATGAAGAACTAAATGAAAAAGATATGAGTCATTTTGTGTATTGATTTGCGTTTGGATTAAGACCAGAAATAGAAGACATGATTAAACATAATTTGATGGGATGGCAGTCATGTTCTATAGACGAGGTATTGAGACATGCAAAATACTGTAGTGATGAAATTGAAGTTAAGCAGAGAAAGCTCAAAGAGAAAGCCATGTGGGCACAAGTGAAGGTAGCAGAACATCAAGTGGCACAAATGGAAAACAAAAGTACAGACAGGAGTCAAGGAAAAGTGAAGGGAAATTTCAATAAACCTAAATTAGTAGGGAACATAGAGGAGCTTAAGAAAAAATATCCTTGTCATAATTGCGGCAGGATAGGGCATTGGAAGAAAGAGCGTAAGTGTCCACCAAGAGTTAATCCCGAAAATACATCATTAAATCCGCAGGTGCAGAATGAGGTAATTCAACAATCATCGCAACAGCAGCAGGTAGTTACTCTACAAAGTCAGGTGCCACAACCGCCACTACTACACAGTGTAAATCTGCAGAGATACAGTGCAGAGACAGGATTCAGCGGAGGCGAGCAGGTAAACCGATCGCCCAGAGTTAATGTCAGTCCTCAGTATTGGTTACAAGAGGATGGCAAGCGAGTCCGATGATAGCTTCTGACGGTGCCTGAGAGGGGAAGAAGAGTGTGTGCTTGGAACCACTCTTGAGGTAGATCAGTCTGGTCCGTTTGTGAATGGAAAGGTGAATGATGTAAAAGTAACTTTCCTAGTGGCCACTGGTGCTACCCGTTCTACTGTTAGATCAGAAGAAGTTCAAAACCTTCCTCTCTCGGGAGAACAAATTCAAGTTGTAGGTGTAGCTAATAGGCAGATTAAAACCTCCTTAACAAAACCAGTTGAGGTAGAAATTGGAAATTTCAAAGATATGCACCGATTTGTGGTGTGTGATAGTAGTCCAGTTAACCTGTTAGGCAGAGACATTCTATGTAAAATGAACTGTGCCAGATATTGTTCACCGGATGGCATAAAGCTCCAAACCCCAGATGAAGACAGCTTGTATGAAATGACCATGTCAATGATTAAATCAGAAAATAATTAATTGTTTCCTGTGTTTGATCGAGAAAAGATACCTGCTGAATTGAAAGAAACAGTAAAAGAGCAAGTATGGGATTTTACAGGAGAAGATATTGGATAAATGAAAGATGTAGATCCTGTGAAAATTTCTGTAAAGGAAGGAGTAAGTTAGCCAAACATTCCCCAGAAAATGTCTGTAAAGGAAGGAGTAAGTTATCCAAACATTCCCCAATGAAATGACAGCAGACGTAATTGATGGAGTAACTCCAGTAATAAACAAGATGATCGAACAAGGCATTTTAAGAGAAATAGAAAGCAGTCCTTGTAACTCACCGATAATGGGATTGAAAAAGCCTAACGGAACATTTAGGATTGTACAAGATCTTAGAAACATTAATAAGATTGTGGACCCATGTTGTCCGATTGTACCAAATCCGACAGTAATTCTTATCAAATTCCACAAGATGCAGAATGGTATACCGTGATTGATCTATGTAATGCATTCTTTACGGTTCCATTACACCCAGAAAGCCAGCCAATATTTGCGTTCCGGTTCGGAGATCGCATTGTGGCATGGTGCCGAATTCCTCAGGGGTATACTGAGAGTCCATTTATTTTTAATCAACTGTTAAAGAAGTCATTAGAAAGTTTGAGCATGCCTGTAGAATCTGTATTAGTTCAATATATTGATGATCTGTTAGTGGTATCAAAGACAAAAGATAAATACATATCAGATACTGTTGCATTGTTGAACCATTTGGCAGAAGAAGGGCATAAAGTGCCTCCATCAAAATTACAATTTTGTCAGAAAGAAGTGCAATACTTAGGTCATAAGATTGTTAAAGGAACTAGGTAAGTCACTGCAGAAAGAATCAAAATGATACAAGGAATGCAACCACCAAAAACACAAAGACAAGTTAGAATGTTCTTGGAATGGAGGGTTACTGTCGACAGTGGATTAGTGGATTCTCACTAATAGCAAAACCCTTACAGAGACTAACTAAAGCAGACATCAGAGACCCTATCATTCTGAATAAGACTGAAATGGAAGCATTTGAACAGCTAAAAACAAGTTTATGTGAAGCTCCAGCTTTAGGAATGCCTGACTATGAAAAAGAGTTTGAGCTGTATTGCAGTGAGCGAGAAGGATGTGGATTGTCAGTATTAATTCAAAGACATGGAAAACTGAGGAAACCAATTGCGTATTTCTCAGCTGTTTTGGATCCAGTTGCAAAAGCCTTGCCAGGTTGTCTGAAAGCAGTGGCAGCTACAAGTGTGAGTTTGGAACAGAGTGAAGTAATAGTGATGGGATGTCCTGTGAGGGGATATGTACATCATTCTGTGGAGATTCCCCTCACTAGAACAAAAACACAATACCTTACCAATAACAGAATGACAAAATATGAGAAAACAATTCTAGGTGCAGATAATGTGACAATTTCACGATGTGTGAATATAAATCCATCTACATTGTTACCTGATGCTATGGTAGCTGAAGTAAGAAATGAGGTTGATCACAAACGTTTAGATGTTCTTGAGTGTTGTACCAAACCAAGACCTGACATTAAGGATGAACCATTGCCTGAGTCTGATTATGTGATGTTTGTTGATGGTTCATGCTTGAGAACAGAGGAGGGTGCTTTGAGTGCTGCATTTGCCGTGTGTACAGTGGCAGATGTCCTGGAAGGATCTTGTCTGAAAGGAATTCGTTCTGCTCAAATAGCGGAATTTATTGCTTTGATTTGAGCATGTGAGCTAGGAAAAGAGATAAGAGTCACCATAGTGACTGACAGCCAGTATGGATTTGGGGTTGTCCATGATTACAGACAATTATGGTCCCAAAGAGGTTATTTAACTTCTGCAGGATCCCCCATTAGGAATTCTGTATTTTAAAAAATGTTTATTGATGCTATTCAGTTGCCTGATAAAATTGCAGTGGTGAAATGTGCTGCCCACAAAAAAAGAAATGACTACATTACTAGAGGCAATGGGTATGTTGACTCCATTGCAAAATACTGTGCCAGAAATCTTGCATCCATAAATCGGGACAGAAAGGAAGAAAATGTTTCAAGTCCTTTAATGCTAACCACAGTTGTTGAAACTTGGCAGGAAGTGAGACAGATGCAGGAAGAAGCTAGTGAGGAGGAGAAAAACATTTGGCTAAAAGCAGGGTGTAGACAAAGGGAAAAAGATGAAATCTGGGTTTACAAAGATGAAAGACCAGTAATGCCTAATGGCGTGATTTCAAATATGGCCCGAATGTACCATGGTCAAGCTCATGTTGGGAGGGATACCATGATCAGAATGTTCGGACAGATATGGTATAATCCTAAGTTTAGGATGATCGCCGAAAGCCTATGCCAGAGATGTCTAGTGTGCCAACAGTTTAATCCAAGAAGAAAAACAGTTGTGAGCTTGGGAACCATAGGACGGGAGGGAGGTCCGTTCACACGAATGCAGTTGAATTTCATTGAATTGCCACCATGTAACAGACTCAGATATGTGCTTGTAATTATGTGCCTATTCTCTAGCTGGGTAGAAGCGTTCCCTACCCGGAGAAATGATGGAGTAACTGTTGCAAAACTGCTTTTGCATGAAATTATACCACAATACGGTTTTCCAGTAACAATTGAAACAGATCGTGGAAGCCATTTTCAGAATTAACTATTACAAATGATTTGTGAAGCACTGGACATTCGTCAGAAACTGCATTGTGATTACAGACCAGAGGTTTCAGGAGTAGTTGAACAAGTGAATGGAACAATAAAAAACAGAATTGCAAAAATGTGTTTGACAACAGGACTGAAATGGCTGGATGCATTGCCACTTGTTCTGATGACCTTAAGGAGTATACCTTACAGAAAGACTGGACTGAGTCCACATGAGATTTTGATGGGCAGAATGATGAGACAAGCGTTTGTACCAGTTGATAAACTGTTAACTATTAATGATGACATCATACTGGATTATTGCAAAAACCTGTCTGACGTGGTAACTTCTGTGTTCCATCAGGTGGGAACTAAGTCAAACACGAAAGAGAAACATCCAGCTCATGATCTAGTCCCTGGAGATTGGGTTTGAATAAAGGTACACCGATGAAGAAATTGCTTACTACCTCACTGGCAAAGACCGAGACAGGTTATTTGGTCAGCACGACTGTAGTTAAATGTGCTGGAGTAAAAAGATGGGTGCACGCCAGTCACACCATCTGTGTGCCTGAACCTGAAAATCCACACGAGGAAGGTGAAAGCACAACTGATTCTGATTCTGAAGGAGAACTAGAGAGAAATCCAGATATTGAAGCTCGACAAGAACGTCGACATCTGGAAGTTTCGGATGGTAGTTCTGCATCTGAAGGAGAAGGTGAAACTGTTGAAATACCAAATTTTGAAGATCGACCTGAAAGTTGAGATTTGATAAGAACTGATACCAGTAAGAAAAAATGAACAAAGTGAAGATAAAACTGGTAATCAAGAAAATACTGAAGAGCAGTCAGAAAGCTCTGAAAGCAGGAACCAAAATCCTGACACTGGAAAGGAGGAAATAACTTACGACAAGGATGAGATTCCAAGTACCAGTTATGGAGATGTTCCTAACAGAGTGAAACTGCCGGGTAAAGAGAAAACAGATTCTGAAAAAGAAACAGACATTATAAATTTCATCATAAATGAAACTGTTGAAAATACTGAAAGTGAAACTGATGACAGTGGAGATGAAACTCAACTGAGAAAGAGTTTGAGGAAAAGAGCTTGGAGAGTGGAACATAACACTACAGAACCAAAGACAAAAAGGGCTCGTAAAGGAGATAATTGGCCTAGAGAAAATGATGGACTGAAATTCAAACTGGTTAACAAAGCAAGAAAACCAGAAGATCAATTAAATGAAATAACAAGTCAGAAAGAGTTGTTGGGAAAGAGAATAGAGGTTGTTCAAAGGCCAAAAAGAGTGAGGAGACCAAACCAGAAATATAAATCACCTGAATGGACTTACATGTTGTTGCCTCCTATTGAGGAAGTAAACAGCAGCCAAGAGAACTTAAATTTCACAAGTCAAGAGAAAGAAAGTGAGTAAAAAGACTCAAAGAAAGAAAAAGAAATATTTGATCTGAAATTGCAAAGTAAAAGCAAGACTTGAAACATGTGGTATAAGAAAAAATACTATGAGTATAAAGTGAAAATCAATTAAAGACAAAAATCTGAGTAGAAAGAACTGTGAAAATTGCGGTAATTGCTGTGTAAAAAAAATGGCTACTAATGATGTAACTACAAAATGTTCTACTTTTAGAAAATGGTGTAGAATGTGGTTGATATGTACTGGACTATTAATGATAATATGGTTGATTTTAGCTATTATTATTCTCTTTAGAGAAAATTTTGAGAAGATGAAAGCAAACGGGACTATGAATGGACGAAATAATGAATTAAAAACTGATAAAGTACATGTGTATAAGCCAGAGATTCATCAGGATAAATCTATTAGTGATTTTTCAAAGAATACTTTTTCGAGGTTAATATCTGAATATGTTAATATCACGGATGCTAGTGACTGTTACGTTTGTGTAAAATTGCCAGCCTCAGTTTCAGAAGGGGTAACCTATCATCATCTTCCACTTACATATGGAATTACATGTAGTGTAATAGCAAATTTATTTTACCAAACAGGCAAATTAGTGTATTATTATTAAAATTCTGATAATGTTTTTGCAAAATTGAAAGTTGTATATGAAATGAACAAAGTTAAGCCTGCAAAAGTTATGGGAGAATTTTTCTTAGAAACTCAAGAATTGACTCATGATTATGCTTTTAGACATAATTTGACTTGTAAAATGAGAAATGAAGAAAAAGCATTTTTAGATATGGTTGAAGAAAGGAGGAGTATATATAAAAGAAATGAAAAAGTGAAACATGCTAAATCTAAATATTGGTAATCTGAGGATGAAAAATTTGATGGACGAAATATAAATATGGCCATAAGCATAGATACCCCATCATTAGAAAAATGTTGTATTCGTAGAGACAATACTGTGTATGACTATTATTTTATGGGAGCGAGTCAATGTAAAGACACTTATCGTATAATAGGGGGTTGGGGATTTAAAGGTGGTAATGACCCAGTTTTTCCTGGAATCTATTTAATTTGTGGGAACAAAGCGTATTATAAGTTGCCTGATGATTGGTATGGGTCCTGTTATGTAGGCCTGGTTTTTCCTAAAATGTTTCATGTAGATAGAGGTACTAATGGGATACATGAGATAGGTTAACCTCTAAGTCGTAGAAAAAGAGAGAGTGTAATAGAAATAATAGGTGATGTTTTTGGAGCACTGATACCCGCAGTGGGGATAACTTTTAATGCAAACAGAATTCGGAAATTGTCAACAATAGTAGATCGCTTGTCAACAGACACTGCAGGTGAATTTTTAATGGTAAACACTGAAATGGTTGCTATGAGGGCTATGGTGATGCAAAATTGTCTTGCTCTTGATATAATTTTAGCAAAAGAATGAGGAGTTTGTGGAATTTTGAAAGTACAACACTGTTGCACTTACATTCCAGATAAAAGTCAAAACATTGACAGATATATTACAAATCTTACAGAATTGCACAAACAAGTTGAATCACTGGAGGTTGATGGTGTTCTTGGTAGAAGTTTTTCAGCAGATAAACATTGGTTGCATGAAATAGATAGTTCTATTATAGGTAAAGTATTAATTCCAGTAACAATAATAATAGTAGTGATTCTGATATTAAGATTATGTTGCATGATTAGAGAGAGAAGTAATGTTAAAAGGTAAATAAAGAAGGTGATTCAAGAAAAACAAGAAAGAGAACGTGAAAAGGGTTATATAGAGATGGAAGACTTTCAAGAGAAACTCTATCAAGACAGCAGAAAAATAGAAGATACTAGAGTATAATCTATACTAATCGAAAGAACTTGAAACATGTTAAGATAAAAATAATTTGCAACATTTTGGGAGATATTTGGTGATAAATCACCAAAGGAGGGAGTTGATGGAGCGAGGTGGAACAACACAATTTTGTATACCTCTCGTGAAGTCACTTTCTCATAACAATAACATGAATTAATCGTGTGGTTTTGAGAATTAATCAACATAGAATAGAATGCACACACAAGAGAATGCACACACAAGTACATGTGGGAAAACTAATTTGCTCATGTTGCAAACTATAATCAACTAACTAAGTGATGGTGTTACGTTCAAAATTAATGCAGCAGTTATAAACTAACCAAAAGCGGTCTGAATGTGCTTTCTGTTTGTTTATTTGTGGCAAAAACATGAATACTGGTGAGTAAATCATGCATATATGTTGCTTTATTTGCAGGTAATAACTAACAGGGATACCTTGGTAAGGGGGGGAGGTAAACAGAAGGGTTATAATTCAACAATTTATGTTTGATTGTGTTTGTTTCTATAATAGTTTTCGTTCTGGCCTATGAGGCCTAGAACAAAATGGACGTTTCTGTGAGTCCGAGATTGAAGTGCAGTACGCATGCGCATGGTGAAATGAACTGCAGACGAGTATGAACTGCTTGTGCCTGTGCAGAATGGGTCAAGGACAACGTGCCCTGAAAGTCCAGCTGAGTGCCAACAAAATGGACATCCGTGCTGAGAAACGTGGGAAAAGAACTAAAACTTACCATTTAAAGGACATGAGCGAAGCGGATATAATAAGGACAAAGACCATTTTCATTGAGCTGATTTTGCGGAAATTAAACAATAAGATGATGAGGTTATGCTCATCCACCCCTTGAATTGACCAATCAGAACTGGTAAAATACACTGATAGTTACTTTTATAGATAGATTAAGAGAAGAAAAAGGGTATAAAAGAGTGTGTCCGGACTTAAGAAAAAACTCTCTTCTTCGATTTCCATCTGTGTATCCTGACATGCTGCCGGAATGCTGAATTTTCCTGAGGCGTAAGGACTTTGAATTTTTCTGAACTTTAACTTTGCTTGAATGAGTAAGGAGTCTTTAGATGAGGTTAATAGCTAGAGAGAATAGGGAGATGAACTTTGGGAACTATTATGTCTTTTGCTAATATTCATGTCCTATAATCTCAATAATAATGTGTTTATTTCAGAGCTTTGCATTGAAATTAAATATAAATGTATGAGTTAAAATCTTATTTTTTCTCTTAAAATCTATTTGCATCAAACACATTTATGAGTAAACAACTAAAGGTCATGCTAGAAGATTTGTCTTTAAATAAAAATTAGATAAATGGAGAATTAAGCTGGTCTTGTTCATCCTTAGCCTAATTTTTCACTAGCAGATCCATTGACAAATAATGGTGGTGTGTCTGAATAATTTGTCTCATTGATAAAACCATGGTAAAACTAATTAAACTGCAGGTGCATAAATATTATAAATATTTAGCTTAATATAGACACTCCGCTATGATCCAGCAGCTCTCCTTTGAGTCTCACCAATCCATGAAGTAGAGAAAAGTGTGTACGAGTGACTCGCAGTGTTATGGGCCCCACTAATGAGTAAATGTGTGATTTGAAACTTCAGGGAAAGGAGATGAGGTTTTAGAAGATATTTCCGGAGTAGCCCTGCATCACTTGGCAAGTCCTGACTTTAACTTCCTTTCCTGCTTCCTGCCCTGGACACAGCCTCAGGATGATACAATGTTTCCAACCCAGAGTGAAATCTCCAATCCTGATAGGGCATTGCCCCCCTCCTCCACAGACAGCAGTCCAAATACTCTTCCTCATTCAACTCCACTTCCTTCTCCTCCTTCTCTGGGGTCTCATTGAGAGCAGCATGGGTTTTTAACTAGGCTCTTGGTGCCTTTTGCAGCTCCACCTACCTAGTGGTGCTCTTCACAGGAAGCCTGAAGTTCTTGCAGAAATCCTTAAGTTGGCCCTCACATTTGGCCATCTTAAAATCAATTTTTGAAGGTGCAGGGGTAGATGTAGAACCTCCAGTCAGAGACATGATTTTAGGAAAAAAGCAGAAATGGCAATCAAGGAGAATTGAAAAATTAAAAACTTCAATCAAAGAGGAAATACAAAAGAAAATTAAGAAAAATGTCAATCCTGAGGAATTTACTTGAATTGGTCTTAAGTATGGTTTGGTAGTGCACACTAATTTACTGTAAGACACTGCACAAACACAATCCCTATCCTCACCGCTGACCACCAATGTTACAAATTGGGTTTCTGGTTGGCAGAACTGTTCACCTTATCCAAGCAGGAAACACAATCCTAGTCAGGATAAGTCAGATTCACACCCTAAATTAACCTGTGCCTAACCTCTGGTAGCTTGGCACAGAGCAGGCAGGCTTAACTTAAGAGGCACTGTTTAAAGTATTTGTGCAACATTTAATACAGTAAAACAGTGAAAATACAATGCCCAAATAGGCAACACAAATAAAGCTTGATTTAAGGAACAAAACAAGACCAAAATTACAAAGATCCAATGAGTAGAGCCAAAGTTATGAATTAAAAAAATGTAAAAAAATCTTGAAATATAGTGCTTGGAAACATAAAGTGCCAACTGAGGCTATATGGCCGCGCGGGACGGGGTCAAATCTGAAAAGTCAAGCCAACCACGATGGAGTGTGGGTCAGTTACAGAAGTTACGAGGAGCTTGCTAAAAACAGTACCTTCACGAAGGAAGCGATGACGTCGAGGGGCAAGCTGTGAAGAGCGGATATAGGTGGTGCATCGATCAGTAGGATGGAAGGTGATGCACTGGTTCTGAGTAGCACAGTGGGGAGATGCATGGTCGTCGAACTCCTGGCCATGGAGGCAATGCATTGTCGTGGAGCTCCTCTCTTGGCTCTGTGATATCCTCGAAACGGTGATGCATTAGCGTTGAAGGGAATGCATTGGTTCCAACCGGTGCAAAGTTGACGATGCTTGCCAGAGGGTTGTTACACAGTGAACAGAAGGGGTTTCTCAGGGGAATATATTTACATGAGCTAATGTATGGCCTTATTGCGTTCATTGACTTTGCATCTGCTTATAATATTCCCTTAGCAGTGGTAATGTTAAATGCAACAAAGGCCTTCGATAAGGTAAACTGGTCTTACTTGGCTACCATCTTAAAACAAAATAAATGCAGGGAAAACCTTTGCAAAGCAGTACATCTAATTTATCAGGATCCCTCAATGAGAATATTAGTGAATGGGAATTTAACCTCAACTTTTAAAATATCTAAAGGAACAAGACAAGGCTGTCCCCTATCCCCCTATTGTTTCATATAGAGCCTTCAGCAACTAAACGTAGAGCCACACCCTTATCCCACCTTCTTGTTATAATGATTGAGACAAGAAGGTCTCATTCTATTCATTTTATGCAGATGACCTTATGGTTTTCACATCGGACCTTGATGTGGCCTTGCCACATATCTTGCAGATATCCTCAGACTTTGGCAAGGTTGCGGAATATGCTGTGAACGCAGATAAAATGGAGATCATGGTGTGGAACCAGGGGATGAAGAAGGATATGAGATACTTGGGTCTAAAAATTGAACAGGACATCAAGATAATCCCTGAAGTAAATCTTGGGAAAGTATTAACAGAAATTGAAGCCTTAATGAAGGGGTGGGTACATCTACCGTTGACTATTTTCAGTGGGGTTAATTTAGTGAAGATAGTGATACTGCCAAAAACTACTTTTCTATGCGATACAATTCCATTACATTTTGATAAGGCCCTGGTTGATAAAGTGCAGCAGGCTATAAATGCCTTTGTCTGGGCATACACGTGGATAAGATGTGGCAAGTATTGATGCACACTTCATTTTCAGTTGTTAAACCTGCTTTTTCAAGAAGAAATCATTTGTTTTCATTCACAGGGCCTTTATGACACCAGAGAGATTGTTGAAGATGGGGAAAGGAAGAATTGCCAAATGAGCTAAGTGTGGTTTAGATAAAGTGAAAAAATTCATATGTTTATGCAATCTCCTTGAATTCTAAGGTTTTGGGATGATGTTGGTAAGACCTTCACATGCATTCTGGGGATACATGTTAAGGAAAGCCGTTTGCTGATTTTCTTTGGAGTAGTTGGGGGGCTTATTTGGCAAGCTAGAGACGTCCTGTTCTTTTCTATGTTCCTGGTGAGAATGGAAATATGCTGAAAGTGGATGAGTGGTATTCTCCCTCAAAATGCAGAGTGGCTAGACGCCCTAATTTATAACTCCAAAATGAATTTAATGGGAAAATCCTCAAAGAAAAAAAGGTTTTCAAGATTGCTGATAGAGTGGGCAGGGGCATAAGTGGGGTAGGAGTAGGCACAATAATAGCATATATCTTGTCTAATGATTGCACCTATATAGCTCTCCTGGCTGTGTTTCTAATGCAACTTCTGGAAACCGGATAATATGAGAGAGGCGCAGCCTCCTCGACAATGTCTATCCCCATACCTGACAGTGGGCAAGAATAGAATCAAAAATAAAGGGTTGGGTGACAGGTATAGAGTCTGAGGTAAATGAGGACAAAAAAAAGTTGACAATGCGTTGATCCCACAGAAACAGTCAGAAAACCCACTTACAGGGGTCCAGGACTGGATTGGCACCACTTAGCAGAGTAGGATTCACAGTTGGCAGAGTCCAGAGTCTGTAGCAGAGTTGAATAAAGTATTTGATGTCCCTAAGACTTCAGAGCAGGACGCAAGCCAGCAAGCCCTTGTAGTCACTTGCTTCTGAAGATGTAGAGCTACAGATCCAGTCCTTCTCACTACCAGGCAAGAAGGGCAGCAGGGCAGGCACAGACGACCCAATGTCCATCAGAGTGACAGTCCTTTCAGCAGCACAGCAGTCCTTCTTCCTGGCAGAGTGTCCTCAGGTCCAGGAACATATTGAGTTGGTGGTGTCATACCCAGTTGTAGCTTTGAAGTGGGAGAGACTTCAAAGAGAGACATTTGAAGAGCACAAAGTCCTGCCCTAGGTCCAGACTCAATACGGGCGGTATGCAGGTCTTTGTGTGGGGACAGGCACAGCCGTATTTATTTTCAAGTGTCAGCTCCTCCCTCCCATCCTGCCCAGGATAGCCTATTAGCCTGGTGCTGCCCCATTAGGATGTGAATGGCCCATCATGCACACATAAGCTCCTTTTGTGTATGGCTGACTACAGGGAATGCAGAAAGCCCAGCGGTTACCCATCTCAGACGTGTATTTTTCAGAGACATCCAGAGGCACAGAATGGTTAGGGTAAAAAAATGCCAACTTTTTAAAAGTGGTCTAAACTTGCTGATTAGGTAGACCGAACCTCTTGGTATATAACTTTCTAAAAGTGTCATTTGCAGACTTACAACTTAAAATACGACTTTAGCATAAGTTTTTATTTAAAATGATGGTTCCAGAGTCACCAAACGTAAAATATTCATCTTTCCCAATTGAAAATGACACTTATGAAATGTAATGAAGTAATCCCAATATTAACCCATGGGAGAGATAGGCTTTGGAATACTGAAAAATTAATGTAATAATTTTTCACTACTAGGACATGTAAAACTTAAAAGCACATGTCCTACTTTTTAAATGCACTGCACCCTGCCTGTCCAAGACCTACCTTTGGGATGGCGCGCCATGTCATATTTCCAAACCTATTTAAGGCAGGAAAGGACACGGACGCGTAGCGGACCCTCTATTGCAGGTCAAACAGGGGACCTTAGCATTAGGACAGTATAGCACTGTCTGTTATGTAACTGCTAGTGTAGCGGATTGGGACGTATTGACCAATCTCAGAAGGACCCAGATAAAAGCAGCACTCCATGGCTTACAGATGACAGAATACTTGAGGGGTAAAGTGGCCCCACAAGGTCTCATAGTTAAAAATGAGCCCTTCATCTTTCAAAATAATATATGCAATTCAAAAAAGACTGGTCGCTCATATCATGGCACTGCACCAGGGACTGGTTAGTCCTGATTATAAAAACTGCCACCAGAATCGCCCAAGAACTCAAAATCGATATCCAGAAACTTGAGGTGCAGCTTAAGTCATACCAATCACATAGTGTCCTCAAAAAACGCCTAGAGGATCTCAACCAGCAGATGACAGTCTTTGAACTTACTCTTAAACAAAGCAAATTCAATAAATTGAAAAAAGATAAAGATCGCTTTTCTCATGAAAGAGCATACCCCTACACTAAAGAGGGTTACCTCTCGAAATACATCATGAGGGACCAGGATAGTGAGGCTTCAGATTGTAGCTCGAATGGCTCAAATTCAAGTGGACATCAATCTTACAGATACCAAAGAGGGGGCCAAAGACAACAAAAACCTTTCTACCCCAAACAAAGGGGATGGAGAGGCTATCAAGGCCCACCCATGTACCAAACGTACCAAGGCCCATCAGCATTCCAACAATACCAGTATGGACCACCACCCATGGGACCCCACTATCAACCATGGGCTCCTGAATATGAAGGAAGTTTCAACGGGCCACAGCCTTTTTTAGGGGCATGCCCTGGACCCCGGAGGGGCAGGAGCAAGAGGGGCAACAATGTAACGTGGCAAGAAGGGGACCAAGAGGATCCCTGAATGTCAGCCAGGAGCATGACAGGCGCCCTCCAGAACCAACCGTCAACCAGCACCAGCAGGAAGGGGACATAGTAGTCAATATAACCCCATTGGCACTCTCAGACATAGAAAAGGCAGTCCTTAATAAAGGCCTAGGTTTTGTACCTACAAACAAACTTGATGCCTTCAAACTCCATGTTGAAATGCAGGATTTTGTAGAAAAAATCAAGCTACGAAGTTTCTTTCAAAACAAAGGAGATACCTCTGTACCCACTGACACAGGGCTAAAACCGAAATCAACTTTCACCCCCCCTGATGCTGTCTTACCAGTCGAAGTGCTCGCTTTTGATAAAGCAGTAATGACTGATTCGAAAAAACTGAACACGACCAATATGAGTGTGTTCCACAACACCAGCAATGTGGAACAAGAAGCCATAAAAAACTCGCAGGTAACAAAGACATTATCATAAAGCCTGCTGACAAAGGCGGAGCTATTGTCGTGCAGACAGCTACTGCCTACAATCACGAATGTTTGAGGCTCTTGGCGGACAGGAGGAATTACACTGTCCTACAAGAGAACCCCACAGAGGCACTTTGTATGAAACTATCGGGAATGGTGGAGGAAGCCTTGGCCCATAATTGGCTATCAAAAAAAGAGGCGGATTTCCTGATCCAAAAGGCACCCAAACCACCGTATTTTTATACCATCCCGAAAATACACAAAGACCTGAAAAAAACCCAGGGAGGCCAATTGTTTCGGGCATCGGTTCCATTTTGGAACCTCTATCCCATTTTGCGGTTGCCTTTCTACACCCCCTTTGTACAGGCCACTGACACATACCTGAAAGACACTAAAGCGGTACAGAATTTACCTTTTGACCCCTCAACCCAGCTACTACTGAGTTTGGATGTGGAGAGCCTGTATACCAGCTTACCCCATGATGAAACACTTTACATCATTGAGGAAGTTTTGTTCTCCACCCCATGGAAATATCAAACACCCAGATGGGTGGTTCTCGAGTGCATTTCCATCACCCTGACAAACAACTTTCTTGAATATGAAAATACACTATACTTACAGAGCCATGGTACCAGCATGGGGAGCACCTTCGCTCCAAGTCTGGCCGGTCTCTACATCCACCACCTAGAGACACATAAAATCCTTAACGGAAATAAGCCCTTCAGAAACAACATCTGTACATGGAAGCGTTATATAGATGAAATTTTTGTCATCTGGGAAGGCGACATGCACTCTGTGACAAAGTTCAAGGAGTGGCTCAACATACAGAATGCTTTTCTGAAATTTACTAGCTCTGCCTCATATGAAATGCTGGTGTTCCTTGATCTAAACATCTATCCAGAAGGGGTTTTTCTAAAAACCACCACCCACTTCAAACACACCGTGAGAAACTGTCTCCTTAGGTATGATAGCTTTCACCCACGACACCTTCGTGACAACCTGCCGTATGGCCAATTTGTCCGCCTCAGGAGGAATTGGTAAGAAGTGGGTGACTATAAGACACAAGCAGCAGGCCTCAAATGGAAACTCCAACAGAGAAACTACCCTGCCCCTGTAATCAACAAAGCCATGAAGAGAGCCAGGAATAACAACAGAGAGGCTCTCCTGGAAGAAAAAGTGCAGAAGGAGCAAAATAAAAGACCCACTTGTGTGACCACCTACAATACACACTCCAATGAAATCTAAAAAAATCGTAAATAAACATTGCCGTACTTTGGTGTGTGGTGACCAGGACTTTGAAAAACCCCTCTTTGCACATAGGCGAGGTAGAAAGCTCAAAGACATTCTAGTCCATACCCGCCCTCAAAAAAAGCATGCAGAGCAACCCACGCTACACAGGATACAGGGTCATCACCCCTGTGGTAATTGTAGCAGTTGCCACTTAACTAAAAAAAGAAGACACCTGGAATTTAGGAACGGAACAACGTGGGACCAAAGAAAATTTACAAACTGCAATAGTAAGCATGTCATATACATGATTACGTGTCCTTGTGGCCTTGAATATATCGGAATGACGACAAGACCAGCCAAAACCAGAATCAGTGAGCACAAGAGCAATGTAAAGTGCAAGAAAAGCACAACTAAGATGTCGACACACTTTCTGAATGAAATGCACAATGTAAACGACCTACACTGGACCATCCGAGCAAGGCCTTTTTGAAAAAGAGCAACGCTGGGTGTTCTGGCCGGCACCCACGTAATTGGCCTAAATGACGATATACCATGGGATCAGCAGAACTAACTTTATCTCCTACCTGATTAGATACTAGACAACATGACAGCGAAACCAGTACTTCTGGTGTTCATGCTGGTAACTAACCATCTGTGCAGCTCCACTGTAATTCAACACATACACATCAAACCATAATAGTAGTGCACATTGGTACAAAAAAATACCTCTTTAGACTTTTTGTGTAAGCCTTACCCCCCCTTAAATTTGAACCTTGTGCATTGGAGTGAGCACATCACTGCTAGCTTTCCCTATGTTTGATATATTCTCTGAAGATTCGCTTAATGACGAGCATTCATTATGACCCCAACGGGGGCAGTATCCTAGACATTTG
This sequence comes from Lissotriton helveticus, assembly GCF_964261635.1. Classification (NCBI taxonomy): domain Eukaryota; kingdom Metazoa; phylum Chordata; class Amphibia; order Caudata; family Salamandridae; genus Lissotriton; species Lissotriton helveticus. The sequence goes on along the minus strand of NC_136063.1, from coordinate 170,336,369 downwards.
TGCTATTTTTATGAACCATTCAATATTATACCTCTGTTCCCAGCGCATTTTAATGAGGCTCGGGGGCGTCTCAGATTGGCTTTGCCAACATCAAACACAACACCTTTTAAGCACATATTAAGGATGCTCGTGAGCACTTTACATTGACTTTGCCAACATCAAACATGTTGCGGTAACGATTAACCTTTGCCACGATTTTAATAATGCTCGTGAGCGCTTCACATTGACTTTGCCAACATTATACTGTTTGCGGTAACGATTATCCTTTGTAAACATCGAGCACTCTAGGGATGTTGTGCCGCGGTATTGTAATGCGCATGCGCAGGACCCTAGACACTCTACGTGTAGGTTAGCACCTGCACGGTAACCGCATCACGCTCTGCGCATGTGCCGCATTCACCATACTAGAAAGGAGGCAGCAATGATTTCCATGGCAGCCCAGAAATGCCTTATAAGGCCCATTTTCCCCGTTTTTTGACCAATTAAGCAAACAATTTGTAGCGTATGCAGTCTAGTTGTTGCACGTCATGCAGCCGTGACGTGCGACGGCCATGTTGGAAGCTTCCAGTGCGCGCCAAGCCCCGAGAGTGTCGGAAGCGCCGGCCGGCGCTCCTCTGAAATCTGTTGTGTTGCGAATAAAATAATTCACACCCCACAAAGGCCTAGCGCTATTATTTACAAGGAAGAGCTTCACAGTGGCGACGAGGACGGGATTCCCCAACCAGAATCCAGAAAATAAAGGAAAAAAAAAATCGAACCCACAACCACGTGGGCTGCAGCAAAGCAGGCTACCCTGACCACGAGAAATAGCGCAGAGCGGCGCTACTGGACCTGAGAGAGTGGAGAACGCAAGGGGGCAAAGGAGCCCACCAAGCAAGACAGGCAGAGGAGCGTGGCAGTGCCACAGCAACCGGAGGGGCGGCGCAGCGGCCAGAGAGGCAGCTCTGCACACTACAAGAGACGCAGTGCCACAAATACCTTCCCAACACACCGTGGAAGGTAAGAACAGCGCTGGATACTAAAGGGGAGGAAGAGGGGACCAGAACTAGAAGTCCCCGGGAGGACGCCCCTACAGAAGTGAAGGACAGTACCCCAGGGAGCCCCACCAGCAAGGCGACGGAGGTCAAGGAGGTGAGGATGAGCACACCGGCAGGATATGCAATAGCGCCGGTGCAGTTCCTACCTAAACCTGGCGAACCCCTGATGAAGTGGGAGGATTGGAAGGAATATATCGATAATTTCATAGGGGTCCTAGAGGATGAAAATGAAGAGAAGTTCACCCCCCAAAGAAAAAAACGTATCCTGCTGCTGAACCTGGGTCCGGAAGGTCTCAGGATTTACAAGAGACTGGTGCCCAAGAAGAGGGAGGACACGGATACGGATATCTATGCCCATGCAGTAGAAGACCTGGATGAGAGGTACCGCCCCACCATATGTGTGTCTGTGGATAGGTTCAACTTCCAGCAAAGGAAACAACGGGCTGGAGAAACCATAGAGGAATATGTAGGGGCCTTGAGGAAACTAGCGGCCCGTGTAAATATGCACTGTGGGAGGATGAATTCATAAAGGACCAGATCGTGATGCACACCACGAGTACACAGGTACAAGACAAGTTGTGGGCGAGTGGAGACACCACGCTCAAAGAAGTAATGGTCATCGTCAAAAGGGCCGAGCTGGCTAGGAGATGTGCGGCAGCAACCAAGAAAGATGTGGGTGCCCCTACAATGGTGAACAGGATACAAGAAGGAGACCACCGTAAGGACCAGAGAAGTAAAGAATCAGCAGCCAAAGGCACTAGCAGGTGGCAAGGGAAACAACCAGGGAGCGACAGCAAGAAATCGTGCTACAGATGTGGCAGTTGGTCCCACGATGCCCGTGACAGAAGATGCCCCGCGTTCAGAGCCAAGTGCCTACACTGCGGTATCCTGGGTCATTATGAAAAGGTGTGTAGGAAGAAACAATCGAAGGAAACGGTAAAATGCGTTGAGCAGGGTGAAGAAGATCTGGAAGAAGTAGCAGAAGAAGAGGTGATCACCGTCCTGTGCATATACGACCAGGTGATGAGCATAGAGGGGAAGAAATCCACAAAACCCATCCTGGACATGGCAATGGGAGGAATCACCATCACCGTAGTGGCGGACACAGGATCCCCCTTCACCATCATCCAACAGGCAGTATGGGAAGAAACATTCAGACCCAAGTTGGGACCAGAGTTGGAAAAGCTAGACATCAGACCGGTCACTTATAACGGAGACCGCATCCCAATGTTGGGGTTCCGCCGCCTACTGTTCGAATTCAGGGGCCGGTCAGCATGGTGCAAGCTGTACATTGCAGAAAAAGGACCCTCGGTCCTGGGATGGCTAGACCAGGGGGACCTAGGGATCAAACTGGATCCAGGAGGAAAAGAGCAAATATTACTGACTGAGCAAGAAGAATGGCCGGATCTGAACAAATGGAAGGAGAACTACCCGAAGGTATTTGGTGGAACAGTGGGACGGATGGAAAACTTCCAACACAGGATTGTGCTCAAGGAAGGGGCCATTCCGGTAGCCCACAAGGTGAGGAATGTGCCGATTGCGGTGAGAGAGGCAGTCCAAATGGAACTCCAAGAGCTGGAAAAGAAAGGAATAATCGAGCCGATAACATGTGCTGAATGGTTGGCGCCCCTGGTGGTCGTAATGAAGCCAAATGGGAAGGTCCGGCTCTGCGTGGACCTGAGAGAACTGAATAAGAATATCGTTGTGGGGGAGGAGCCAAGATGGCGCTCGGAGCGGACGTGTAGTCCCTCGGCTCCGGGGACCGTCTCCGCCTTCAAGTCTCTCCTGCCTGATATCCTGTAACGCAGTGGCTGATTTCGACAGCGGACGTACTCTACTGACCCGCCACGAAATCCTGACGCTTTTGCTCCTTGGCAAGTCGGAGAAAAACTTGGACGCAGTTGGCGGCCCGCATCAGCGTACAGACCGGGGCCTCGCGTAACTATCGAGGCCGGTCAACAGACGCGCTCTCCCGGACTTGGGGACGGTGAGGTCCCGATTGGCGGCTTTCATCGGCCAGCGGACCCCGTGCTCGCATCCTGCTGCGCTTTTGGCTCTGCGGTGACTGCGCCAGTCTACAACTTTGACGCTACGGACACTCGCACTGTGATTTGTGTGCTTATTGCCTGCATTTCGCCCCGCTATTGCCGCTGTACTTTCGAGCTGGCCGAGCAATCGAAACTAAGCGGACGGCGTATTGGTCGGACTCCACTAATGTCTGCGCCCAGGCTCAGGCTTCTGACATCGTAGCACGCCTGGTTGTCCTTGTATGGTGCGCGCCTGTTTCTACCTGGGGTCTCCCTGCCCGATGCTATGGTGGACATCCTGCTGTGTGTCGTAACTGTTTGGCCGTGATTGGTGTTTCTTGCCTCACTGAATGGGAAACATGCCTGATACATTGTGTGCTCCCTCTCACAGTTTTGGGAACGTTTTGGAAGCGGTCCTCTCCTTCCGATCTGAGGCTCTACGCTCTGGCTGCGTCCTGCTGGACAAAATGGAGGGCATCCTCGGTGCTTCGATTTGTCCTAAGATGGCCAACTCGCAGGGACTCGGCACCGCTCCTGGTTCCACCTTCGCCTGTGCTCCGGTGGCGCCCACTGGAGTCGGTGGCGCCCTCGTGACCCCAATTCTGTCGTTGCCATCAGTCACGGGAGAGTGGCCCCCGAAATCGTGTATTCTGGAACCTTTGCCACAATGCGAGCCCTCCCTTCTCGCAATGTTTGCTGATCCCCGAGACTCGCCCCGAGGAGAGTTGTGCACGGCGCTTTCCCTCCCTGCCCTGGCTACCTTCGGAGATTTTGAGATGGCATACTCGGCGCTCCCTTTGGTACTCCTGGACTTCATTGCCCTGCCGGCACCGGATCCCCTGCACTGCTTTTTCTTTCCTGAATTGCCGTCTGCATCCGTATCGACTGCACGGGTTTGCGGTGGTAGGGATAAAACGGGACAAGGATAGACGCTTCCGTTATTGGGCTGATGGATCTTTGGTTACTGCTCATGCCGGATGGGGACATATTATTGGTATTCTGTTTTATGTTCTTGCCGCTGTGCTCCTTTCTGTGCTCTGGGACCGTGCTATGGCGATTGGGCTACTGATTCCTGTACTTGTGCCATTCTGGTGGGTGGGACGGCGAGGGATCTAGCTTCTTTGAGTGACTCGGACATGTATCGTTGGGGATGGAAGATTATATCGGGGGCTTGCGCTTGGTTTGGGTGCTATTGCCTTACATATATTGCGCGCTGCTGCTGCGCCTCCACTTTTTCTGCATATTGGACATATTATACCTGTTGAGCGTCAGACCGCTGTGGGAACTATTGGTACAAAATGGCGGAGCTGGGGGACGGGTTGTGGGCTCCTCCCCACTTTTCTTTTTCTGAGAGTGTTAGGATTCTCTCCTTTTCTTACTCTCTATCTTTCGGGACTCCTTTTCTTGGGCGACAGGCACACTGCTAGGGGGGGTCGGGCCGTAGCCAGCTGCAGGGGTCCAGGGTGGGGGGTACTTAGGGGGGGGGATGCTTTCTTTTTGTTTTTTGTTTTTCATTTTGTTCTATGGGCCTACTATTCTTTTTCCTTTTTTCCTTCCCTGGGGTTTAGACGCTTCTTTCCTTGGTGCCTCGCAACGACTTTGGTGTTTGTTTATGCTTCAAGATTACCTATCCTGATTGTTTTATACCGATGTTGTCCTGTTAGCACCGCGCTCTCCTGTTCATGTCTATTCTACAAGGAACACTTTTAAAACTAGACCTCCTTCCTTCTGTAATGGATCCTTCGTGCTTCAGTAATTGCAATGTATCGTATGTGTGAGCTCCTGGGCTTCTGTTGATTTGTATTTGCCTTTTCTTTCAATAAAGGTCTTTAAAAAAAAAAAAAAAAAAAAAAGAAAAAGAATATCGTTGTGGAGAAATTTCCCCTCCCCAGAATTGAGGAAATGTTGACCAAGACCAGAGGGGTACAGTGGTACTCCACTATCGACTTGACCTCGGCCTATCACCAAATCGCTCTGCACCCGGATAGCAAACGGCTCACATCCTTCATCACCTCGTTTGGATGTTACCAATTTTGTCGGATGCCTTTTGGGTTGGCCTCAGCGGCTGCTGTTTTCCAGAAAATGATGCATCAACTGTTCAGAGACTGCAAGGATGTCCAGTATTTTCAGGATGACATCTTGGTGATGGGGCGAGACCAGCAGGATCACGATCAGAAGCTGGGAAAAGTGTTGAAAACACTAGAGAACAAAGGCCTCACGGCGGAGTGGTCGAAGTGTAGATTGGGACTGCAGTCAGTGACGTACCTAGGTCACGAGATCGGACGACAGGGCGTTACCCCCAAATTGGAGAATGTCAAAGCTATCGCTGAAGCACCGCCGCCCAGGAACAAGGAAGAGGTCAGGTCGTTCCTGGGGATGGCGGAGTACTACAGCAAGTTTGTAGTACACTTCGCTTCCAAGACCCACAATTTGAGGCTACTGACCAGAGACAGCACGGTGTTCCAGTGGACACCAGAAGCCCAAGCAGAGTTCGAATTGATCAAAAGGGATGTTATTGGAGCTGTTCCCCTCAAGGGGTATGACCCACAAGGCACCACGGTACTGACGACAGATGCCAGCGACAAAGGCCTGGGCGCGGTACTCATGCAAGACAGAGGCAGAGGGGAAATGGAGACCATCAGCTTTGCGTCCAGAGCATTGACAGATACGGAGAGTAAATACAGTGTGATCGAGAAAGAAATGCTGGCGGTCGTGTGGGCCATGATGAGATTCCGGCAATTTTTGTGGGGAACACGTTTCCTACTCAGAACAGACCACAAACCATTGGTGAAGGTGCTAACGTCGAGTGGACATGCCAGTGCCACCCCTCGGATATCCAAGATGTCTCTAAAGTTGCTTGAGTTCAGGTATGATGTTGAGTACATTCCCGGAAACCGGAACCGAGTAGCGGACTATCTGAGCAGGGCAGCTGCCATGGAGTCAGGAGAGGAAGATCCAGATGGCAGTGGGGAATTGGTAGCTTTAATAGAGGATCAAGAGAAACTGATTAGTCTGCAAGAATGGACAAAGTCATATGAAGAGGACGCTGACCTAAAGGAAGTGAAGGGGTACATCGTACAAGGATGGACGGACAAAAGAAGCATGAGAGCAGGCCTCAAGCCGTACTTCGAAGTGCGGGAAGAATTGTCGGTAGTGGACAGAGGGATCTTCATATACCGAGGAGATAAGGTGATTCCCCCAAGGACCCTCACTTCAAAACTGATGGACTTGCTACACGAGGGACACCTGGGCATAGGGAAACTCAAGGCACGTGCCAAACAAAATTACTGGTGGCCAGGCATGGACATGAGGGCTGAAAGGCACGTCAGAGAGTGTCCCCAATGTCAACGGGCGGACAAGACATTAAGACCATTGAGACCAGCGATAGGAAAGTTTGATCCTCCTTCAAATCCGTGGGAAGAACTCTCCATAGACATTTTGGGACCGGTCCTAGATGACCAAGGCACACAGAAATATGTGTGTGTGCTTATGGACCGCTATTCAAAGTGGCCAGAATTGAGAGTAGATGAATCCATGGACACGGAGAACATCCTTAAGTTTCTGTCTGAGACTTTCACGAGGGAAGGAATACCTAAATCGATCTTGAGTGATAATGGACCCCAGTTCACGTCGGAAAAATGGACTAAGTTCATGCACAGAAATGGCATCACTGTCAAGCACACCGCAATCTACCATCCGGCCGGAAACGGTTTGGTGGAGAGGTTTAACAGGGTAGTGATGGGAGCCATACAAGCGGCCATATCAAGTGGACTGAACTGGGAGAAGGCACTAGAGAACATGGTATGGGCCTACAGAATAACCCCCACTGGTACGGGGTATAGTCCATTTCAAATACTGAGAGGACGTGAACCTTTTACCCACGACAACAGGATTTGGAAGGAAAAGATGGTCACCAGTGAATGGTCCCCTGCAGTGGTGCGGGCCAACCTGGAAAAAGCACAAACAATTTACAGTAACCACTACAACAAACGAAGGAATGTCCAAGGCACAGGTCTGGAGCAAGGAGAGTGGGTAAGAGTAAGATTGGCCACCCTGCAGAAGAAGGGAGACAGCAAATACAGCAAGCCGTTGCAAGTGGTAGAAGTGTATAATCGGGCCGCCTTACTAAGCGACGGGAACGTGTGGTCCCAAGACCGCATGGCCAGGTGTAATAAAGTTTTGGACTGGGAGCCACAGTGCGCTGACTGGGAAGACAAGGAAGGCTCGGAAGTGGAGAGGAATCAAGCAACTGCGGATCAGCAAGTTGGAGTGAGAGTTGGAACGGAAAGTGAAGAAGAAGGAGAAAATGGAAGTCAAGGAGTGGAATGGGACAGGTCGGAGAGAAGCACGCATGAAGGAAGAGTTGGGAATGAAGGGGCAGTGAACCCTGAGACACAGAGTCAAGGGACTAGGGAGGACCCAGTCAGGGTCACAAGGAGTGGAAGGCAGGTGGTAAGACCTTCCAGATTTCGAGATTTTGAATTGGACAACGAACTGTAAGTGACTCTTACTTGGTTAATAAAAAGGGGGAGATATGTAGCGTATGCAGTCTAGTTGTTGCACGTCACGCAGCCGTGACGTGCGACGGCCATGTTGGAAGCTGCGCGCGCAGCTCCCAGTGCGCGCCAAGCCCCGAGAGTGTCGGAAGCGCCGGCCGGCGCTCCTCTGAAATCTGTTGTGTTGCGAATAAAATAATTCACACCCCACAAAGGCCTAGCGCTATTATTTACAAGGAAGAACTTCACACAATTCACGCCAATTGGTGGGGGTATTTAAAACTCAGTTACCGGGCTTTTCATTATCAGCGGAGCCGCGGTCGGGGGAAGTAAGAAGCAGAAACTTTCCTGTAGCAGTGAGTATAACCATCCACTTAGCAAGCTTGGTTGCCACCACCCGAAGTAAGTGAATATGAGGCATTCATACAGAATGAACAGTATACCTTATTTTTGCAGGGTGCAAATTAGCACTTTAATCCCACCGTTTGATGGCTCATGGTGCCAACTAGCACTTTGGCAGCAAGTATGCTCACATTTGTTTCCTTCCTGAATGATTAACAAAATAAGATTCATCTAAACCCTAAAGGTTAATGGACTAGAGCATGTGTTTAATGTTACATGTTGTGTATGTCTTGTCCGTGTTCTTCTTTACAGGGCACACCACCACAATAGGATGACATACTATGTCTAGCAGTTGTAGCCCTCACATTTATTTAGGTCACTGTACCTGCACCTCTGGATATTACAACGATAATACCTAAAAATTCTCCTCTTGTGTTCTTTTTTGTCCTTCCTTTCAGGTTCTCATTATAGAAACTTTGGAACAGACAAGTAGGCACATACTAGCCTTTTTTTTAAATTTCACTTTTCTGTAAATAATCCGAAGTTTTCGAGGGACGTGAGTAAGGTGGGGATCTGTGCATTCCATCCTGAAGAAGAAGCCTAGCTTCGAAACATGTCGACGACGCACACACGAGGTGTTGTACATTAATATACAAAATACCTCACACTTACCCTTTTAACAGTACCAGCACGGGGGCCCATTCAAGTTTTTGTAGACCTCATGTGCCAGGTACTTTTTAACCTCACTTTATCACTTTTCAAAACCCACCACTCACTTAAACACATTGAAACCTCACACACACCACACATAGCCAAATTATAAAAGTGCTCCCAAGTAGTCGCTGGTCAGTAGCACGCCGCATCCCATAGAGGGGTGCGAAGACCCCAATGATGAAGCATGACACCAAGGGTCCTTTTGGTGTGTTCGGGGTATTTAAAGAACACAGTGTGCTCCCCACCATCGTAGGGACCACCCTTATAAAATCTTGATGTGGATTCTTTTTGTTTAATTAGTTTTGTTATGTAACTGCTGCATTCTACAAACTTATACCTGTACCTTTATTTTAAAACTGTAAGGCATTACCTCATTACCTTTTGGACAACCACTCATTGTTTGTACCTACGCCGTTCTTTGCCTCACTTACTTGCACACTCTTGTTTTCTTTTAGTCGCTTTTAGTCGCCAGTAGTCCCCAGTCTGCCAAGGCCTGTGCCGGTTGTGTGGAGGGACGTGTATTCTGGCTTAGCTTCCGGCTCGCCGACCAGAAGTGAAGATTATCGTCTAGAAGCGCTGTGTCATATTTCCAAACCTATTTAAGGCAGGAGTGTTTTGAGCTTCTTTGCACTATGGTCAATGCAAAAATGTGTTATACAAGACAGGAACTCTTATGATTGAATCATCTCACAGGTCTAGTCCCCTTAAGAATAGCCAAACCATACCGGGGAACATAGTGATCCCCAGGGACTGTAGGGATAGCATCCTGCGGGAGCACGCTTCACCATCTAAACCTCAACCTAAGCAAGTTCTGGTACCAGATATTAGTAAGACATTTACACAACTAAAGGGGCTATATTGTAATGCCCGTTCGGCCCCAAGACATGCTGTAGAAATATGGAGCCTTTTGGACATTGAAAAACCTGACATATGTTTCATTACTGAAACTTGGCTCCATGAGCACACCTCTCCAGATGTGGCTATAGTCTTCCCTCCCCAATATCACCTAACTAGATTAGATAGAAATGGCAAGAGAGGAGGAGGCTTAGCAATAGTTGTGACGGCTGAATTGGAAATTTCTATATTGGAATCTATTACATTAGACCTACTAGAACTGTGCATTTACAGAATTAGGAGACAATCTAAGGGAATCTGGAGAGGAGCAATAGTGTATAGGCCGCCGGGTACGGAAACTAAATTTATTCACAATTTACTAGAAGCCATTGCTCCCCATGTATTACCGGCTGACAATTTTCTTTAGATAGGGATTTTAATTATCATGCGGAACTATCATCAGATCCTGACACAAATCAACTAATCATGAATCTAGACACATTGGGATTAGTTCAAATGGTGGAGGAACCTACACATTCACCGGGACATACTCTTGATCCTATATTCACTAATATAACTAGTATCAGAGTAGAGCCCCCACTCATCCTGCTATGGTCTGACCATGATATGTTGAAATTTGCCATATCAATAATCACTACATACAAGGATTGCAGCAGCGAACTCACATGGACAAGGCATTGGCGGAAAGTTACCACTGCATCCTTTTCAGCTCATTTTAGTCCCCCTCTGCTATCTCATACGGTGAGTATCGACCACATAGCTACCTCTTTCGAGGCAGAAATTACATCTACCCTGAACATCATGGCCCCTTTCTCAAGGGTTAACACTAAGACTAAAACATCACCCTGGTTCATGGAACAATTAAAAATTGAAAAACTCTCTAGTAGGACAGTCAAATGGAAATGGAGAAAGAGTAAAAGCTCAGAAGATCGTAAAAAGTATAAACGTATCCATCGAAGCTACCTGGTCAACATTAAGTTAGCAAAAAATTCATACCTAGTGAATAGGATCAAAAAGGCAGCTAACTCCAATAAGGAGCTTTTTAAAAATTTTGAAGAATTTACCGCTTTCCCTACCAAGCCAGGTAATCTTCCCTTTCAAGACTGGATAGATACTCTTTCCTTGTTTTTTGAGGATAAGATTGTTGCCATTCATAATTAGTTTCCAAAACCTCCACGCTTCTTTTCAACCATCGCCCCTTTGCTTCTTAGAAATCTTACTGATATTATCAATATGTCACTTCTGCAATCAGAAGTCCCAATTATATGGAAAGCTGCGATGGTTAGACCTATCCTAAAATAATCTACTGCAGATCCTAAAACTCCAACCAATTATCGTCCTATTTCCCTGCTTCCTTATTTTGGAAAAGTCCTCGAGTCTTTGATTAATGGGCAACTTACTACCCATTTGGAGAGCCACGGACTACTGGACCTGTCACAGTCCGGTTTCAGCGCCTCCCACAGCACAGAAACAGAACTGGTGGAAGTTACTAACAACATAAGATTAGCCCAGGACAATGGACAATTGGCTATGCTCGTCCTGTTGGACCTGTCGGCTGCCTTCAACACCATCTCCCACAGCATTTTAGGACAACGGCTCTGAGAGATGGGTGTCAGAGGTAAGGCCCTGGACTGGCCTTAAAAGCTATTTAACTAATCGTACCACTACGGTACAAATTGACAACTTGGTCTCCAGAAGCCGGCCAGTAAAGATGGGTGTTCCCCAGGGCTCCATTTTGAGCCCTATGCTCTTTAATCTTTATATGTCACCTCTGGATAAAGTGATCAGGTCCTATGGCTTTGAGGTGGTGTCATATGCTGATGACACCCAGCTAGTGATCACCCTAGGACCTGATCCCCTTGACACAAAGACCTGTTTAAAAAACTGCATGACTCACACAGATAGCTGGATGAGTGCGAACCATCTCCAGCTAAATGGAAGCAAGACGGAGGTCATTCTTTTCGGTAGGGCACATGAAGTATGGTCTAACGACTGATGGCCCCCAAATCTGGGTCCTTGCCCTTCCCCAAAACCAGTATTGCCGAACCTTGGAGTAATGATCGACAACCAGCTATCGATGAAAAATCAGGTAAACCAAGTTATTGGCACATGTTATGGAATTATACGGAGTTTAAAAAACAATCTTTCAATGGATCCCAATTAAGTCGAGGAAGCCACTTGTTCAAGGACTGATTATCAGCAATATTGATTATGGATTTCCCCTCTGGCTTTTATCAATGAAGAACTCTGTTCCAGGCTCCAGGTTCTGCAGAATACAGCCGCCAGACTGGTACTGAACCTTCCCTTAGATCCCCTTCAAGACCATATCTTAGGCACCTCCACTGGCTACCGATGAAGAAGCGCATTCAGTTCAAGGTCCTTTGTCTAGTGCATAAGAGCGTCCGCTGCAGCGTGCCTGGCTATTTTGCAAAACGAAACTCTGCTGGTACCAGCTGATTAGGACGTTAAGGTCAAGTACCAAATTTCTCCTCACTCCATGCAGAGTTCGCCCCGCCAGAAATGGCTGGAGATCTTTCTCATATCTGGCACCTACCTTTTGGAATAAACTTCCACCCCATCAACTCTCCATTACAGATCATAATCGATTCCGCAAGGAATTAAAAACCTGGTTGTTCGACCATTGATAGTATTTGTTTTCCGTCTGTTTTTCTGTTTTAGAGGAGTTTACGCAAGCGCCGTGAGACCTCTGGGTGATATGTGCGCTTAATTAATATCCATGACTTGACTTGACTTGACCTATATATATTAAAATTGAGGGTTTGGGCCTGGCAAGAGAGTTAACTTGCCAGGTCGAAATGGGATTTTAAAACAGCACAGCCAAGATCTGCAATGGCAGGCCTGATACATGTTTAAAGGGCTACTTAAGTGGGTGGCAGATTCAGTGCTGCAGGCCCACTAGTAGCATGTATTTATAGGCCCCTGCACACAGTGCACTTTACAAAGGAATTATAAGTAAATTAAATATGCCAATGGGGGATAAGCAAATGATACCTTGTTTTAAGTAGAGAGCACATGTACTTGAGCACTGGTTAGCAGTGGTAAAGTGCCAGATTCCTAAAGCCAACAAAACCAAATTCAGCAAAAAGGGTAGGAGGTAGGCAAAAAGTTTGGGGATGATCCTGCAGAAAGGGCCAGATCCAACAGTGTATGTAAAAGTATAAAGTGCAACTCTGACCCAAAGGTAAATAGGCACAACAAATTAAAACAACAGCATAGAAAGCAAGACAAAGACAGCCATAACACTTTTAAAAAACACAGTAATGAGGAAGTACGATATGTAGCCTAAAGCTGTGTTCATGGTGGTTCGGGCGGTACTTCACCGACTACATGATGTGCCTGAAGTCATGCAGTCATTCAAGGCCTCACTGCAGGTGACAAAAGCTGTGTACAACGGATTGTGTGTAAAAATGAAGTCCGTGCTCTACTGGGAACATGTGCAGGAAGCATGGTGCAGGGCCACCGATCCCACCTGCGCCGTGTCCATATTGCACAAGGCCAAAGGCCCTGGGCACTGAGCTCTATGCATTCATGGGCTTGAATGTCAAAAGCAGTCAGAGGTCTGTGTCCACACATTTGTAAACTTGCATGCTCGCACATTTCCAACTGTTTTGGAATTTACATAACCATTCCTTGACACAAATAAATCTCCAAAGTTCAACTTATTGTAACTTCAAGAATACATAATTTGCTAGTTAGCATTATGCAAAAAAGTCCATCCTGGTTCACTTTGAAAACACAACCTGTATTTGGGTATACACAGGAGAACAATGCACCTACTATTTCCTTCAAGTTGTGCCTATTTTGAAATGTTGTGTGTTGTAGTTCAGGCTTGGTCAATGGGGCTGTAGATTCAAAAGCCAAAAGGCACATTTTACCCATAAAAGGGTATTGTTTGCAGTAGGGATGTGGTTGGGATGAGAAGAGATAGTGTATTGGTTCAATCGATCCATCGATCGACCATTAATAGATGTTGAACTAGAATGGGAAAGTGTGTTTTTGGGAACTATTCTGGTAACATGTTCATCAGAGTAAAAACGTTGTGGTAAAATGAACAACATTTTAACAATGTGTTCATCTGTCTGTATTTTGTTGGTGGGAGAGAGAAATCTTCCCTACTAAATGTTTCAGGGCATATATATTACCAGAGCTGAACTTTGCCATGTTTACAAATATATGGCACAGTTCTCTCTCCTAGCTCTGGTGCACTTTTGGCACAGCCACTCCTCCTCCCCAACGTCAGGGGAGCCAAGCCCCGCCCTGCCCCCGCCTGACCATACGGAAAATATCATGAGAATAACATAATGTATTATCATTTTATTTTTCTGTTTGCATTGCTCTTTGAGCAGTGGGGCTATGCTGCTCCGCCTCGGAGGAGCAGCCGCCACTGGCTGCCACATTCTGAAAACACGTGCCCATGATAGAGTGCCCACACTCGGAGTGACAGGATAGGGACAGGTGGCTCTGTTCTGTCTTGCTGTGCACTGCACTGCCAGTAAATCTCACACCTCGTGTCTTCTGATACCAAGCCAGGCGTATGTGAAATCGAGCATAGGACGCAACTGAACAGGGCCTCACTAATGCTTAACTGTAAAAGATTGAGTGTTGGTGCTGAAAGCTCTGCTCACAAGTGCTTGGCTTGTGGTCATTAAATGTTGGTGTGCCAAATAGCAAGTCTGCGTAGCCTTAAATCCACCTCATGCCTCTTCAATCAACAACACTCCCTACCCCTTCCTCTCTCGCTCTTGCATGTTCCTGCTTTTGCCCTTTGTGACAGTTTTTTCCATTTTCCTCTTCCTCCTTCTTTCCCCTTTGTGTATTTTTCTCTGTCTTGCTCTTGGTAAATGTCCAATAAGGAAAAATATCTGCCAGGCCCAGTTCCCAAAAAGGAGGCAACAACCAGCTCAAATTAAGCACACGGCCTTGCACCCTAACAGTGTGCACTCAACAGTGTAACTTTCGACTGCACTAGAAGTGTGACAACATGAAGCTGCTGTGTCCCTACCTTGGAGTCAAAATGCTCATGCAGCATGTCCAGAAGACTGCATTTGAGCTGGCCTGTAAGAAAGGGGGAAGCATTCCCTAGGCACCATGCCATTTCAGATACAGCATTTATTTGATTGATTTTAATGCAAAGCTTCTCTGATGACGAGCTACCACAGCATAATGGCACCAGGGACTGACATGCTTTCTCTTTCCCAGACATTTGACACAGATCTTTTAAATTTATTAACCCCGGCCCCACAAAAATGAGTGGTATTCCTCAATTTGAAAAAGACTGCGGTGAATTCAATATTACAAGGGTCTTTGTTCTACTATGTGAAGGATACACAAGTTTACATAAATGTATCATAATGCATTGATTCATGGGTTTGAAATAGTGAGGAAGGACAGGAAAAGGAGGTACTTCAATTAAAAAAAACAAGGACACTGAAAGGCTTACATTAAAACGTAAGAGGACTTCAAAAGACATATAGCTAGATAATTTGTGTTTTTTCTGCTTTGTGCTGGATTTAAGTACAATACTACGCTGTGAATATTTCACATGTTATTTTTTTGGGCTGCTGGGTATTTCACTATACCTCACCTTTCTGGGTCAATATGTGAACAGGAGACCGATGAGAACGGCTGTGGGCGCCAGGACGGCGAAGCCGGCCTTGCTGGCCATGGTGCCGGCCGCTCCGTTGAACACTGCATTGAAATTGCAAAGATCAGAGCTGCAGCAGGTGACGGTGACGTCTTGGTTAAATATAGAAATACTACCTGGAGCACACTCCTCAGTGCATTGCTTAGTGATCTGGGGTCCCACTGTAAAGCAAGAGAAACAATGGTAAATAGGCACAGTAGTTGGATGTGAAGAATCATGTGTTGAATATTCAGCTGTGTTCTACCTTTCCTATCACATTGAGTGAGTACAGTCAGGCTACATGTCTGGTGTTTTAGGCTACTTTAAATCAGTCACAGCCAGATGCATACGTATTTACCATGTCAGCGCTGACCACCAAGGGCCCACCGGCCTCAGTTCACTCTACACATGCATTCATCGTGTACTGATTGTGGTTTCACACCTTGAACTGTGCACCATACTCACAGGAAGCACATCCTGTGAAGAAAGAGGGACTTACAGGCACATTGGTTCAGTCGAGTGGAATTGTTTCCAGGCTTCCTCATAAAGTAATTGTTCGATAAGTGTGCCTTAGACACAAATAATTCATAATGTTAATAATGATTTACGTTGTATAGGATCATACGTGCCCTGAACAATGAGACTGCTATATTTATTAACTGTGCCCTCAGTGACGCCTTTCATCTTGCCTCTACTTCTAGAATGTCTTTGTTATTCATCCTCTCCTCACCAAAACATCATTTGTTAATGTATTCACTCATCCAGCCATTAATCCATTTAGTATTTCCTTCAGTTTTCCCTTCTAGTGATGTTATAGTATAAAGTGCACTGTGTTTCAAAGAACTATCAGGTCATTTTATTTCGTAATAGGTCGCTTTACCATTGCCCATAGGGGAGCCCTGCAGTATGAACGCCCCACACCGGTGCTGGGCAGCACAGCTTTTAGACTTTGGAGTTCCCTTGGCCCTCTCCTTCTCACGTAAAGTCATACAAAATATGAAACGAAGGCTCGGACAGTTCAGGGTCGCCAGTACCCTTGAATAAGACTGGACAAAACTGCATCTCCCCAACCAAGCTGAAATTTGTCTTGGCACGTCTTTCAAGTAGTAGTAGTAGTAACTTTAATCGATCAATAGATGATCATTCACATAAAAAACAACTCCCATCACACATTTAAAAGTAATAAATAGAAAAACATCATAGTTATAAAATGAAGTAAAAACAAAACATATACTTGTCATAACTAAAATATCTATAAAAGTAACCTCTTTAGTTCCAGGGCTAATTAATTTGTGGCCAGTCGAGAAAAATCACCAGTTATAAACATGGTCAGTTACAATCATCATTTCTGATTTAGAGGAAGGTCACTTCAATGAACAATCAATTCACAGCCATGCTACTTGCTATTGGGTGAACAGCAAAACACACAAGATGATGGACAGAATGTTGCACAATGGCAAAGATCTGGGTTTAATCCATCGTTATTTTTCTCACCAAGCCACCCCAGTTCAGACATGGCCATATGCAAATCAGTCTTGACCCTGTGCCTCATGGGAACAGTCCGGACTGAACTGCCAAGCCATGTCTTCCCTGGACCAGAATCAAGCATCCTAGGACCAGTTTCTGGATATTAGCCTTCATCAGCAAGGATAGCTTGAGTCCAGTGGCCTAGTGAGCACGGACCCACGTCTGGGCATACCCTTCCCACTAAGGGTGAACAGCAAAACACATACGATGATGGACGGAATGTTGCACAATGCCAAAACATTCCCCCCCCCCCGGTCACAGATCTGGGTTTAATCCATCGTTATTTTGCTCACCAAGCCACCCCAGTTCAGACATGGCCATATGCAAATCAGTCTTGACCCTGTGCCTCATGGGAATAGTCCAGACCGAAGTGCCAAGCCATGTCTTCCCTGGACCGGAATCAAGCATCCTAGACCGGTTTCTGGCTATCAGCCTTCATCAGCCAGGATAGCTTGACACCAGTGGCCTAGTGAGCACGGGACCCACGTCTGGGCATACCCTTACCACTTAGGGTAAACAGCAAAACACACAAGATGATGGACGGAAGGGTGCCTGTGCCGGCGCATGGCAGCTGTTTGTGCTCCAGCGCAGGGGAGAGCACAAGAATTCAACATATTATTGTAAATATGTTGCATTCCTGTGATTTGAAAGTTCTGCAGCGTGGCGCAGCCAAAGGAATTGCGGTGCCGCGCTGCGTCCCTTTCTTGTAAATCTGCCACAGGTTTCCTAATTAGTAACCGCAGGAAACACTACTAGCACCTGCCCCGCTCTTCAGCACGGCCGCTGGACGGCAAAGGCAGAGACCGCCATGGGCGGTAAAGTGCCTAGCTACGCCACTGTTCCTAGTAACAGTGGAATATCTTTTAAACGAGTCAATGTTTGAATATGGGAGGTTGGGAATTGCACACAAAATAATGCCGGTCCTAAAATCAAACTGTCCACCTTTACTGAATTTGGTAATTAAAATTGTGTCAAGTTATTCAATTAGGGTATTGTGTACGTCAATGATTATTGTAATATCATTTAAAAAAATCTAATTCCCCCGCCATACTATTAACAGGCTCATAAACAGCCAGAAGAAAACAAATCCACACAGCGACCTATCAGCCCCACCTCCCACCACCAAATAAATGAAAGGGCTGTAAAATAAACCTGGCGAATGTTGTAACAAGGCCTGCAATTAACTTTTTTTGTTGTGAAATGATTGTGTTCTCCTGCAAATGCTATTGCCGAAAAAAGTGCACCTCAGAAAGAAGTGCGAGTGTAATTACATTTAAAGAAAAAAAACTTGCATGAAATATGCGGCCATGTTTCGATCCAAAAACAAGTTGTTGCGTATTTGTTTGTTCTCCTATAAACGGTACGGGCATAAAAAATTACATTTTAGTAAAGTAATGTTTAGCCTCGCAAAATACGTGGATCTGGTACCTAGAAAAATACGTGGATCTGGTAAAGGTCGCACATACAGTTTAAACGTAATAAATTAATTTAAAAAATGCTGTTGCCCGACGTTTTTCAAGTATGCGGGCAGGTATCAGTCGAAAACAAGACGAAGACGCATCAGGCGAAGACATACAGTCCCACGGACAGTTTAAAGTACTTGTGCAAATATAATGAAACAACCAAAAATGCAGTTGCACGTGGTGTTTAAAGGATGGCGTAAGCCTGCCAGCATTTATTTTTTTTAATTTCTTTTATTTCCAAAAATGTTTATTAAAATATAGATATGCATATCAGCGGATACAGACAGTACAGAGTATGCAAAAAAGAAAGACATTTCGAATAGGGACTGAGGCAGTTAACAAGAGGCCACTTTCCTTGAAGGCAGGGCCTCCTGGAGAAAGGGCGCAGCAAATGTGACGAGATAAGTAGAGATTTGCAATGCTGTTTACATACGCTGCTAGAGCCGACACCTAAAAAGGACAAGATAAGATAATTTAAAGTTATGTAATTGGCGAGAGCAAAATACCAAAGCGCCAGACAAATAAAACACTGAACACCAGTCAAGCAGGGCGGGACCAAACAGCCGGGGTTACTGCCATTGAAAGAAGCAGCTGCGCACTGGTGTCAAATACAGAAAAATATTAATGTGGTGTATGTTTACCTGTTTTGCTGCATGAACAAACAAAATGGCATAAGAAACATAGGACAAAGTAATTGTAAAAAAATGGTTGAAAAGGGCGGGAAAAAAACATCGGCTGTACACAAGTGTAAATAGACTGTAGTTTACATGCTTTTATTGATTTAAGATGTGTGTAATCTGCCACAGTGTACACACAACACAGTTATTGTCTAGGAAACTGATTCAATGTGGTGTAGGCTAGGAAGGTCTTATATACAACACTTGCAGATCACACTGTCCCCCTATTTGTAGCCTGTCAACGGGGTGAGAAGGGTATAAATTATCGCTAAATTCAGTGGCGTCACAAAACTTAAGGCCCCCCCGCAAAGTAGCTGGAGGGCCCCCCCCCGCGCTCCAGACCCAGTCAGGCGTTCTTAGTGCCACACAGTGCTGGAGGGCCCTCCATGGTACGGGAGCTATTGTTACGCAACTACGTTTCAACACCCACCTCTTTTGGGCAGGGATCCGAATCCACTATCTCTATAAGGAGCCCATTCATTCCAGATTTTGTGTCACTACTTGGCCATTTAGACTCGCCTTTCCAGATTCATGAAATAATGAACACCCCGCATCCGCAGAAACAGAACTGGCGGAAGAGCCTTCTCCTACATCGCAGGCAAGGTCTGGAACGAGTTCCTCGTGAACATTAGACGCTCCCTGACCCTGCACTCGTTCAGGAAGGACCTCAAGACCTGGCTCTTCGACTGACCCGGAGCCGCTCCCCCCTTCCCCACCTCCAACTCCTTGAGACCCTCACAGGTGAGTAGCGCGCTTTATAAACCCTGGTTGATTGATTGACCCCTTCTTCCAATGCTCCAATGAAGGAGGATCCAACATCTGTCCAGTTTCGAGCAAAGTCCATCTCTGCAACCAAGAGACCAATCTATAACAGTCTGAGTTTGTAACAGTTTCTATCTTGATCAATAGAAATTAGACTACTTGGGATGTGACCAGCCCAACACCTATTCAAGCATCGACAGGAGCCCTTTCCGAAAAGCAGCAACAACTCCACAACCCCAGACCCTATGTACAAATTCCCATGTGCGGCTATGCAGGGAACTCATCAGACCCATTTCCCACAATTTCTGTTGGGTATGGTGTGTACAATAAAAGAAATTTAGTTGGCTGACCTGAAAATGTGATGCGAATACAGATTCCCAGAAAAGCACATGCCTCCCTCCATTCGCCTTCGTTGAGCAAACCTAGATCTCTCTCCCTCCCCACATGGAAGTGGGCAAAAGTGCCAAGAAAGTTATTTACTAATGTTGTATAGAGGTGCAAGACTTTCTCCAGTATTAGGGGTGTCTTTCATAGATTCACATGCCTGAATCATTCCCCGTCGTCGGAGTGGGAGTCCCACGGTACATAAAAAACCAATAATATGTCATAATAACATAGGAAAACCCAGTAATTCCCAACCAGGAAGTAAAATAGCCTAAGCTACAGGAGAAAAAACTTCCACACTCATGACTATCCTAGTCATTTTGTATAGTCCAAACTTCAGCCAATCAGGCGTCAGCACCCACCAGAAGGTTCTCCCCAGAGGCTCAGGCTCTCAGATTTTCTACCGCACGTCGTGTGAAGGGAGTCTCCCTGAGCTCTACTCAGTACTTTCTCTATTTTCCTTCTGGAATCTCGTGTTTTGAAGATGTCTTCCAAGAAATCTTTATTCAGACCTTGTGACACTTGTGGTAAGCTCCGGCTTTTTAAAGAAGATCCCCACAAGAAGTGCATTTATTGCCTTTATCCTGAACATCAAGTAAAGGACTGCAAGATCTGTAGAACCTTCCCTCAGAAGACCCTCAGGGACAGAGAGGGTCGCCTGCTTTTGTGGCTACAAAAACTTAAGGATTCGGATCATCCTGCTTCTGAGGTAGGCAGTATTGCCTCTGGGTCTACTTCGGCCTCTAGGAAGAGAGCTGCTGCTGAGGTGTTAACTTCTCCTGGGGCTAAAGTTGCTAAGAAACAACTACCAACTAAGGGGTCTGAGAGGTCTTCCACATCTAAGGCTACTCCCCCTGTTAAGGAGAAAGGTGGTCCATCTACGCCCTCGAGAAGATCCACCAAAATGTCACCTCAGACATCTGAGAAGATTTTACCTCAGATTCAGCCCTTGTCGACGACGACACCGTCGTCGACTCCTTCGTCGACGGAGATCCCCGTCGACGCTACATCCACGTCGACGGTAACCTTTTCATCTCCTAAACCACAGGTGATTATGTCAACGGCGTCTTCGTCGCCGATGATTGTCTATGTCTCTGTTAGACCTATCTCGTTGATGGCAGGGTCTTCCTCTTCTGCCATCGTCGTCGCCCCGTCGACGGCTGCTCTGATGAAGATTCCGTCGATGACACCGTTGACGACGACATCGTCGACACTTGCTCTTCCGTCGACGAAGAAACTACCGTCGACGGGCTCGTCGACGAGTACCACACCGTCGACGAAGACATCACCGTCAACGAAGGCACCATCGTCGATGAAGACGAAGTCAATACCGTCGACGAAGCCAATACCGTAGACGAAGCCAATACTGTCAACGAAAACACCACCGTCGACGGAACCATCATTGTCGACGACGATCTCTGCACCGTCGACGATGACCTCGTCGTCGTCTAAACCCAAATCCAAGTCAACGAGTCCTTTGGTGAACCGACCGTCGACGCCGCAGCTATCCTCTTGTACCACTCTGCAAGTGTGGTCGCCGTCTACGGTTTTTCTGTCGACGCCCAAACCGTCTTTGCTCCAGAGACGTGGTTCCACCTTGGAACAGTTATCACCTCTGCATTTTTCACCACAAAGGGTACCTCTGTAGGTTCTGAACAAGCTTCTTGACTCTGAAGACAGTGAGGAGGATTCTGTCATTGGAGAAACCTTTGGAACGTCGACAAGTCCTTCCGAGCTGAACATAAAGTATCAAGAGGACGATCAGGACGATCAACATTCACCTGAGCTAATGACATTATAGGAAATGAATGTCCCTGCAGCTCAGGTGCCAATTGAATTGCTCACCAATCTTCAATGCATGCTGGACGACTATTACAGGCGTTTTCCGCCATCAGAATCTACAGGCTCTTTGCCTCCTACACCTGCAGTGGAAACGCCTTTACCAGACTCCAGACCTCCAATGTCTCCTCCTCCTCCTACACCGTCCAACCAGCCGGACAAACAACATTCTTCTGACGAAGAAGAAAGAGAGGAAGGAGAGGTTGATGCCAGGTCCGTTATGTCGGAGTGGAATGATTACCAAGTACAAACTCCTTCTCCATCTCCGGCTACCTCGGATTCACCACCAGTGGACGTGGGTGGATTCCACCTTCTCATGGAGCGAGCTACAAAGCGCTTCCATATAGACATAGGAATGTTTTC
This sequence comes from Lissotriton helveticus, assembly GCF_964261635.1. NCBI lineage: Eukaryota > Metazoa > Chordata > Amphibia > Caudata > Salamandridae > Lissotriton > Lissotriton helveticus. The sequence goes on along the minus strand of NC_136063.1, from coordinate 170,314,239 downwards.
TGTATGATTTTATAGACCAGCCAAGAAAGCAAGCAAAATCTATACCTATTATAGACTTCATCTGGCAGGAAGGTGTTAAGGTCATGTCTACCGCAGCTTCCATACCTCCGGATCGATAAGAAATATAAGGCACATGCAAAATCTCCTGCTTGCCTTATAGGGCAACCAAAACTGGATTCAGTCATTGTTCAAGCGGCCCAGAAGAGATCTAGGAAACCTTCTTCTCCAATTGCAGCCCCACTGGATAAAGATGGCAGACGCTTGGATGCCATTGGTAAACGTGTGTCAACGAGGGCAGCTACCACGGTCCGGGCTGCTAACTCATTGGCCATCCTGGGCAGATATGACCGGCAGATGTGGTCGGATATTTCCCCATCCATAAATCTACCTCCTGAGCCTTCGAAATCTGAGGCGCTGACAATCCTGCAGGAAGGGGAAAGAATCTCGGCTGAGATAATCGATCATCGGCGGTTGATGTTGCCTCAACTGGGTTCAGGCAATTGGCTGGTGCTGCTGTCTTGCGTAGACAGGGGTGGCTACGATCCACTTCATTCCGTCAAGAAGTACAAACGAAGGTATTAGATATGCCGTATGACGGAGAGTTTCTGTTTGGCCTGCAAGTGGAGGAAGCCTTGCAGACTATTAAAAAGGATACAGAAACAGCAAAATCCTTGGGCACCCTGCAATTTCGTAAACCGCCCTTTCGAGGAGCGAGAGGACGTGGATCTTCCTCCAACAGAGGTGGATATACACAACAATCTTCCTACAGGCAGGGAAATCAACGCTACCAAACCCAGCGCTATCAGTCCTACGGCCAACGAAGAAATAATTATTCCCAGAACAGGGGAAAACCGGCCTACCGCAGAAAGAACAAACGTCAATGAGACTTATCACCTGCCACCGCTACTGCCCCACTCTCAGGTAAAAATTGGAGGACAAATATCAAAATTTTACTCAAAATGGTCATCGATAACATCGGACAGGTGGGTTCTGGACATTGTGGCCAGGGGCCATGCCCTAGAATTCGAACAGTTTCCTCCAAACGTTCCACCGAAAGGTCCACCTCCAGCTCATCTAAGAGAGCTCTTTGTCCAGATCAATTTGATGTTGAAAAAAGGAGCAATCGAGAGAGTTCCTCAAACTCAGAGGGGAACAGGATTCTACTCCAGATTTTTTCAGGTAAAGAAGAAATCCGGAGAATGGCGTCTGATTCTGGATCTCCGTGCCCTAAACAAATATCTAAAGAAGCTAACATTCAGAATGTTGTCACTACAAGAAATACTGCATCTTCTAGCAGCTGGAGACTACATGGCTACAATGGATCTCCAAGACACGTATTTCCACATCCCCATCTTACCTCGCCACAGAAAGTTCCTGCGATTCAGAGTGGCTGGCAGGGATTATCAATTCAGAGTTCTTCCCTTTGGGCTGCGCTCGGCACCCAGAGTGTTTACAAAGGTTTTGGCCCCGGTGGCGGCGCACCTCTGGCTGGAGGGGATACAAATATTCCCATATCTAGACGACTGCCTTATCAAGGCCAGTTCCTACGAGGACGCAAACAATCATGTACAGCAGTGTCTAACCCTCTTTCAGTCTCTGGGTCTCTCCATCAACATCAGCAAATCCCAGTTGATACCGTCACAAAGACGGGCTTTCCTGGGAGCAACTTTAGACACCCAGCTGCTCCAAGCCTTCATCTCGGATGAGAGACAAGACAAGATACGGAACATGGCTCAGGATCTACTTTCAAAAAAGTCAGTTTCAGTCTGACGGTTCAAATCCTTTCTGGGGATGGTATCGTCTTGCATTCCATTAATACCGAATTGCCGACTCAGAATGAGGCCTCTTCAGGAGGAACTCAGCTTACAATGGCTGCAGGTCTCTCGCTCCTTCGAGGATCTCATCAAGATTACTCCTCGCATTCGGGGTTCCCTCCTCTGGTGGTTACAAGTAAAGAATCTTCGACAGGGCTGTGCGTTCCTTCAGAATGCGGCAAGCTTTACGATCACCACGGACGCATCCTTTGAAGGCTGGGGAGCTCATCTTCAAGGGCTGACAATCAGCGGCAAATGGAGTCCACAGCAAAGATGTTGGCAAATCAACTGTTAGAGCTGAGAGCCATCTTCCTTGCACTCAAAGCATTTCGTGCAATCATCCAAGGAGCCACTGTGTTGGTGCGCACAGACAACACAACAAGCATGCACTATGTCAACAAACAGGGAGGAACAAGATCAGCTCGCTTGTCTCAAGAAGCCCAGGACCTGTGGGCATGGGCAATACGACACAGAATCAATCTTCAGGCGGTTCATGTTCCTCAAACAGAGAACGTCCTTGCAGACACTCTCAGCAGGACAACAGTGTCTACTCACGAGTGGGAGCTTCATCTGCAGACGGTAGATCGGATCTTCCGACAGTGGGGTCATCCAGATCTAGTCCTCTTTGCTACCAAGAACAACAGCAAATGCCGGTTCTTTGCAAGTTGGCATCCCCACAAAGACTTTCAGGGGAATGCATTTTCGATAGACTGGTCTCTGATATATGCGTACGCTTTTCCACCAATACCACTGGTTCCCAGAGTCCTGAGAAAGATGAAGAAAGAACCGTGTCGGCTGATTCTCATTGCTCTCAGATGGCCTCGCCAATACTGGTTCACCGAGCTCCTTCTCCTATTGCACTGCGAACCGATTCAGTTGAATCCGATTCCGGACCTACTTTCCATTCAGGACGGTCAGATTTACCATCCGGACCCGACATCGCTGAGATTAGCGGCCTGGCGCCTGAGTACCTTGAGTTCGCCCATCTAAACATTCCTGCGGATTGCAAGGAAGTTCTGGCCAAAGCAAGAGCGCCTGCTACCATAAAGACGTACAGTCTCAAATGGAAACGTTTTTGTATCTGGTGTCGTACGGCTGGACTTCATCCTTTTTCAGCAAGTCCAGAGGAAATCTTCCCTTTTTTCTTTCATCTAGCAAGATCGGGTTTGTCTCATGCAACCCTGAAAGTTTTCCTGGCAGCGATTTCAAGATACCGACAAGATGGGACCACTTCTCTTTACTCGTCAAGAATTATACAACAATTCTTTAAAGGCCTGTTTAGAATGTTCCCTCCAGTACGTCGTCCACCTCCATCGTGGCATCTCAATGTAGTGTTAGCGCAACTTATGCGCCATCCCTTTGAACCTATCCACAGAGCCGATTTGAAATTCCTTACGTGGAAAGTGTCACTTCTTTTGGCTTTGACTTCCTCTAGAAGAGTCAGTGACATCCAGGCTTTTACGGTTCATCATCCTTTCTTACAATTCACAAATGACTCTGTGGTGCTCCGCGCTAATCCAAAATTCATACCCAAGGTGCCTTCAGATTTCCATCTAAACGAACCTGTAATTTTAAAGACATTCTTTCCTAATCCACAATCGCCTGCGGAAAGGGCATTGCATACTCTGGACATTAAGAGATGTCTAAAGTTCTATTTGCAAAGAACATCTACTTTATGCAAATCTGATCAACTGTTTATCACTTATGGTACAATTTGTAAAGACCAAGCAGTTTCTAAGCAAACAATTGCAAGATGGATTTCTGCAACCATTGCTTTTTGCCATGCACAAGCAGGAAGACCTCTGCAAGCAGCTCCTAGAGCGCATTCTACGAGGGCAGTGTCTTCTTCAACGGCCCTATTCGCTGGAGTCCCTCTTCAGCACATCTGCAGAGCGGCAACCTCGGCCAGTCGGCATACTTTCACCAAACACTACTGTTTGGATACGGCCGGTGAGACCGATGCTTCAGTGGGTCGAGCAGTTCTACGAAATCTTTTCAACTAAGGTGAGCCTCTATTCCCACCTCTTAATACTGCTGTCAGACGCTTGCTATGTTTCTTATTGTGCATATGCTCAAGTAATTGCATTTTATCATGCTTTTAATGCTGCATTATTTACATATTGCATGGTTATGTGTTATTCATATTTGCAAGCTTGAGCTACTATTAGCGTCTGCCAGACACGGATATGTACTGCTATCTACTCTGATTCAGGCATGTGAATCTATGAAAGACACTCCTAATACTGGAGAAGAACAATAGTTACTTACCTGTAATCTGTGGTTCTCCAGTATTGGTGTCTTTCATAAATTCACATGCAACCCGCCCACCTCCCCTCAGAGGTTCTTAGGCTACATAGGTTTACCATCACTCCTTGCGAGAAAATCTTAGAGCCTGAGCCTCTGGGGAGAACCTTCTGGTGGGTGCTGTCGCCTGATTGGCTGCAGTTTGGACTATACAAAATGACTAGGCTAGTCATGAGTGTGGAAGTTTTTTCTCCTGTAGCTTAGGCTCTTTTACTTCCTGGTTGGGAATTACTGAGTTTTCCTATGTTATTATGGCATATTATTGCTTTTTTATGTACCGTGGGACTCCCACTCCGACGACGTGGAATGATTCAGACATGTGAATCTATGAAAGACACCAATACTGGAGAACCACAGATTACAGGTAAGTAACTATTGTTCTTATACATCTGAAACTCTTCTGGCGGGAGTTTAGCCTCTAAAGGGGCAAAGTTATGGAGGACTTCATGTCGTCCCTAATCATAGATGTCAATTCACCAACATGCCGGGTGTAGTGGAAGTGATATCACATGCCCTTTGACCTTCACTTTCCCTCACACACACATGCTTACACATACACAAATAAACACGCTCTGCTTACACATACACATTCAATAATACACGCTCTCTCACATAAGCACACACTCACCCGTAAGCACGCACACAACACGCATTTAAAATAATGTTTTTTTACTTACCTCAGCTGTCATATAACTGCTATTTGTACTTCATTTTCTATAACCCTAATAGTGAATTATGCAATATTATTCATCATTAGTACAATAAAAAAACTGACAGAAAACAAGGAGAGTGTAGACCCCACCGACCTCCATAAAGATGAGCTGCCCCAGCCTTCCTGGCACTGATTTCACTACCTCTGAGGCCTGGGGTGCACAAAGGCAGGGCCAGGGATCGCAAGGGGCCAGCCAGTGGTCGGAGTAGTGATCCCTGGTGATCCCTAAATGATGTCCATGCTCCTAATCTAGAGCCACAGCGCATGTCACAAATGTAAGTATTTGAAAAATTGGAAGTTATGATGTTTAAATTCCTACTGTAGTGTTGCAAAGGACTTTATCACTGTCCTGGCCATGGCATTGCCAGTTTGGAGATCCCTATGGTGTCCCATTATCAGAATCCCTAACGGTCCGCCACTTGTCGGAGCCAATCTCTGGTCCATAAAGGTGCTTCTTTGGTAAGTTTATGTTTTCACCCCAGGGCTTTGGTTGTATTGTACCATGTCTGAAGGCCACACTAGTAGCATGTGGAAGAGAAGGAAAAGAAATTCCTCCATATAGGAGATGCCGCAGCAGTGTTGCCTGCCTAGCCCATTTTCTGATGCATAAGCCAGGTTCTCCGGTATCATACCATCACTTATTTATTATCATGAATTGTGCCACTGTGTAGTATGAGGTGATATCAGGTGCTGTAATGCCCAGAGGCAGCACTATTCTAAAAGCACTAAAGTAAACGAATCCTTCTACATAACACAATGAGCCCTCTGAAGAGCAACGCTCAATGTATCTGTGGTGGGGGAAGGGTTTCTAGGGTGTTGTAGCCTTATTCTATTCTGGTAATGATGAAAAAATATATATTTAGCATTTTTTTCCAATCTGATGGTGTTAAGAGCATGGCTTTGAAAATCAACGTGAACGTCAACCAGCCTCATGGATGGGGTATTGGAGCTCATGTCCAGTAATGCCAAGCCAAGACAAAGCAGGTTTCTGAAAAGACCATGGGTTAACATTCTTCAATGCGTACTTCCAGTGTATCCAAGAGGGATAAGACTGCTTTACAAAAGTAGCACCCTTTAAGGTCACACACCAACCCGGAGAAAGGACATAAACCGGCAGTGCCTAACACCAGTCGTTACAGGTGATTCACCCTGGAGGTATGAAGTGGGGATAATGGAGTGTCAGAGAAGTTCAGAGAGGAGTGTTTCTGTCACTAAATGAAACCCTACCCACCCGTTCCCTTTTTGTTTACCCCCAAGTTACCATCATCTTGATGGCAGTGTAATGTACTAGAACGATTTTCCCCTGTAGTTCGGTCTTTCTTTCATTGGGAAAATATCTGTAAGAGTCTGACGGCTAGTTTTCTGGTTTCTGGCCAAGATTTAGGTTCTACATCTCATGGCAGGAAAAGAACAACTGCACTAAGATAAAAATATCTACAGGCTTATTTTAAATCACTCATTTTGACTCATGAGTGGGTTGAAGAACAACTAAACAGATTGGGAAAAGAAATGTTTCATTTAAAGGGTATAGATATTTATCTAACACAACTAGCATTTGCAAAGATGTATATCTGAACCTGGCTGAGGTGCTACTAATCACCAGGGTCATAGATCAATCCACAATACCCGAAACCCTTCATAGAGGAGCCTTACAAAACATTATATGGCTTCACTGAAATGCGATATAGATGATGCATCACTGACACACATGTTGTGGAGCTGCCCCAAACTAGGCTATTACTGGACTACTATTAATGACTCGCTCATGGACGCAGGTGCTTTGATACGGACGCTCACCCTGAAATACACGCTCCTAGGGTTGGGCCCGGCAGCGCGTAAGAGGAGCGTAGCAACACGTTTTCCTGATGTAGCCATGTTACTTGCGAAACTTGCCATCACGATGAGGTGGAAGTCTCCCAGGCCACCTGACCCCGAATTATGGAAAACAGAAGTGATACGTTGGGGCAGGGCAGAGGGTGAGGCGCTGCAGCGTGAAGAACGAAGAGGTCTCAGGAAAACACCGATCTCACTGGACTGGTTTACCATTCTGGGGAGGTTCGAGGCAAGGGGTGATGATGAGTCTGATATTTCAATACCGTAAACTGCAATGTGTCCTGCTGTCGGTGGGCTTCCATGTGGCATGCGCAAACTTGTTGCACTAGACTGTAATACGGGATACCCCGTGATACTATTGCTTATGCCACTGACTGGTTGTGTAAAAATGCATATTTGCTCAGATCTGTTCGTTGGGTGCGACCTGGTACTAACTGATGTATACGTACGTACAAGAGAGTGTTTAGGGTGGGATTTCTTATTGTGGGTGTCGGGAGGGAGTTCTTTCACTTCTTAAGGGGTTTGTTCAACTACTTGAAACTACAACAAAAGTTAAACTGTATAATGCACCTATTGTTATTGAGCCCGGAGGAGCTTCATTACTTCAAGATATGTCATATGATAACGATTCTGTACTGTTGCTTTAAACACTCTGCCAAAAAAACAGATTTTTCAAAAAAAAAATATGGCTTCACTGAATTTCTATTTCACTGCAAAAATAAATAGCTCTTAACTCATACTGCTAGGAGAATAATAATGTGAAAACCCTATGAAACGATGTGTGTTTAGTACAATAGCGAGCCGCTTAAGTGCGGATGTTCTAAAAATGAAGCGCTCTCCATTAACAGCTATGTTGTATTGTGTGGACATATCAAGACAATTGTGGATAGTGTTGTAAGAGATAAAAAGCTTACAAGAGCAGGGATTCGGAATGGAGAATTGAGGGTGCCAGGACACAAGAGTTAGGGATTTGGAATGGAGAAGTGAGGTTGCCCAGAAGCCCCAGATTTGTATGGTAAGAATGCTAGGACGGGATTTAGAAAATATTTGGCCAAAATTACATACAACTGGATATTGAGATCAGGCATTATCCATGCTAAAATAAGATAAGATGATTAGCAACAAGATGATGCCTGACCTCTACGTGTCTATTAAGGAAAGAGGAGTATGGACAAATTGCTGTGATTCTGGGCAAATCCCTTAAACCCTGTACCTCAGATCCCTTAGTAGAAAAAAATGCTTTGAAAGTGCAAGATGACAGTAACAACCACAATATTTATAATATATGATTCACATTTTATAGACAACATCAATGATACCATACATGACAAATGGAAAAGGGTTGGTGGAATCAATGCCTTCTCTGGGGACTAGAAGCATACCACTGACAAGGTACTGACTCCCAAGTCAATATAACTGTTTTGGATTGTTCTCTCCTTTGCGAACCATGGTGACAGTTTCAGGAGCTGCAGGCAGAGGTCCAGGTCCACTCTCACAGAAGCTTATCAAAATTGGACAACATACTTTTTTTTAAAGCAGTGCCATTTCTTTAAGAAACGTGGGCTGCTTTGAAAAAAGAAATCCATTTTGAACTTGTTTCACAGGGTGATGGTTAAAATTTGATATGCGGATGTAGTACCAAACAATTTCATAATTATATGTTATGCTTGTTACACAAAATTCCAGAAATTATGCTATTACTCCACGGTACGTAATTACATGCAGGTTGCGATAAACATTTAGTACAAGCGCATGGGAACTATGATAGCAACAACAATTAGAGTCACTGCTCTTTGCAGCACTTGCATTTTTGGTACTATTTTTAGCACCAAACATGTCCTTTTGCCTAAAATGGAAATGAACAGTGGAGCCTCCTCCACTGTGGCGGAGGAGCGTCGCCCCACTGCTTTTGTGCAGTGGCAGCGAAGGAAATATAAAATGATAATAACTCAAAGTTAATATAATTTTATATTTCCTTTGTGGGTGGGCAGGTGGGTGGGGTTGCTCTGCTCTTGGAGCAGTCCGGGGGAGGAGTGGTTTACACTCCTAAGTGTGCAATGACTGTTTGGTCGGCACTCTCGGGCCACCCACACCAGGCATGCGCACTTTCCATGTTCTCCATGCAGACTGCATTACAGCCTGCATGGAGAAAATGCCCAGGCCCTCATTCCCTGGTTGCGCGTCGAACCAGGATGCTCAAAACCAATCACAACACTGCATTGCATCATTGTGATTAGTCAGGAGCGCTTGGGTGCCTACCAATCACACTGCTGCATTGCCACATTGTGATTGGTCAGGGGAGCCTGACTGTTCTTCCCGGCTACCTGTCCCAGGAGGAGAGCAGGAGCAGAGGGAGATGCAGGAACGGTGGCAAGGTAAGTGAATAAATATTTTTCTCTCTATTTTTAGCCCCAAATATGTCCTTGTGCCTAAAATGGAAATGAACACTTTCCCCGTTCTCCATTCCCGCTGCATTACAGCCTGCATGGAGAACATGCCCAGGCCCTCATTCCCTGGTTGCGCATCGAACCAGGATGCTCTAAACCAATCACAACGCTGCATTGCAGCGTTGTGACTGGTCAGGGGAGCCTGGGTGCCAACCAATCACAACACTGTATTGCAGCGTTGTGATTGGTCAGAGGAGGCTGATCATTATTCTCAGCTTCCTGACGCAGGAGGAGAGCAGTAGCAGAGAGAGAAGCAGAACCGACTGCAAGGTAGGTGAATCATTTTTTTTCTCTATTGCTCACCCCTGAACCACCCCCTGCCGTACCCGCCCGCCACCCTCGAGTCATGCTGGCCGCCGCTGGAAATGAAGACTAACTTCGTACTAAAATATAGCTCTAAATGCCAGTTTTGCATTTTGAGTAATCTTTCCTAAATTTCTCGTAATTACACATAACCAAATAAAGTAAACTTCGCACACTTTTAATGGTTTGCTTTCCCTTGCAGGGCATCATCACTGTGTAGCCAAACTGAGGTAATCAGAATTTGCAATCTGCCTACTGAACATTAATTAGGCATTTCATCCTTTTGCCCCCTGTGATTCCTTATTTTGCAAATAGATATATTAGTACTTAGGTCGCATCACAAAATAAGCATCACACTTTTAGGAGCAAGCTATTTGAGGAGGGAGAGTTTCCCTGCCGCTGGCTAGTAGTACTTCTGTACTTCTAACAATTGGGGTTGATTTTCACGCCTTGGAAGCACCACGTCAGTCTGGACATCACCCATGTAGCAGTAACGGACTCCACTGACTATATACCTAAAGTTGACTAGCAAACGTGATAAAAGTGCCTGGCTTCAGGTAAAATAGAAAAAAACTATGCACATCCAGTGCTGCTTAGTAGTCATTAATCACAGACGCAAGTAGAATGGATTACATCCTTGCAGTGAGGCACATTTCAGCGCCTTGGCGAGCTAAAACTGGCCCTGAAATAGCCTATTTTTTTACCTTTGAATCTGTGCCTGCCCATTTACTTAAGTCTACACAAGTATGTCACCAAACATTGCTCGATAAACTTATTTTTCACAGGTTTGAAAAGTGACAGGGGTCTATGGTTTCCGAGAAGTAAAACCGTATGTGTCAGTGATCCAGTAAATCATCTACATCTCCTTAGGCCCATAAAGTCAGGTGTACTCTCTCTGCAAAGACAAAACAGTCCTTCACATCGGCCTTTCTAGGCTGTAATTCAAGCCCAGCAAGGACAGGTCTGAATTTGTACATCCAGCCATTTATTGGCTCCCTGCTCCACAAACAACACCAAATTCATTTTACTTCCACTAGTGAATGGCCGAGTTCAACAAACAGAACAAACACAGACTGTAGATTCCCGAGGGCTGCAGCACAGGAACCACGCAGACAGCTGCTCTGAGGGCCCCCTAGCACCACGGGGGCTGCGGGGGCCTGTGTTATGCCACTGGCTAAATCCCGGTCCATCGCAAAGTATGCTTAGGTCAAATGGAGAAGTTTAAATTCCTCCTCAATGCTTGCTTGTTTACTTTTGCTCGTAACCAGTTGCAAGATTTGAACAAACATTTGCAATGTAATGGGTCTCGCATTTATGAGAGTTTGAGCTATTGACATTGTAAATAACAATGCCTTTTATGTATGTCTTGTTTTTAAAACAGATAATTAAAGGCATTGTAATTTGCAATGCCGATAGCATATACTCTCGCACATGAATTGCATTACAAATGCGTGCTATAAAAATATAAAAAGCGTTAGGGGAGAACGTGTCCTACCTGCAACAGCCGGCAGGACAATGCTATTTGAGAAAATAGTGCTTGGAGGCTGTAATTAAAGCCGGCGAGCAACAACACACGTAACGGGGTGTTGCGATGGGAGGTGACAAAATGAGACAAGGCGGTACTAAGGAGGGACTACTAAACCTTTTGACCAAAGAACAGCCACAGTTTACAGTGGGCAATAGCCCAAGGCATTGAAAAATGTGGGCAGAGCTTCAAGTCCCTACCTCAATACAGCATGCCTCACAGAGCAGCGCATGTGCTACCCAGGCTCGACCTAATTACAAAGGGGTGCGGGCAGACCAAGGAAGATGGGATAAAACAGACACCCCTTGCTCTGCAGTACGCACCTCATTTTAGGAATTCCCTCACGTGTGTTATTGTTTCATGTAATATTTCCCATAGAAATGCAAGTGACTGATAATAACACTCACTGTATCTTAATACAAAGAAACATGCTCCCCAGCACAAAGCACTGATCACAGTGGTATGTAACCTTTACAACAAAACTTTTACAACGACCTACCATTACAACGCAACTTTTACAACGCAAACTATTACAACGCATTGCTCTGGGGGGCGCTCTAGGATAGGGAATAGGTTAATTTACTATCCAATAACCTTCCCTACTATCCACGGGGACTGGAGTTGGAATAGTAAATTAAACTATTCACTATCCAGCACCCCAAAGCGCTATGCGTTGTAATGGTATGCGTGGTAAAAACCGCGTTGTAAAGGTAGGCGTTGTAAAAGTATGCGTTGTAACGTCATACATCCATCACAGTACTACAAACAAGCAACAACAGAGTAAACCTTTGATAGGAAGCCTCAAAGATGGGGAGCATCAACGGTGGGAGTAGAACAAGCATTGACTTGTCAAATGTGTGAGGCTGCTATGGTAAGAGACAAAAGCATCACCAAGATATGACCCAAAAACAATCCACCAGAGCCGGACTGGGAATCCAAAGCAGCCCTGGCAATTTTGTAGGACCAGCCCCTCGAGAAGGGGTGGGAGAGGGCAAGTGTGAAGCACTGCTGCTTTTGCCACTGGGGACTGACATTGCAGCACTGCTGCATAACCGGCCCCAAGTAAGAAATAAACGGCCGCCAGTGCTGCAAAACAAGCCCCCACCCTTCCAGGATCCCGGGAAAATACCCAGCCCAATCATCCACTCACTTTAAAATCAAACAAAGAAAAGAGCATCTTTGAATGCACAGCAAATGTGAAGCGATAAGCACAAGATGGATAGGCCAATTTACAGAGGAGCTAAGGCAAAACACAAACATGAACTGCTCTTAGAGAAAGAAGAAAGTAGTTTGTAAAACAAATGCTAAAATGGTGACAAGTGCATTCATTTAGTACTTAGTCTCTGTTCTCTGGGATGGCTAAACACAGAAGAGACATGACAAATGCATGCCATCGACAAATGAGGAGAAAGAATAGGACAGTGACAAGGGAGCCAGCAAATGGGAAGCCTATGGGCGGGCTGTAGCCCACACACTATATACAACATATATCGAAGACACAGCGCAAGCGCTGTCTAGCCAAGTCCTAAAAAGTAACTGGAAAAACTTTGTGAAAGTGAAGCTGTGGTTAATTTGTTAGAATATCCAAAACAACAAAATTAGGGAGTACAGAGGTAATGGATAGAATCCACCTCCAGTACAAAGTTTATAACACCGAGATTCTATCCGTACGTTATACCTATATCTCTTATGATAGGTCACGTGGAGTGCCTAAGTGTGGGGATGTTGATCTGGTAGATGTCCCGGAGGAACACTATGTGTTTTTAGGTCTCGTGACCTACAATGCGCGCAAGCGCATTGAGGGATCGAGAATTCAAGTGCTCGAAATCCTCGTCAAACCAAGGGCTTCGTTCCTTGCAGTTTTCTTGAAGTTCACGTGGCCACAGGCACGCGCTTTTGGGCCATAAACTCTGTTCCCCACAGCCTTACATTCATTTCTCCTCCCCCTCCCCAGCCAGCTTCCCCCAGGCCGTAGCAGCACTCCTCCCACACTCCCATACTTCAAAGGTTTATCACTTCACACGGCCGCAAGCCGTTCAAGGCTTATCACTTCACACGGCCGCAGGCCGTGCAACCAGAGCACTTCAGTTGGTGCGCAGCCCCCCTCCCAGCACTGCCTTGTTACTCTCAGCAGCCAACTTTCGTTTCATGGTGGAACAAACCTCACTGATAACTATCGTCAATTGTAGCGAACAACACCAGGTTCAACTTGTGACTTCAGGCGCTACACGCATCTTTGCAGGGTGTGTGCACAACCTAACACCATTTTTTGTAGCTACCTTTACGAGTATCATTGGGTATTACGACCCTGTCTACGTGCCTTGAAGTAGCATCCTGATGGCTTAAGGCGCTTGCTCACAAGTCCGCACTCAATGCACTCTCTTATCTTCTCCTTCCTGCTACCCAGGCTCCGCATTTCACCCATTGAAATAACTTTAGAGCAGCATAAAAGGGTATACAAACAAAGTAATGTAACTAAACAGAACATATATTCTTAACTAAATGTGGCATATACATGGATAATATATGGAACGTATGTAAGCATAACATACCATATGTAGAGTGCAGAGTGCAGATTCAGAGTGCAGTGTGCAGAGTGCAGATTGTGAGTGCAGATTGTGAGTGCAGATTGTGAGTGCAGATTCAGAGTGCAGATTCAGAGTGCAGATTCAGAGTGCAGATTGTGAGTGCAGAGTGCAGATTGTGAGTGCAGAGTGCAGATTCAGAGTGCAGATTCAGAGTGCAGAGTGCAGATTCAGAGTGCAGAGTGCAGATTCAGAGTGCAGAGTGCAGAGTGCAGGTTTAGAGTGCAGAGTGCAGAGTGCAGATTCAGAGTGCAGATTCAGAGTGCAGAGTGCAGATTCAGAGTGCAGAGTGCAGATTCAGAGTGCAGAGTGCAGATTCAGAGTGCAGATTCAGAGTGCAGAGTGCAGATTCAGAGTGCAGAGTGCAGATTCAGAGTGCAGATTCAGAGTGCAGATTCAGAGTGCAGAGTGCAGATTGTGAGTGCAGAGTGCAGATTGTGAGTGCAGAGTGCAGATTCAGAGTGCAGAGTGCAGATTCAGAGTGCAGAGTGCAGAGTGCAGATTTAGAGTGCAGAGTGCAGATTTAGAGTGCAGATTCAGAGTGCAGAGTGCAGATTCAGAGTGCAGAGTGCAGATTCAGAGTGCAGAGTGCAGATTCAGAGTGCAGATTGTGAGTGCAGATTGTGAGTGCAGAGTGCAGATTCAGAGTGCAGATTCAGAGTGCAGATTCAGAGTGCAGATTGCAGATTCAGAGTTCAGAGTGCAGATTCAGAGTTCAGAGTGCAGATTCAGAGTTCAGAGTGCAGATTCAGAGTGCAGATTCAGAGTGCAGAGTGCAGATTCAGAGTGCAGATTCAGAGTGCAGATTCAGAGTGCAGAGTGCAGATTCAGAGTGCAGAGTGCAGATTCAGAGTGCAGAGTGCAGATTCAGAGTGCAGATTCAGAGTGCAGAGTGCAGATTCAGAGTGCAGAGTGCAGATTCAGAGTGCAGAGTGCAGATTCAGAGTGCAGTTTCAGATTGCAGTTGCAGAGAGAACTCAGCAGCACCACCACAGCATCACTCAGCAGCACCACAGCATCACTCAGCACCACCACAGCATCACTCAGCACCACCACAGCATCACTCAGCACCACCACAGCATCACTCAGCACCACCACAGCACCACTCAGCGCAATCCCAGCATCACTCAGCACCACCACAGTATCACTCAGCACCACCACAGCATCACTCAGCACCACCACAGCATCACTCCGCGACATCACAGCATCAATCTGTGCAACCATTCAACAACAACTGGCTCAATTATGTTCTCTCAATGTTTCAAGCTTTATTACAAATGTCACAAAAAGATGTTATTTCACTTCTGTTCTTGGATTTTCATCACAATAAAATACACTGAACATAATCTTCACAAACGTTATTTACAAAAGTTTAAGCTATTGCCAATATAAATTACAATCACTTTTATTTAAGTATTAATTATTTAAAAAAATTAAAAGCCGTTGCTATTTGTAATATCAATACATCTAAGTCACGTAAATACAAAACATGTTGCATTACAAATGCTATAGTCGTCACATGTGCGAAAGTTATAACTATTGGCATTGAAAATGACAAAGCTATTAATTTAGCTATTTTCAAAATCAACACATAAATAAAAAAATTGTCATTTACAAGACCAATAGCGCAAACTTTCATAATGCGAGACCTATTGCATTGCAAATGCTTGTTTAAAATACCCCTCACACACTAAGAATCTCATAGTGTCATGCTTCATCACGGGGGTCTTCCCGTCCCTCTACGGGGCGGGGCGTGCTGCGACCGACGACTACGTGGGAGCACTGTATTTTGTGATAGGCTATGTGTTGTGTATGGAAATGGGAGCGGTAGGGAATTTGGTGATTAGGAGAAAAAAGTGTTTAAAAGTTTCCTGGCTAGTAGAAAAATAAATTTTATTAGCTTCTCCAGCTGAAAATGTTAAAAAGGGGTTAGGTAGGGTGTTTTTAATATGCCCTCCCTGGTCGACATGTTTCGTAAGCAGACCCCTGCTTTACTCATCAGGACCATGTGTGATCCCTACTACACTCAAGCCAATCTAAATATGTGTAATAAGCCTATTGTCCTAAAACAGATTGCAAAAATAAGCAAATCTGTTTTTCAAAAAAAGGGGTTGGTTGCCCCTTCCCAAAAAATTAGCCAATGGCCATCTGAAAAATAAAAGCAGAAAAACACATATTTGTATCTTTGCTATTAATCAACACATCCAATGCTCGATATGGAATAGGTATTCACAAGCACAACATAGTGGTACATTTCTTTTTCATGTGATATATTTTTCAGTGATCTATATGTGATATATTTTTCATATTAGGAAAGTAATTCTCTCCTGTTCACAAGGTGCTGCTAGACAATTGTTGATCCTTGCTTCCATTCTTGTTATCCCCACACTTAGGCACTCCATGTGACCTATCATAAGAGATATAGATATAACGTACGGATAGAATCTCTGTGTTAATTTGTTAGAAGACACACATTGTGCTTGAAAAAAGTAATATAAACATTTTCAGATCAGGGGATGTTATATTTATAGCACAAAACCATTACCCACTGCAATTTTCCAGTGATGGTGAGTAACACAGCCATAATCCCACTCTCCACTCTGTTGTTCCTCCCCTCACATGTTAAGGAACACGCTGGGCATGGCCAAATGACATGCTAACTCATGGCCTTGTAAAGTGAACTGCAACAGCTTGGATCAAAGTGCAGTTCTTAACCATAATTCATCTTGAACAATGGTTTTCAATATGTAACGGTGCACATTAAACTTGTTTCTCTTTTACTACCAGATTCCTTCAATGTGTGCAATGCATTTCCCTTCCAAGTAAGACCTTTATAACATAGGGTAGGAGTTTTAGAAAGGGAAGATCTAACTTCCAAGTGTAACATTAAACCAGGCCTCAGTGATCCAAAATTTCTCATTATAAATCACAGGTGCTCAAGGATGTCTAAGTAAGACTTGTCAAAGAAGCGTTCTGTTTCAATGTTGGCCTCCTTCTCACAAAGACTAAGGAAGTGATATTTCATCACAAAAGTTTGCGAATAATGGATTTTGTTTATAGGTATTGATTCATTACGATCTACAAATATTTACCATTGATGGGGTGGAGTTGGAATGTATTTTGTGTGTGCGCCTTCACTAATCAAACTGAGAAAAACAAAAACTTGATGGGTGGCTACCAGGCGAGGTGCACTCTGGGTAAGAATGCAACCAAATCTGGACCT
This sequence comes from Lissotriton helveticus, assembly GCF_964261635.1. Classification (NCBI taxonomy): domain Eukaryota; kingdom Metazoa; phylum Chordata; class Amphibia; order Caudata; family Salamandridae; genus Lissotriton; species Lissotriton helveticus. The sequence goes on along the minus strand of NC_136063.1, from coordinate 170,297,493 downwards.
GTGTCAGCCACTTTGGGCGTCATAGGTAGAGTGCAGCTCGAGTCTAATGGCACAGTGAGCACGTAACCCACATCTGGGCACATCCATAACACACAGGGTGTTGCATGGTGGGTGGCTTGAATTAATCTCCACCACTGATGATTACTTTGGCCTGCAATCCAGAAAATTGCTTTTCTGCCCTCAGAATAAATGACTGTCACCATGGCCTGGCCCCTACCAGAGACCTCAACAAAAAAGGCGGGCTGCCTGCCAATCTCAATATCCTATGTCTGTCAAGGAGAGCTGAGCCCAGCAACAATCGTTGATTGGTGGAAGGTGTGTTTTGAATAGCTATATATCTTATGACTTCAAAGAGCTCTGTGAGTAAGAGGCCTACAGTTTCTATGGCTTGATGGAGATGAGGTAGACAGACTGTTTTTTTTAGAATCTGCCTTACTCAGCATCACAGTTGCAGGTCCTGCTGTGAATGCTGCTGGTAGGAAAAGCAGCCCGAGTCCATGGAGCTACCCAAGATCCAAGATCAGAGAATCTTTGCCACAGCCCTGCTTGACGATAAAGAGAAAAGGCCCCATCAACCCAGGGTTGTCCAGGGATCCATCAATCATAGTGGCCAGCTCCAGCTCTTTTTGCCACATCCTCTGACAGTAACTGAGACTGTAACACTCCATCTCATCTCCACACCACCCAACCCACCCCTAATTTCTTTATTTACCAGTACTTCCTGCTTCAGACAGCTTCTGACTACTACATCAAAAGCACCTTGTTTTGTTACTTCAACCTCCAGGAGACCTTTATCCAGGATCACTTTTAGCTTTTCTGATGCACACCAGAGGAAACACCTTTGGCTTCATCTGCTTCAACATGACCAACCTCATATATCACAATCCTCCATCGGTGATGGGTCTGTCCATATAACCGTTGCCTTTGGTCAAAATACATCACTAAAACATAGTGAACAACAGTACCCATCTCATCTCCTCCAGAGATCCTTCAAGATCTTCTCTATGAATGCACTGCACAAACGTATCTTGATACTAGTCACCACCTGCGGACCAAATTCCAACATTGAGCCTCATCCTTGTGACCACGTCCTTCTGACCACAACTAACCCCAATGCATAGAAATGGAAATCCCCCATGCCTGTGTATAATAAGGAATTTTCTGATAGAAAGGTACCAACCGGCAATAGAAGAAATTGTGCAATCTACAGAAGTGCTATGACGTACACCTCACCCACAGACAGTTCATCTCTGCAGCCAAAACCACCCATTTCAACCCCTTGACTGCCTATCACAAGAGCTGGCATAGATTCAAAACAATCACACATTGCTGGAATCCCAAGCCAGCTGCTCTTCTTGCCGACGCGATAGAGGAATGCATTGCCATAAAGAAGCTTTTTTGAACCAAGACTGACAAAATTAGGCAGCACAACATCATCACCTCCACCCTTCCTTGCAGCCCATCCAGTGGACCATCTTGGACACACCATTCATCTAATGATCTACCCATCCTCCTTAAATCTCTAAAAGCTGCATTGCAGTGACAACATCAATTTAGAATCCATATTAAAATAAACTATCCCCGATGCTGGCAACATTTTGGCTGCCAAGTCCTAATCCACGGATCCTTGAAAAATAGTGCAAGGGTATGTGGTTTCTGTCAAGCACAGGTTATTTACTGGAAGGACATGCATCCTGTACAAAAGCTATGTTTTATTACTTTTCCCACTCTGCATGTGCGCTGCATTGTACGGCTCATGTATAAAGTTTAAACAGTATGGGCAGATTAGAACATTTAACCTCTGTTACACCTGCCTCAAGAAAGTCTACATTGTTGCCACAAATCCCCGTCTACACTGCTTTGTGGCTAGGGATTTGCATCAGAACTAATGAGTGGCTGCATGGTAACGCCCATGTACCACCCATGGAACGCCCCTGTGATGCAAAGTAGCACATAGTGCTACTATATCCTTATAGCTCACTGTAGCAGACTATCCCGGCCATTAAAGGCCTGTTCCAGGGTTAAAGGTTTGAGCTGAAGACAAGGTCCTTTAACAAGGTAGTGGGCCTTTAATGGCCGGTATAGCCCAGCCACAGTGGGCTATAAGGCTATTAGAACATTCTACCCCATGAAGGCAGGATGGCCTAATTATAAAAACAAAGCCAAAGCTCAGAGCGCCCGCAGGGCCAGGGCTGTTAACTGTTGAACATTCACAGCAAGAGCTGTGAAAAGGGGCTAAAGTATGCCCCAGGTTCTCCTCAGCTTGACTAACCTGCTTCTCTTTCCTTCAGATAAGCCAGGGAGACCGAGGAGCTGAGCAGCATTCCCCCGCCCTGCTTCTGAACTCTAGTGACTCTGAGCAAGGGAGGAGGCAGGGGGAAGGCCCTGGTATGCCCTGCAGCACAGCCTCTGCCTTTCGCTTTCCCCTACCTGCTCCATGTGTTTTGGAGAGGCGGGGAAAGAGAGAGGCAGAGGCTGTTTATAAGTACCTTGAATTGTTGAGAGCAGCAGGCCTATAGCAGTGCATATAGGCGGCTGCTGCTCCATTGTCTTCAATGGGGCTCTCAACATTCCATTGTTCTACTTAGCATTACTTTGGCCAACTTTCCATCGCAAATCAGTAAAAGGACAAGTTACAAAAGTTATAAAGTTACAAAATTAAAGCAAACCCAGAACAAAGTGTTAGTAAGTCTGCACCTATGTGAGGCAGAGGTGGCGCACTGTAGAAAGCCTACGACTTACATCGATTTCCAAGACTCCTCCTCAGGATTTTTGTGAGTACCCAAGTAGTTGACTATCTACTGAAATAATCGGGATACACACATGACAGATTACTTTAGCGCATAAAAAAAAAGTTGGGCATTGACACACACATTTCCTAGTGTTAATAATGATCCCAATATAAACTGCCACTTACTAATTATGGAATTTGTCACGGCGGTCATGCAGTAGGAATCCGCGCCGTACAAGCAGGTGTTTATGGTTAAGCAGTTGGCATTGTTAGACTGTAAATCGCACTCGTAGCAAACCAAACAATGCGCTGTAAAGAAAAACACGAAATTTCACCAAAAGAGACACAAATATACATGTTCTTAACATTTCGCCCTTGCCATTTGGTTTCAAATGATACAGTCAAACATATTGAAATATTTAGTGGCTAGGTGAATGTACTAAATCTTTCTAACTGCACCCAACGATTGAGAGGGGCTGCCACAAACATGCTGATGATGCATTGATTCACACATCTGCAACAAACAAATGTGTTATGTATGTACACATAGCTCCCATGCATCTGCCTCGTGACAAAGATTGGGGCTCAGTCATGCAAGATGGTGTGATGGGGCCAGGGCCGGCTTTAGCGCTGGTGGCGCCCTGTGCGACAGTCAGTTTTGGTGCCCCCAAACCTCTTGACCGCCACCTCGGATTTTCTCACTACCACCAGGCAAAAGTGCCACTCAGCTCTCCAATCATAAGCTATTGCTGAACACAGCGGCCTTCCCGAGGTTGGCGCCCCCTCCACAGGTCAGCTCCCAGTGCGGTTGCACCAGTCGGACTGCCCTAAAGCCGGCCCTGGATGGGGCAGATCACTGTTATTCACAGGGGGGTGAAATGAAATATGTGCCTATTTAATCACCCAGTGCACCACAATTACAGTTCTGGTAGCACAGAGTTCTGCCACAAGGGAAGTGCAGCGCAGACAAGTACATAAATGTCCACTCCCTTCTTTGTTAACCACATAATGTAATTGCATGTGTTACTATACAGAGGCCCTCCAAGACTGATGCATGGAAATGTGCAGTCAATTTTACATGGGTATAGAAATCAGCAGACCCCTCTAAAATATCAACATGGTTCATGGGAAGGTCGAGCTGCAAGCACACCATGTGTAGAATATTCCGAAAACAATTGGTCTGTGCAACTTATTGTGCCAAATAAATTCCATAATTTAACAGTCAAGTGGTCTAAACAAGATTTGTTTGTCTGGGAAAAACGGTGCTTTTTGAAAACGGAGACAGCCTTTGCTTTGTTCCTTTGCACTACTTCTATCTTCTTACTCTCACGCGCCTCTATTTAAATGTGAAACTGATGCCATAAACAGATTGAAACTGCCACCTACCCCATGCCCACCCCACCCATAACCCTACTTTTCTACCGCTCCGCCTTTCTCGCTTTTTTGTTCATTAACTTTAATGTGAAAGTGAGCTCTTAGATATATCATTTACCTTTAGCTTTTTTTTATCGAACATTACTATTAGATCACTAGTAGGTAGCATTCTTTTCCATCTATTTAATTGAAATACGCGTTTCCCTTTTGAACTGTCCTCCTGTGATTGTTCACCTATCCTTCCACCTAACTCCTCTGCTTAAAGGGGCCGTCTAGTGTATTGTATTGCATTGCATTGTTTTGTATTGTATTGTATTGTAATTGCATTTATTTAGCACTTATTAGTATGACGAGGCGTCAAACCGCTACTTCGGAACCCATAAACGATTAGAGGTGAATTAGTATAGTGAAATATGAAAGTGATTTGAGTGGTGGATATATTAGTCAGTTATTTGGATTGAGAAGGATAGTGGAGGGACAGAAGAGGGGAAAAGTTGTGCATTTATATAGCACTTGCTACCCTTGATAAGGCGTTGAAGCTCTTTTTTTGGCGAGTAGCACTCCGCTCCTCAACCCATAAAGGATTAGTGCTGAATTAGTATACAGTGAAAAACAGTTCTCTTTACCCAGTCCTGCCTCTCTAACAACCAGCATTCTAGAATGTTGCTTAGTTTGATGATGACTCCTGGGGTCATACACAGGATGACTCCTTTTAAGGGACAGAGTGATTGTCACTCACCCGCAGAAGTGTTTGGACTACTCCACTCTTTAGGACATCAAGAGGCCCTTTCGCACCACAGCCACTGCCGATGCGACCTCTAGCCCCAGGGGTAAAAAAAGCAGCAGCGTCCCTTCGCCTTAGCCCTTCGTTGGCAAACAGGAGGCTGTTGATTGGCTAAAAGGGCCCTGTGACGTCTCTAAGGTTCAAACTGTGTGACGTTGTTCCTTTCTGGCATCTTGGTGAATCTTGCCCTTGGCTTTGCGCCGAAGGTCATGCCATTGGTTATGCATCGAGGGCTTATGTTAGCTTTAGTACCAACAATTCTTCATTCTGTGGTTTTAACCAAGTCAATTAATTGCACATAACCTTCAAGAAAGAAGTGACGTCATGACAAGCAAAGCCTTTCAAATGGTGAAGGGGCAAAAGTAGAGGAGGAGAACAATATTGCCGAACTAGGTATTCGTAAGTGTAATTTTTCGAAATATATTCACTAAAAGGCAATACTTTTTAGAAACAGTGCTTTCTTTTTTCTTTTTTATGCTCATTAAATAACCCTATACAGTTAGGGCTCCAATGCCACATTCTCCAGGATAATTATTTCTTCACAGCAGAAAATAAAATGTCCAGTTAGGGGTGGACTGGCCATTCCCCATAAAATGCAAAGACAGGTTGCTATGCGAGGGCCTTCTTGAATCTGCCCCTCCCTCCACTCCCACCGAAAATGCAACAAAAAAAACCCTAACAATATGCTTATTTCTGAGCTCTGATTTTGCATAACACCTAATGTGCAGACCTCTCTCCCAACACTCAATATTAATAGAACGAACACCCTCAGGAGTGTTGCAATCAGATAACAGCTATTGTTCCTACTTCAATAAGGCCAGACATACCCCTGGGACCCATGCACACCCAAGATCAAAAAAGAATTAAATGCACATTGCACAATGCCAATCTGCTGTCGGAAGCTGCAATAAATCTCCGCAACTTGCAAACTTTGAGTTCAGATGACTTAATAGCACACTGGGAGGTCTTCACAGCAACACTGCCACAAAAGCTTGTAGGCACTACTCCCACTAAAGTCAACTCCCAAGGAAAAGGGGGAAGAAACAAAATACAGAAAAAGTACAGAGAAGAGCTCAAGTCACTAAAAAGATCCGTAAACTCAAGCCTGCGTAGGCTGAGAACTTCGCCAGGAAATGTTAATGCACAAGCTTCCCTGCATCAACAGAGGGCAGCCCTAAAAAGATTAAAATGGAACATCAAGAGAGACTACGAGAATGATAGCTGGGCAAAACTCTTATACGACATAAACAGCAATGATAGCGTCCGCTTTTGGAAAACTGTGAATGAGATATTGCATCCAAAATCTGAGGATATTGGGTCACATATCTCAGAAGGAGTCTGAATAAAATATATCACCAGCCACTTTAACAACTGTATGGAAAATGCAGGAGAACGAACGGCCAATCGAGGGCCCTCAAAGAAATCAGTTGCAGTTTGTATACCTCTAGCTAGCACACCCGAGCTAAAGGTGCAGCAATGCCCAGCCACAGGAAGCAGATCGCTGGGAATAATAAACAATTTGCAACCACTCCTAATACAAAAACAGATTGCTAAAGGGAGGAAAGAAGGTGCCCCGGGCCCAAATGGCATACCACCAGCCCTGTTCAAAGCTAAGAGCAAAGAATGGGCAGATATTTTACAACCACTGTTTTTGGAAATTAGATTGCAAAACAGAATACCAGAAGCCTGGAAGGGCTCAACAATAGTTCCAATACATAAAAAAGGAGACAAGGCCGAGCCTAACAACTACCGCCTAGTTGCGCTAATTGACAACGAAGCGAAGTACTTTGCGGGAACTATTCTAGAGGAGCTTACACTTTGGGCAGAGACGATTCATATGATACCACTGAATCAGACTGGTTTCCGTAAAGCAACCAGCACAGCTACAAATATCCTCGCAATTTCTCTAGCAATTGACGCAGCAAAAACTTCCAATTTACCATTACATCTATGTTATTTTGATTTTAGTGCTGCTTTTGACAACATCAAGAGAGGCAGACTTTGGAAGAAATTGACACGATGGGGCATTCCGCAGTCCACTCTAAACATCTTAATGCTCCTACATACGGACACCTGGGTGCAGGTAAAACTAGGTGGAGGGACTCATCTCTCCTCGAAAGTACCAACCACGAAGGGATTGAAGCAAGGTTGTGTGCTTGCTCCAACCTTGTTCAATCTATTCATGGCTGACCTTCCTAATCGGCTGGATGCTTGTAACTCCCACGCCCCCAGGTTGGGAGGGAAAACTATAACCAACCTCATGTACGCTGATGACGTAGTTTTGCTAAGTCATACTCACGTTGGCCTGCAACATCTACTAACTGAAATGCAAAACTACGCAAAAGAAAACAACTTAAAAATAAACTTGTCCAAAACAAAGACAATGTCAATTAACAGCAAAAAGAGCTCACAGAAACACTGGTTCCTTGGTGGCATCAAAATCGAACACGTAAGCGAGTACAAGTACTTAGGGGTTGTATTCGACAAAGAAGGCTCATCTGGCGCCAAAAAGAGGAAATAAAAAGGAAAGGTCTGCTAACTGCCTTAACGATGAAAAATCTGGCAAACAAACTAATGGGACCGACATTGACCCGACTATTGAAGGCAGTTCAGGCTAAACGTCTTCCCTCGCTAACTTATGGTAGTGAGGCAATGAGGGGTAGAGATGCTAAAGAGCTGGATAGGACGTTGGTCAAAGCCTATCGAACTATGTTTTGTCTTCCCTCTTATACGTCAGCAGCACAAATAAGGCTGGAGTTTGGCCTCCAACAACAAGTCTTGGCTAGATACGGGGCTTACATCATATGCTGGCATAAGATAAGCAAGGCCAATCCAGACACGTTGAACTATCTGCTTTGGCAAGACTTACAACATAGGGAGTTTTCCCAAGCAAGAAACTACCTTAAATCAGCCTTAGATTCCACCAAATTGTCTGGACTATGGGAGGCGCAACTCGGCCAACTTAATTTCAAAAAATTGGTCTGGAAAAACATAAAACTATCCTCCTTACTTAACGACAAGGCAGCCTTCTCGAAAAGATCCCACGCCTGGATGACCCTCAGCTCGTACAAATCGCTCACCCCACAACCATATTTCAATCAGCCTTACTCGAGGGTGACAAAAATGAATTTCCTAAGGTACAGACTGGGGATGCTTCCATGTACTCAACATTTACCACCATGGTTGAGGACCAAAGGCCAAGCTGCCTGCAGACTGTGTAACAACAAGAATGGTGACATTCTGCCCGTAATTTGCCTATGTGAAGAACTGCGTCAAGTACGGTCTCAATTTCTAAAAGATTCATTCAACCAGAAAGGGATCCGCACCAGAAGGCAAGCAGTGCTGGCCTGCTTTAACCCAGCGAACATCCAATTAAATTGCAGACTGATAAAATATCTAAGGATGGCCGAACAAAAAAACGGGGCTAAAGTCTCTTCTCTGACTGCGTGTGAAACAGCTACCGGAGGTGGACAAGGAGCTATGGCAAGAACTTAACCGAAACACGCAGAGACAATCTCGCCATGATATCCAAGCACGCGTGACCCATTGACTGCTCCAAATACCGTAATTTGACCATGTATTATCACAATGCAGTATTTTATTCTAATTCTTAAAATGTTTTTAACTATGGATTATGAATTTTATAGTGTAACCTTTTGCAATGGTTTTAATTAACTATGCCAATAAACTTACTTACTGTCCTCAGGAGTGTTGCGGGAATCCACATCCAGAAGGGTACCCAAGCTAAGGTTCTCTTTGTGTAGTAATACTGCACTTCCCCCACCTTCTTTTTTGCCCATTTATTTTGCATGCGAATAGTGAATATTATGAGATAAAGTACCGCATTCTGTACATTAAGAGGATATTGCAAGTCACTGAGGAGTTCTGTGACCATATCAAATGAGTTCGAAGGTATGTTTAATTTGTATGGTCATGGAAATTCGAGGTTCCGCTAGCATATAACGTCAGCCCCCACAATATAGGTGATGTCTAAAATATACATTTGTTTGTGTTGTGTTTTTATAAGCTCATTTGACATCACTTCCTGGAAATATTGAAGGACAAAGATCATATATTTCACTTCCTGTGATGTCATTAAGTTCAAGGGTGTTTGATTTCACTTCTGCTGTCCTAGAAACTTTCATGAATGGAAGTCCTTGTGTCACATCACAATTGAAACTTAAGTGCGCCTTTGAAGTTGTTTGGAGAAAAAACTCCCACATCCAAACAGCATTCAAAGTCGAAAGGGAAAAAGATTTATAGTTAGATTGTGAGAAAAAGGCACATACATTTTTAGCGCTAACTAGAACTCAGAATTCTAATAAGTGCAGTTTGCACGGATAAACTACACACCTCCCTCCAGGTTATTAGAGACATTGCTTCCAGTCATGAATTTTTGTGTGATAGTTTTAAATCTATTAAGCTAATTAGACTATCACACCTGAAATCAGTGATTTGTTGATAAACATTTCAAAATTGGGGACAGTGTCTGCAATGATCTACGCAAATTTACAGGAAGGGAGACTTTGCTAGTGAGATAAAAACTTTGCACACTTATAAAAGTGATGTTCACTTGAGGAGAAACACACTTTAGGGTATCACTGGTTCTACTGCAGCACTATGTCATTAGGGTGACCAATTGTCCCTAAATTTCATGGACGGTCCATTATTTGGATCTCACATCCATTGTCCATGATGATCCCTTTTAGGGATGCCTTTTTCTGTAATTTTGGGGATTGCAGCAAGCTGCCCTGTTACCCTGCAAGAAGCCTCAGAGCTCCTCAGAACTCACTGTTTGGGCAACCTCACACTCCTCTATGCTAAAGAGCAGCCCCATCCGGCCTTGCACCACCTGTGATGGACCTAGTGTCATTCAGAATGCCAGCTGATTGTCACATACAGAATGACAATGGACCAGTCTGGGCAAACGCAACGTCTGCCGAATATTCCACAGTGCAAGTGTGGAAAATGACAAATGTATATGTACATAAGCGGCGTTCATTTGTGTTCACCCTCGCCACTGTTGAAGGTAAAGAAAGTCACGAAACGGTGGCCCCGCCATCTTGTTCCCTTTTAGGCCCCATCACGAACATAGATAGTAGCCATCTTTGAGTTATGACTTCCCTGCCCATTGCCGATAGCCATCATCTCTCTCTCTCTCTCTCTCCAGTCCCGCAAGCACCCCGCGCCCCGACAGCCCCCGGTCTCTCCTGTTCGGGCCATAAACGCACCGCTAAACACGACCTTGTCACCACTCTGGACCCCCGCCCCCTCGCTCTTTCATTCTACTCATAGAACGGGCCCTTTTGGTAACCTCTTCCTCCCTGCCCGATTGCCCGGCCTGATCCCAGGCCATCACCTAGCCCAACAGATGCAGTTTATTGCTTCCTACAGTAGGACCTCACCTCACATCAGAGGAGCGGTGATTAATCAAGGCCTTCACACCCCTAGACCTGACCGACACCCCCGCATCCCTCCCAGGAACGCCCTTCCTCTCTTCTGATGCCCCCCCCCCGGCTACACCTGGCCTCTCGACCCAGTCCCACATCATAAAACTAGGTCTCGTGGATGTACCCCTCCGGCCCCGCATAGCGAAACATGATCTCATCGCCTGCCCAACCTTAGATCTGACCACCCCCTCCTGCCCTCGCGCCCTGTTGGAATGTCCGGCTGCAGATTACAATCACATGTCACATTTGGGAGGGGAAAACAACATCAGAGCGGTCAGTATGGGAATGGGCCTGGAGCTGGGGTCCCAAACATGCCCTTTTTGTACTTCAAAGTGTCTTTATTGCAATAAGGAATGTTTGTGCATCATAAACCTGTGTATAAAAGACGGAGCCGTAGAGAAACTTGTGAGAGCACCTCGAGAAGATACCCTGTTGTCTGATTTGACGTGTTCTGTTCCGTCGGAAATAAACTCCTGTTTCCTGTCTTCCAGTCTCCAGCGCCTGCCTCTTTATTTGGGTAATCGTGAGTTGGGTGAGAAGCGGCTAACGCCGGGCAAACCTAGAAAAGGGGTAAACGACCTGATCTGCCTGTAACCCTTTTTCAGCAATTGGCGTCCCAAACGTGGGGCCCATCAGCGACACGTGGATCCAGTGGGAGAGGTCCCAACGACAGAGTGAACGACTGCAACGATCGGGAAGAGCTCCTGCCCGATAGACCCTTGTCTGGCAGCCGATCATCCGAACTTCACCGGTTCCGAACAGACCTCTCTCGAGTGATCTACGGTCCTGACTGGGAACCATCAGGAGTGCCACAGCAAATATGGAGAATAGAGGACGATCGGGCGCTGGAAACGGAAGACGAGAAACCGTCCATACGGTCCGGGTAAGGTCGTGGAAACACGACAAATTGCGAATTGATTGTTTGATTGTCATTGGAAAATACTAGTATTACGCATTTTGATTGTTTTGTCCTGAGAGATTCTCTGTCTACAAACGGGGAAGGATAGGAGTATTCTCCCTTTGCAGATAGTGAAGGGTGGGTAGCGCAGGCTTTTGCCCCCGTTGTAACCCGTCGCGCCTACTTCCCTCTCCATTTGATTGATTGTTATCCAAGCATTTATTGTTTTGGAATTGGTTCTTTTTGGATCATTCTCTATTTGCAAACAAGCACAGGGCCGCCATACTCTGTTTAGTCTTTGCAGATAGTGAAGGATAGGTAACGCAGGCTTTTGCCCCCGTTGTAATCCGTCGTGCCTATTTTTATCCCCCACTGATTGATTGTTTGACCGGACCTTGATCGTTCGGAATTGGTTCTTGGAAAGGATCTTCTCTGCCTACAAACAGAGAGGAACAGGAAGATCTCTCTCTTTGCAGATAGTGAAGGGTAGGTAGCGCAGGCTTTTGCCCCCGTTGTAACCCGTCGCGCCTATTTTATTCCTCATTTGATTGATTGATTTTTTGTCCGAACTTGACTGTTTGGAATTGGTTCTCTCTTTGGGTATTCCCTATTTGCGAATACTGTAGAATAGAAATATTCTACCTAGTCTCCACAAAGTAGTGAAGGATAGGTAGTGCTGACTTTTGTTCCTGTTGTAACCCGTCATGCCTATCCCCCCCCATTGCTCAGTAGTTGGTTCAGCCCGGACCATTTATTAAAGGTAGACCATCTGGCTCCACCGGAGGACACCCCTAATAAAAAGGACATATATAAAGAAAATGCGGATTAGCCGCGGTATCGTGCTAGCAAATAAAAGAACATAAGAATCATTAGGAAAAACAAAAGGAATCGAGTAAAGTCAGTAGGCCACTGATGAGATCTCTTTTTACTGAAATGGAAACATTAGGAACAACCCCTCAGGAAGTATGAAACTAGCGAGGAAAGCCGAACTCAACGCCATGATGACTGCGAGACAGCTCGGCTCCACCGACCACCCCGCCCAATTAACGACAAACCCTAGGCAAATATTAGAAATATACAACACTATAGAAAAGTAACAGGTTAAAACGTTTTTATTTTGAACAAAAATATATTAAACAACTATTTACATGGCAAACGGCTGCAACAACAAACCCACAATGCATTTCGCCGTCTGCTTGACGCCGTTCCTGTCCCTCCTTCCCCAAAGTAGCAATGTCGGGCTACTTTGGGCTACTTTCTAGTAGGTTTTTGGGCGTCAGAAAGTCTACAAAAGCCGTCGGTGGCGGCCTGGGGTGGAGAACCATTACGCGAATAGTCCGGAGGCGACACCACGCGCCAAGGCCTGTCCCCGGGATGAACCAAGGGACCCGTTCCTGGGGCCGTGGCAAGGAACGGCCGGCCGCCGAAGGCATGGGCCCGACCCGGAATGAACTGGTCCTCCCATTCCCTTCTTCTCCCGGCGCCTTGCAGGCCACGGGGGGGGGGGGGGAATGTCTTGCATATGCCTCCGACCCCTCCCTCTTCTTCATCGCCTGGCCCGGCTATAACAAATGTCAGCGAGACGCCGTGGGGTGCACTGGGAGGGAGAGGCGGCGCGGACGAGCCTCTCCCGCCTCCCCAGGTGGAGGCCCCATAGCTGCGCCCCCAACGCTCCACACACCCGGCAAAGGGTTTGTCCACTCTTGCGGTGCAGGGACGCTCCACGCACCCGGCAAAGGGTTCCTCCACTCTTGCAGTATAGGGACGCTCCACACACCCAGCAGGGTCTCGTCCACTGTGGCGGTGCTACGACGCCTCACCCAACAGGCTGGAGTCCGTCTGCTCATTTGACCCAGTGACTGCCGGTAGCTGCAGAACTCCTAAAAATGGCGGTCGACCTTGCAGGAACGAACCTGACGTGCAAGGATGGCCTGGTTGCTGGCCAGCTAGAAAAACGAGTCCTCCGTTCAGAAACGTTCTCCTCAGCTTTGAAGATTCTACGAGAGTTGCGGAGGGCCCTCGACCTCCGCGGGCCCCGACCACCCCCCGATGGGAAATGACTGCCATGATCACCCGCAGAACGACCAAGACGTAACCACGAGACGTCGCCAGCCTCAGTTTTGAATGACCCAAGATACTGCAGACTACCGATTTGATCAGTTCCGGTGGAACATCAGTACGACCCGGTAGGAAAGATTGTTGCCCCTCCCTTTTCTTTGATTGATGGTTCATGTCACCGGTCCCTTCTGTTTCCCCCTTAACAAAACTTCTGGACTGCCGAAAAGAAGTTCTGGCCCAACCACGAGTTGGTAGAGACAGTTTGACTATACTTGGACCCGCCTGACCCCACCCAAAATGGCGCCGGTACAAACGAAACTCACAATTCCCCGTTGTGTTCCGGATGCTCAGACTTGATATCGTGAGATATGTATGCAGTTTTGAAGCACATGGCGGGAGGGGATGAGTATTGCTCGAACATTCGAACAGTGAATTTGATATTAAGTTCTGACGCATCATTGATTACAGTATTATTGAAAGTTCGAATCTTTTTGACACTGATGGTACTTACCCACAATGAATTTTCGATATGATTTTATTGCACTTATCGTACCTTGATGAAATAAAACAACCACCGACTCGGTTATGTTTTCCGCAGATAAATATGCCCTCATGTACAGTTCCAGGCTGCTCCGTGGCTGGCCCACGTGGTTGTAGGCCTGCATTTGTACGTCAACATTTTTTAAATAAAGATTTTGTGACAACAAATACAGTCGTAGCTTTTGGATTGGTAAGTTTTGAATACATAGCCCTTGTTTCCGATCTACATAAACTACAGGCGAAATAAAGCAAGTCGATTACTGAAAGGTTAGAAAAGCAAAGTACCTAGGAATATTGAAAATGTGAACGATCCAAGTTGTTGCGTGTGTTTTTTTTTACTTTTGTGCAACCTAAGGCAATCGATAAAGGTCCCGATGTTCTGTTTTACTTTGTATGCCACATATCACAGGGAAAATTGTTTCAGATGCCCCTAAACCAGACCCGGTACCACTGTAGACCACCCCGACTCCTCGAAGAAGAACACGAGTTCACCCACTTTACCCTGATTGCCCGTTTGTTTCGACCCCCCCCCCCCACACAAGATCCGCAATACCACACGTGGGCGATCTATGCAATGTGCAGTCCATAAATGATTATGCCTCCCGCACCACCAGTCCCTCGGGGCTTAAAACGCCGAGATGGAAGGGACTGCACCCCGCGGAGATAGGTCGAAATACGTAGTAAGTAAAAAGCCTTTTGGGTTTATGCGCGCGAATGTGTCTTTAAACGCCGCCCCCACCCCTTCTTCTTCCCCTTCTTTCTGCAGGTCGCCTCAGAACATCGACTAAAGTGTGGAGAAGACCTAAGCAACGCGATTTGGGTGATATGAATGCATGTGTGTATGACCGAATGTGTGTAACTCGACTGGATATACGTTGCACGCGTTGACCTGATAAGAGAGATGTTTTTGTACGACTTGAGTGATGATTGGACGGCCGATGGAATGGGGAAAAAGGGGGTCTGAACATAGCACCTATACACGATGAACAGACATAGATATAACGCACCCTTACTTAGAAACGACCATCTCTCTACTAATGCGACCAAGAATGACGTGCACCTACGAGTAGATTCTTACGCCATGAAACTCGAAGTTGCCCATTGTTCCCCCAACTAACACCCTCCGTTGCCTTGGCCTGGATACCCGTCCGCTAAGAAAAAAAAAAATGATTCAAAGATCCCACCGTAAGTACTAGCCCGACCAGGATAGTTCCCGAACAATTGACGAAAGTATAAGTATTTGCAACAGAAACAAACAGCAAAAGACAGCCAGGCGAATTAAATAGGAAACTAAGGATGCGCAGCATGCAGGAGGAAATGTCTTTGGCCAAGTACTGTTCTATGTTTTGTCTTGAGTTCTGTATGTAAATGCATGTACCCCCCCCTCGCCTGAATTCATGTGTACGTAGTATATGGATTTACGTTGTCCCTCAGTCTGTGTTTCTGTATAATATGACCCCTACTGTTTTGTGTTTTGTGCGCATCAAAATGGCCTATTATTGTACACGTTTCTCTCTCTCGTCCTTTCCCTTCATGTTGTACGTGTACCGAATAGTTCATTTAAAATGCGAACGACCCCTGCTCCCTCTTCCTCTGTGTGGTAATGTTGTTCCCCGCCGGCACGAGCCTAATTGGTTTTTCGAACACAAAGGTGATCGACAAAATTGCCAGAAACTAAACAATTGTAATTTGCCATGTTACTACCTCTCCTTTTCTGCAAAAATGATAGAACTCGAATTGGCTATAAGGAAAGGACAGGTAAGACGACTGATGTCCCCCTAATCTGGCCCTTTTTATAGGAGGACTATACGTCAGTGGCCTTCTGCTCTCAGCTCGTTAGAAACACAATCTCCTAGGCCCAGATTGCCCCACCCCTCCGCACCCAAGTACGGATGTCCAAAACGTCCCCGTTCCTCCCGCTTGACCCCAGCTCCGTAAACTCGAGGTATAACTGATGACCCTGCTTAACTGTTGCTTCCCGAGAAAAGAGTGTTAGCCTCTACCCCGCTCTCATGATGATAAAAGACTGCCAGGGCTAGGGGCAGAAAGCCACCTGCGTCCTGAATGAACGCCAAATAGTCCTAGTTCAAACTCAGTAGACACGCCTGTATACATACTCCACAGTGATAACTTCTGACCGTGACCGATGAAACGTACCCCCAGCTACCTAGATCTGGGACGGAATTGAAATGTATAAATGCCTTCTCTTGCCAGTTCGCTAAAACCTGTTTTGTACCCATTCAAGGATACACAGCCACCGGAGGAGAGGAGCTGGACGGGACGCACAGCCTGGCCACAGATCGTGAGGCGCGTGTGACCTCGACCTAAGATGGAGCCGCAGAGCAACGGGACGCGGGACGATGCACCACTCTCAAACGCAGAAAACGAAGGAATGGAGGGCTGCCTTGAAGCCCTCTACTTGTTGACCCACGCGTGCCAGAAGTCCCCGCCCCTTTGAGCCCGATTGATGGACCTGCCTGCGCATCACCCTTTTGCTCCCCTGGTCCGTCTCAAAGATCCGGTCGCACTCCGCCCTCTCCTCCCCCGATTATCCGACAAAACCCCTTCTATCCTTTCCACGTGGATTTTGACTCCAAGACAGAAATGCAGGTGCCCAACATAGGGCACCCTTAAGAGAGATTAGCTAGGAAACAGGACTGTGGCCTAACGGCAAAGGACAGATCACACCCTGCGACGTGTAAAGAAGGACCCGAGCTGGACCTATAGCTCCACCGCCGGTGCTCAACAGCGCCAACGGAAGAAAACAAACTACCAGTGATGACTCGCTACTAATAAAGACACTGTGGCGAAGACCCCCCACCCTTTTTCGGAACTTTCTACACCCCTTGACTAATTGCTTGTATTGGACTAAATTCCTCCCGCAATCACTTTTTGCCTGTAAAATGTTTCATCGGTCACTTTTAAGTACGACAAATGTAAATTTATATGTATTCCACCTCGTATGTCGCATCAACTACACACGGTTATATGTAAGTCTACCAATATTGACAAACGCTATTTCATTGACTACACACGACTATATGTATGATAAACACGGAAATGATCTATCTTATGTAAAAAGCGGCGACTGTGGAAAATGACAAATGTATATGTACATAAGCGGCGTTCATTTGTGTTCACCCTCGCCACTGTTGAAGGTAAAGAAAGTAACGAAACGGTGGCCCCGCCATCTTGTTCCCTTTTAGGCCCCATCACGAATATAGATAGTAGCCATCTTTGTGTCATGACTTCCCTGCCCATTGCCGATAGCCATCATCTCTCTCTCTCTCTTTCTCCAGCCCCGCAAGCACCCCGCGCCCCGACAGCCCCCGGTCTCTCCTGTTCGGGCCATAAACGCACCGCTAAACATGACCTTGTCACCACTCTGGACCCCCGCCCCCTCGCTCTTTCATTCTACTCATAGAACGGGCCCTTTTGGTAACCTCTTCCTCCCTGCCCGATTGCCCGGCCTGATCCCAGGCCATCACCTAGCCCAACAGATGCAGTTTATTGCTTCCTACAGTAGGACCTCGCCTCACATCAGAGGAGCGTTGATTAATCAAGGCCTTCACACCCCTAGACCTGACCGACACCCCCGCATCCCTCCCAGGAACGCCCTTCCTCTCTTCTGATGCCCCCCCGGCTACACCTGGCCTCTCGACCCAGTCCCACATCATAAAACTAGGTCTCGTGGATGTACCCCTCCGGCCCCGCATAGCGAAACATGATCTCATCGCCTGCCCAACCTTAGATCTGACCACCCCCTCCTGCCCTCGCGCCCTGTTGGAATGTCCGGCTGCAGATTACAATCACATGTCACATTTGGGAGGGGAAAACAACATCAGAGCGGTCAGTATGGGAATGGGCCTGGAGCTGGGGTCCCAAACATGCCCTTTTTGTACTTCAAAGTGTCTTTATTGCAATAAGGAATGTTTGTGCATCATAAACCTGTGTATAAAAGACGGAGCCGTAGAGAAACTTGTGAGAGCACCTCGAGAAGATACCCTGTTGTCTGATTTGACGTGTTCTGTTCCGTCGGAAATAAACTCCTGTTTCCTGCCTTCCAGTCTCCAGCGCCTGCCTCTTTATTTGGGTAATCGTGAGTTGGGTGAGAAGCGGCTAACGCCGGGCAAACCTAGAAAAGGGGTAAACGACCTGATCTGCCTGTAACCCTTTTTCAGCACAAGCTCAGACAGCCATGTGCCGGTTGAGAAGCAGTGCAATTTGTGAAACTGGGGCAAGCCTGCATTTAACAGCTGTAAAAGAGGGCCGACTTGCTGCAGGCCCTTGGGAACCCCCAACCAGCCTCACTTACCCACTTGGACACACAGGGCTGCCCAGAACACAGCGAACAGGAGGGTTTTCATCTTCGTATGGTGTTGGAAGCTTCCGAAAGTACTGGAGGGGCGTCCAAGGGTGTATATATAGCATTGTTTCGTGAGAAAGTGGATGTCACCATCAGTCTGACATCCTTCTAAAGAATGTGGTCCAACAAGTACAGCTTAGGGCAAAATGCACCCTCTGCTTCCGCGGTTTCAAAGGTGTCCGTGAAAACAATTCTCTAAAATTTTACACTGTTTACAGCTAAAAAGTAGCTCATTTCAGGACATAAAGTTAAAAAAAAGTAATATGTCATAGTTTCTATTTGCTCTTTTTACTGTAAATTTTGTCAACACTTGGGCCTAGTTGGATATAGCTACAGCAGCATGGGTTCATGTTTGCCTCAGAAGGAGCACAGCAGTTTTTAGGTCGAACCTAGGCAGCGCTCAGGGCTATCTGAAAGACCTGCTGTAATCACTCTACGAATGTAATCCCACCTGCTGCTTGCCATTGGTTCACTCCTGTGTTCCTCTTTTTTCGAGGCTCCTTATTGGTTAGAGCTCCTGATACATAATTTCCGTTTTACACTGAGGATCACCTGCTAACTACAGTTTACTTACTCCATAAGTAGTTATGTGTTAATTTCGGGACTTATTTTATTTCCTGCCACCGATTCCCAACAGCACCTGCATCATGGCCGCCGCACGTTTATTGTTTGATTTCATTTGTGTTTGTAGTCGTTTACAATTAACGTTTCCTGTATAAAACATTAGACTGCTCCAAGCGCTACATAAAATACTCAAAAATCAAGGAACAATATGACTGTTGCCATTCATGGGTAGAGATGACATTATTAATATAGAATAGCTTACAACAGCATCAGATTTTTCAAATTCTAAGTAACCAGCTACATTATATTAAAAAATGGTTATAACTTCAACTTCATAGTTAGAATATAAAGGCGCTGTCTAGTTTATGATTATTAACTTTTAATTCTGGTTACGCCACTACAATATTATGGTGCAATAAATTAACAAACGAGCTAGGCAGTGTCCGCTTCCCATTAGTTCCTCTATTCACTTCCAGTTGAAAGCTGCAAAGTTGGAGCCTGTTTATGGAGAGTGAGAATGGACAGTTGACTGGGACAGCAGGAGGCAGATTAGGAAAAACGGCCTATCGCAGGCTGTTAAACACTTTGCTTCTCAGTGCCACTCCGGCCTGCAGTGAATAATAATATTGTGTGGGTAGGTGAACCCTTCGGAGGTGTCTGTGTGCGTCTCTGTGTAAAACTCCTTCACAGCTGGAATTCGCTGAAGTAAACTCATTTCTTCAGGTTAAGGGGTAAATATTAGATTGTAGCATGTAGTTGGTAACGGGGTAAACATTAGATTGCGGTATGTAGTGTGTTAAGAGGTAAACATTTGAATGCAGTATGCAGTGGGTTAAGAGGTAAACAGAATGCGGTATGTAGTGGGTTAAGGGGTAAACATTGTGTTATATCCTATGTTTTCTTTTATGCTGCGTTACATCATAGCCATCTTTTGCTACCTAGGTTATGAGAATGTTAGCATCTCTGAAGCTCCAGTAAAGTTCAGTTGATGCTGTGGGCTGATAATGGGAGCTGCTCAGTGAGGGTCCTTGGTGCTGTCTTCCTTTAATCTAGAATAAACCTTTATTCTACATTCATTCCCGCATGGACTACCTTTTTAGGGATACAGCACATTAGAATGCAGTATGTAGTGGGTTAAGGGATAAACATTAGATTGCTAAATATAGTATAGAGCTGTACGTTGGGCAACATTTCTATATGGCACAGTGTGTCTGCCAATTATCTCGCCAATGAGCTGAGCTCATAGAACACTTCTGTGCTGCCTCTTTGCACACTGTTAAAAAAAACAAAGCCCTTTCAACTGCCCGACCACCACCTACAGAGCACGGAGATACACACAATCCAGTCTAAGTGTTACTCCAGTGAAGTCCGGGTGCTAGGCAGTGTCACACGCCACCTGGGCAGAGTCAGCAGCTTACCAGTGAATGCTTCACAACCAATCACCCATTTTTATCAAAACTGCAGATTTTTAGGGGTAGGCTCAGGCTGTTTTCTATGCAACTGTATTTGAAAGCGGGGGCATTGGCTCATAGCTCCCAAGGATTCAGATTGCTATGTGTGACCTTTTCATAATTTCAGTGTAACAATGAGTGGCATTTCAATGACTATGAGTGACACTTTTTACAAGCAAAATCAAGAAATGATGATGAGGGAAACATAATTATCAGAAATGACATGCATTTGAGCAACAAGAAACCAAGCAGATCTTGAAACAGGTGCAAAACCCCAGACATGGCAGAAAACTAAGCTAGCACCTGTGTAACCTGATTGGACAGTGACCACAGACAATCATCATTGGGCAAGCCTCAGGAGAGTGATGCTTTACAGGGCCAGCAGTGTACTGTCTTGATAGGGTCATAGCCCCACTAATTGTACCCAAATGTGCCTTTGAAGTGGGGGTGACTTCAAAGTAGGCCCTTGAAGTGCACAGGTCCTCTTTCATCTGAGCCCTGCCTAGCAGGTTATCTGTGGGGATAATCTGCCCAAGAAGAGATTTCAGAATGTAGATGAATGTAGATGGGTTCTCTATCACACCCATCCTTCCTGTGTTTGTTGCTTTCTGGAGGGAATGCACACAGTGTAGCTGTCACCATCTCAGACATGTAATGGAGACAAGCTGCAAGAAATATAGAGCAGTAAGAGCAGAGAAATGTCCACTTTCTAAAAGTATACCTCAAGACACACTTCCTGTGTCCCATTTGTCGCACTGCGTTGTGGGTAGGAATTCTCCTTTCATTAAAACCGTAAAACATCCTTTATCCATTTTCATAGTTAGAAACCAATAGTTATACTTTTTCTTCGTTCATTCAAAGTTATTAAATCACTGTGGACTGGAGACAGCGCCATTCCACCTTCTGTCTTTATTTACTTCAAATGACTACTATGTGCCAATCAGACTTTCCGCAGAAACCCATAAAATGAAAAAGTAGAACGTACAACAGAGTTAGCTTGTCTTTTCATACTCAATGCATTTCTAGCCTACACTGGATCTTCTTCAGGGGTTTCTGCAATAAATAAAAGACACTCAGCTAACTACTTACTGTTGGCCTTCACTAAGACCAAATAATATCAACACCCTCACTGTCTAACTCATGCCCCTGCTACTCCCAAACCCACCTAACTAGGAATCCGTTCATTCAAACATCAAGAATGTCCCATTCCCATCAGCTAAACCCCTATGACCTATCCACTTAATCATAACTAAACACGCAATCAAAAAAGCAACTGAAGCCTCGTGTAAAATCCCCAAAATGCTAAATACAGCCCCCTCTATCCAATTACTAATACTCCACATATGCCTCTGACCCATTTTCAAATGGAAACCTGTCTTCCCCTTTCCCATACTTTCAAGGTCAGACACAATTACCTTACTCAAGCTGCAACCAGCAACCTAACCTCCTAATCCAACTCTCCCTGTATATTTGAAAGTCATCCATTCTCGCTGCCGTGTTATACGTTGTTTTAAACTGAGTTATCACCTACATATACCCAATCAAATTCAGTGTTTCTGACCCCGTGCCTATTTGCACCATATTCTTCCGAAGTGCAACAACAACTTCAACTCCCACAATACACTCCTGAAACGATTGCCACGATTGCCACAATTGAATCCAAGATTAAACAAACAAAAAACAAACAAATACTAACAACCCAGCAATTCCCCATTACTCCTCCCTACAATTACCGTCGATCATCTGTGACAAAAATCAATATATGCAACTGTTAGACCTGTCTGCCTTTAGGTAGTCCCTCCAATTCATTATTTATTTTGTCCCCTTTTTGCCCCTCATACCCCTTTTTATCTTTTTTTGTGTCCACTAGATTTTTATGGTGCTGGCCTGGGGGATAGATGCTCTTTTGCCCTCATAGTTTTTCACCTCAGGCCTAGGTGCCTTTTCTGACAAGAATTCACCCTGATATACAAAATGGTGGTTTCCAACTGTCACAACTACCATTCCCTAGAGTGCCCCATAGATTAACATTAAGGCCTTCCAGAACCTTCTGGACCCTACTGGACCCTGTGTGGACAGGCTATATAAGGGCAGAGGTCAGGAAGCCATTTTGTGTAGTCTAGAAAGAGTGAGGAGTGAGGCAGTGGCGAGCGGAGGTAGACACACAGAGAGAAGTTAGTTGGCAGAAAGTTTGACAGCCTCTTCTGGAAGACGTTTCCCCTTAGCCTCTGACCAAACCCTCTGGTGGGTCCTTGCCATCTGAGGGAGTCAGCTCAGTGATTTCAGCTGGCCCTTCCTTGAAATCCTCCGGCCTCTGCTAATCTAAAACCTCGCCGCTGGCTGGGTAAAACCCCTTCCCTCTGAGCTGCTTACCGGTCTCCCCAAAGAGCGGAGTCGAGACGCCCTGTTCCGGCTGCGGAGTCCTTGAAGGGGAGATAAAGGATTGCAGTGGGGCTGTTGTACTGGTGCGTGAGCGAGGAGACGCTGATGCCCGCGCATGCCCAGAAGCGCGGAGCGGTATCCAGCGTTGGGAGACGCCTCTCCTTTTGCTGAAGAGTAGCGGCCCGAGTGTTGCGCAGGTCAGAGGTGAGGCGGGGTCGTGCCTTGGAGGGGGAGCGCTGTCCCTGAGGCGAGCCGGCTCAGTAAGCGAGCGGCCCCAGAGGGGCGGAAGCGTCTGTGTGACGCGCAGGCCCAGAGAAGGGCTGAAGAAACCCTCGGCTGGATCGAGAGTGAGGCGGAATTGTCCCACATCGAGGAACCCGGCGGGAGGTGCGCATTGACTCTCCTCAACCAGAGAAGCCTGACGCCTAGCGCTAGCCGGAGAGTGAGCGGCTGTTCTGGTGGTGGGTTAGCTTAAGAGGCCAACAGCTTCTTGCGGAGCTCCTGTTGATGTCTTCCTTCCGTCCAGCAATTCAAGACGGTGGCCAATGAAGGGCCTTCTTTGAAAGTAAGGAGGGAGTGTGTTGGGGGAGCCGGAGAGCGGGGATCCACTGACCAAGAGTCCTGAGAGGTGTTTCCCTCACCGGCTGTGCAGAACAGAACGAGTGGGTAATTGACTCAAGAAGCCTTTAAGACTTCCATCAAAGACAAGTGAGTCGGTAATGTTGGCAGGGTTCTCGTGTCATGGTATTGGGATAGGAGAAGATCCTGTTATAGGGGTGGCGGAGGAGATCCCTGGTAAGAATCCTACAGGGTGTCATTCCTAAAATATTAGCATTGGGTGTGAATGCCAAGAACAGTGTAAAGGAGCGGGAACTTATCTTTCATGACAATGCCAATGCTTCACTGTGGGAACTGTGTTTATTGATTCCTTTTACTCCCTTCTCTTTTCTATTGACTGTATTGCGCCATTAGAAAATTGGTGGGTGAAGGAGGGTTGAAATTGGGGGAATTGAAAAGGTTAATTTGCTCAATCTTCTAATTGCTCTGCCCCCCATTGAATAATGCTGATAGAAAGC
This sequence comes from Lissotriton helveticus, assembly GCF_964261635.1. Lineage (NCBI taxonomy): Eukaryota > Metazoa > Chordata > Amphibia > Caudata > Salamandridae > Lissotriton > Lissotriton helveticus. The sequence continues at coordinate 170,273,819 of NC_136063.1, read as the reverse complement.
TATAAGAGAGAGTTTAATGCTGAACCCTTTTTGAGATTGACAAAGGGAATGTAATTTTGACTGTGAAATGTGATTTCCAACTTTAAGAGTGAAAAGAAATATAAGGAAAAATGATGGTGTGAAAAAGAAAGAGAATAACCACTCTATTTTTATAAAGCAATCCATATTTTTCCATAATTACCGGTGTAGTGTCATTTTTGAGTGGAATTTCATTGAGTTTCTGCTGGGTGGTGTGCAACCTTTACACATGTGCCTCTATTAGTGACTGTCTTACCCTAGGCCAGGCTACCCTAGGTGACCTGACAACTCTAGGTCCAACAGCAACAATGATAAATAAAGTCAGTTCGTGAATATAAACACAGAGTCCATTGCTCCTAAAATTGATATCCTGTAACTGAAAAGTATTAGTGCAGAAAACAATGAAACACGCAAAGGTCAACTGTCTGGAATCCAGCTACAGTTTCTCATATATCACACGTGCTGTTGTAAAATCCGCTCCATTTTCACCCTATCTCCACAGTGGTGCAACAATCTTCGTCTTGACCCGCAAAATATATTACTCAGCCATGGGGTGCAAACTCATTTGAGACGATAAATTGCAAAGCAGAAAACATATGTTGAGTATGCACTCCTTCCCTTGTGATAAATTCATGAATCTATAATTCTGTCATCCAGTGGTACGTGCGATCAGATACTGTGATCCACCCCGACTCTTTCTAAAAGTAGCATTTCTAAAATAGTAATGTGAAATTCAACTTTAACAGTAAAGAGGATTTATCATTATCATTCCAAAGATATGAAACATGATGCAGCTACTTCTTTCCAATCAGGAATTACATTTTTATAGTATTTTAAGGAATTCCCAATGCCAGCCTATGAGAAAAGTAGGCCTCACAGTAGTGAAAAACGAATTTAGTACTTTGTTACTACCAGGACATGTAAAACTTAATAATGCATGTCCTACCTTTTAGTTGCACAGCACCCTGCCCATAGGACTACCTAGGGCCTGCCTTAGGGGTGACTGGGATGTGGTGAAAGGGAAGTTTTAAGTCTTGGCAAGTAGTTGGAAATGCCAAATTGAGGTGGTAGTAAACTGCACCCACAGGCCCTGCAATGGCAGGCCTGAGTCAGGATGGAAAGGCTATTTTCCTTGGGTGACACAATCAGTGCTACAGGCCCACTAGTAGCATTTGTCCCTGGGTATATGATATACCACTTTACTAGGGACTTATAAGAAAACCAAATGTACCAGTCATAGATAAACGAATTGTCATCACATTTTAGATTTTAGATGGTGTCTCATATGAAATGTGGCAACTTGTTTTCTGTGCCCACTTTTTGACAAAACTCCAGAAACAAGCCTTTACTAGGGACTTATAAGAAAACCAAATGTACCAGTCATAGATAAACCAATTGTCAAAACTCCAGAAACAAGCCTTTACTAGGGACTTATAAGTCCCTAGTAAAGTAAAGAAGCCTTTACTAGGGACTTATAAGAAAACCAAATGTACCAGTCATAGATAAACCAATAACCCCCGCACTCTGCCCCCACTGCCACCTGTATGCCATATCTCCCCATACTGTACTCCTTATTACGCCAAGAAAACCAACTTACACATTTTTGTCTTGTGGTGGTCATTTGTTGGCCGCAGTTTATTAGGAATACAAGGAAACATGTATATACTTTGCATCTTGCATGTAATGTCATAACAAAGTTCCTTGATATTGTCTCTTGGCCCTTCTGGGTCCTTTTCTTTGGTAGGTTGGGTTTTTGGGCCCCTTTTGCGCGGGAGGGGAGAAGCTTCTGTCCAGGAGTTAGGCCGCCTCGCTACCTTGTCCGACTTTGTTGTGCCCTGCCATCCGGCGGGGGCTGGGCTGCGAGCGCCGTCTCCGTTTGCTACCTCCTCCTTTGGCAGGCCAAGCTACCCAGCCGTGAGGCATCCCAGAGTGGCTGGTCCTACACACCTGGCCTTAGGCCAACTCACCCAGCCGTGAGGCATCTGAAGGTGAGTGGACCTATTCTGGCACACCGCCCTCCGGTGTGCCTCCGTACCAACCGATATCAGCGTAGTTCTTCGCCACGCCTTGCCTCTTCCTCAGCCCTGCGACATTGCTGTTCCTTAGGTGTGGGTGGGTGGGACAAGATTGTGCTCCAACGCCGTTGCTGCTCCCCGCTCCGTGAAGATAGGAGCTTGCCTGGGGGAGCAGCGCTTATATGCCCCCTTCTCGCCATCCCGCCGTGTGGGCCCCCTTTCCATTGGGGGGTTTGTATCCCGCCCTGGCCCCCATTGGCTGGGGGGGGTTGGTATCACTTCGGCGGCTGCTGGCGGGGGGGAGCCCGGGGCCTATCTATCGCCCTTTGTCCCGCTTTGCACACCAAAAAGGCGGGCCCCCACTGGTTTGTCCGGGGACGCCGCGCTGGTTATGGCGCCGGCTCTCGAGCCCCCTTCGGGAGCAGCCTCTGCAATTGTCAAAACTCCAGAAACAAGCCTTTACTAGGGACTTATAAGAAAACCAAATGTACCAGTCATAGATAAACCAATTGTCATCACATTTTAGATTTTAGATGGTGTCTCATATGAAATGTGGCAACTTGTTTTCTGTGCCCACTTTTTGACAAAACTCCAGAAACAAGCCAAATACGTTTTTGCAAGTTGAGCATATGGAATATATATTTTTTGCAAACACTAGATATAGGAAACTTTGTTACTGGTTGTGGGTGGTGACACCCTACCAAATCAGCGGTCCACAATTCTTCTCTGGGTGAAGCACAAGCAGAACCCCAAATGAATCTGTGCTCAGCCCTCTTGTAGTGTGGCACAAAAGCAGTAAGGCATAATGTAGCAACAATGTGTAAAGTATTAATGAAGCACACAAACAGTAATAAAGTGACTGGGGTGAGTGGTTGAAAAGTTTCAGCACCTTGTCCATCATCTTGTTGTATTTGCTATGTTCACCTTAAGTCGTCAAGGGTATGCCCAGACGTGGGTCCCTTGCTCACTGCACCACTGGATTCAAACAAGCCTGGCTGATGAGGGGTGAAACCCAAAACTAGTCCCAGGATGCTTGTTTCCAGTCCAGGAAGAACCTGGGCTTGCAGTTTGGGCTGACCTCTTCCCAAGAGGAACAGGGTCAAGACTGCTTTGCATATGGCTGGGTCCTAACTGGGGTGGCATAATGAGCAAAAGAACAATGGATTAAACCCATATCTGTGACTGGGGATGAGTGGTTGAAGTTTCAGCACCCCTTCCATCATCATGTTGTGTTTACAAAGTGAAAACATAACACAAGAAAAATTTCTCACCAAATTAGAAAACTATAGTAAAATGTAATACATTATTTGAAGCTAAAATTACAAAATTACTATTAGTAGAACCAGAGATATACCATGTCAAAGGTTTAGATCAAAATAGTGCTTAAAAGCACAAAGTGCCAACTGTGGCTATCTGGTATAACCGAACTGGGATAGAGGACCTGATTTAGACCTTGGCGGATTTAGTCCCGCCGTCGCTTTTCAGTCAACAGCACCATCTGCTGAAGCGGCGGTTGGAGGGAATACAGCCAGTTTGTCCAATGTGCCTTCCCGTCAATGCAACGCAACTGTGACGGGGAAACCTCCACGCCTGAGTTGGCCAATTGAATGGGATATCAATCACTCAGCATTTATAGAGCGCGGCACTGTCATCCTTGGAAGATACCCTTCTGGGGTGTGAGGTTTCTGTCGCACCAACTCCCCCTGCGTCAGGTCTTGAGGAGATTGTGGAAAGAGGGAAGAAATGAGCGGAAAAAGGCAAAAAAGAGGGCAGAAAAATGAGCTAGCAGAAAAGGCAAAACAGAAGGCAGAAAAAGGAGCAGGCAAGGCAAAACAGTGAGCAGAGAAACAAACAGATAGCAAAAAAAAGATTGGAAAAGGGAAAACAGAGGGCAGAAAAGGTAAACCAGGATAGAAAAACTAGCAGAAAAGGAGGGCAGAAAAACAAGCAGAAGAGGTCAAAACAGAGGGCTGAAAAATTAGCAGACAAGGTAAAATAGAAAGCAGAAAAAACGAATAGGAAAGGCAAAACAAGGGGGAAAAACAAGCAGGAAAGACAAAATAGAGCAGAAGAGGGCAAAACAGGGCAAAAATGGCAAAACAGAGGGCATAAAAACGAGCATAAATGCAAAACAGAGCCAAAGAGGGCAGTAGGTACACAGGAAGCAGAGGTTAGCGGTGTGCAGGCAAGCTGGACAGGAGAACTGTTGTGGGAGAGCTGGTAAAAGGATAGGTCCAGGACCGGCACTAAGGCTGAAACTTATCTTCTTCCTGTTTCCCATTTCCATTTCCGTCATTGGCCCAATTGTCCAAGCCCTGCCTTTGCTGCTGCTACTTCACAAAAAAGCAACTCAACCCCGTTGTCACAGGGACTTTGAATTAAATGTCAACATTAGCCCTGGACTCACGCATTTTTAAATCACTCTGACGAGCAATATTTTATGAATCTGTAATGCACAATTTACACAAATGGGAATGAAGGAGCCCTGAAAACGCGCACTCCTGATGTTCCACAGTTTCTCTCAGGTCCATTACCAATTCTGGGCTATGCGGACGCTGCCGTCCTGATAGCAAGGAAAGGGGTAGCACTGCAATGCCTAATTGACACCTATGTGAGCTTTATGTCATTCATGGATCTTAAAGCCAACAAGTCCAAAACTTTTATCTTAGTGTCAGGACTACCTCCTCCAAAAAACATTCCGTAGTTCCATATTGGAACTCGTAAATTAGCTATTGTGGAGACCTTCTCATACCTAGAGGTTGTTTTCAATACTAAACAAACCTGGTCACACATGGTGGGTAGTAGGGCCCAAACAATGGAGTGTACTATGAAGGCAGTTTCTGGTTTTATTAAAAAGCTAGGCTCAAAACCCCTAACAACAATAAAACAAGCATTTACAATGCAATGGTTTCGCCTTTGGAAAAGTTAGTTATTGGCATTGTAAATGACAACATTTTTATTTATGTGTTGGTTTTGAAAACAGATAAATAAAAGGCATTGTCATTTACATTGCCATTAGCTTAATCTCTGCAGTCACTCTGCACTCTCTAGCACTCTCTAGCACTCCCTACTCACTCTGCGCTCTCTAGCACTCCCTAGCGCTCCCTACGCACTCTGCGCTCTCTAGGACTCCCTAGCGCTCCCTACGCACTCTGCGCTCTCTAGCACTCCCTAGCGCTCCCTACTCCCTTGCGCTCCCTACTCCCTATGCACTCCCTATGCACTCCCTATGCACTCCCTATGCACTCCCTATGCATTCCCTATGCACGCACTCTGCACTCCCTATGCACTCTGCACTCCCTATGCACTCTGCACTCCCTATGCACTCTGCACTCCCTATGCACTCGGCACTCCCTATGCACTCTGCACTCCCTATGCCCTATGCACTCTGCACTCCCTATGCCCTATGCACTCTGCACTCCCTATGCACTCTGCACTCCCTATGCACTCTGCACTCCCTATGCCCTATGCCCTATGCACTCTGCACTCCCTATGCCCTATGCCCTATGCCCTATGCACTCCCTATGCCCTATGCACTCCCTATGCCCTATGCACTCTGCACTCTGCACTCCCTATGCCCTATGCACTCTGCACTCTGCACTCCCTATGCCCTATGCACTCTGTACTCTGCACTCCCTATGCACTCTGCACTCCCTATGCACTCTGCCCTCCCTATGCACTCCCTATGCACTCCCTATGCACTCTGCACTCCCTATGCACTCTGCACTCCCTATGCACTCTGCACTCCCTATGCACTCTGCACTCCCTATGCACTCTGCACTCCCTATGCACTCCCTATGCACTCTGCACTCCCTATGCACTCTGCACTCCCTATGCACTCTGCACTCCCTATCCACTCTGCACTCCCTATGCACTCTGCCCTCCCTATGCACTCTGCACTACGCACTCCCTATGAAACCTAAAAAGGGGTGGTCTACAAAAGTCAACTCTGGTCACAGCAAGCCAAACAAACGGTACCTCACCAATACCCTCTACAGAGTCACAACATCAGCAAAGAGTCATCATATGATCTTAAGGTCAGGAATACAGGGAAAAGAAGGGTGCCGGGCTTCTTTTGAAAATCTAACTTTAGCAATGTCCAAATTGTGTAGGGGAAAGAAGAAATAAGCAAATTTCAGATAAAAGGCACGCTTACATAAAAATCATAGGTCACAATATGAGAGTCGATTCAAAATTAACATTAGGGTAGTGGATTGTGTATTAAAAGTCTCCCACAATAAATGTGAAAAAATAGAGAATTGGAAACAAAAACAAGGTAAATATAGTAGACTATCTGAGGGTAAAATGAGAGCAAAACATATTCCATATTTAAAAGCATGTAGGAAATATGGTGACAACATGGGCACGGATGTCTTGCTGCTGCTAAATCACTTTAAGAGGGAGGTCAGACTTCTGCCCATCTTCCACGATCTCTCGACCCAACTTGACAGCTTTGTGTGCCAACTCTGGATCGTGCCATTCTACAATAGTTCTTTGAATTTAATCAGTGACATTTGTTGAATACTATTTTAAGGGACTATCAAAAGTAGATATATGGCCCAGAGTCATGAACACTAAAATAAAGGAAGAAATGTACTCCCATGGATTTTTTGACTTCTAGCTTAGAGTAGATTTGTGAGATCAAGGATCCCCGGCGTAATCCTGAAAATATGCAATAGTTGTATATTTCCAGGGTTAGTCAAATACCCAAAGTGTACATTTAGCTTGAACACGCTTGAGCAGAATTCCTACCAGTACCATGAGTGCAATCATTACAAACAGTGGGAAGAAATTAGTCCAGTTTGTAGAATATGGGTAACACTGTTCACAATTTTGCACTGAACAGCCACCTCGTAGTACACTTTCAATGTGGGTATAGTCAGTGCTTAATTGGAGCCCATGGTTTAAGGTGCTCAGCACCAGCACTCAATTGACAACATCGGCTCTTATGAGAGTCTGCCGCATGGTTGTGCTGTATAGAGAATTTAGAGATTAGTACAACAACAGTTGTTTATTAATTCAATATTAATCAAACATGGCTAACATGTCGCCAAGCAATTCTTATAGCTTTGGGGACTAGAAAAGTCTGCATTGTCACATTTGTAGGAGTGCGATTGTTGGTAGTTGTGTTGGTACGGTCATTAGCAGCGCTGGAAGGGGCAGCGGGTGGTGGAAGCTGATGTGGCGACCTGGTGAGGGCCCTGGCACTTGGTTATTTACAAATTAAGCACTGGGTATAGTGACCCATTTTTTATCTACCTCAGGGCACAAGTCCTAAAAATAGAAGTGGGGGGGACGCTGACGTCACGACAGGAAGTGAAGTCACAAAAGGTGGCTTGCACCATCAGACTCACTGCCTCCCCTCGCTCACCCCTTAGATGTGATTTTATTCTAATTCCTTTAGAGTAAGAAACAGGTGTTTACTCCTGCTTTACATGCTGTGCATTTTAAAAGTAGTGCCATTTTTCTGTTTTTCTCCAGTTATTGAGCTCCCGGTAAAATAAGTGGGGGGACGCCGTCCACGAGCGTGGTACCCCGACTCGAGCCCTGATCTACCTGCAAGAACGATCATGTGTTTGCAGTATCCTGATGTATTACGTTTTCCCGTAGTTGACAAAAATGACATTAATTGATGGCATTGCCTTATCCACGTAGCAATGGAAATTAGAAGAACAGCTATGCAAGCACTGGTCAAGCAGTGGAGCAAATGTGTCGTCCCAAGGCGCTCACAGCCACGAAGATAAGTTACTGAGTAGGTAGGCTTGTAAAGCTGCACACTGAGCTGCCTGTAGGATCGTCCTGCCTGGACAGATGTTTTTTTTTTCAGGTCTGGGTTTTGACGGTGCAATTGATAAAATAGACCTATTGCTAACAATATGCATAAAGTGTTAGCTAGATACGTCCCTTCAACCAATGCCTTTTAACCATACTCTTTCTGCCATTGATCCGAGACTTAGTCAACTGTCTCTGGACGCAGTCCAGATAAGTATTCTTTCTCGCCCTAAAATATTGGATATATCAGTCTGCCTCCTCTCCGGTGCTTGCACTGAACGAGTGTAAACTTAACTCTGTAGACCCGAGTCTGCTCCTGCTGGCTCCATCCCGTGTCTCATGCTGCAATGCATGTTAGAATAATAAACCAAGACCTGACTGCCATCTAAAAATTGTATTGTGAGCAAAGAAACATAATATATTTGACCTACTGCCAGTGCTCATTTTATACAGAAAATACTTATGTTCGACGTGTTGTTAAGTGCTATTTCGGAAGGGAAAACGGCGACAGTTGCTTTCTACTTTTGTCAAGTGGAGACAGTAGTCGACAACTTTTCCAGACACATTACTGCACATAGTGATACCAAGAGAGACATGGAAAATCGTATCACAAGGAAATATCCACACCCAGACGTAGAAAACAGTCTGGAAACAAATACCACCGGTAATGAAACTATCGCTTATATGAAAGAAAGACTTTCCTTATTCAACCAGGAAATAACGACAGGGTTTATGCAGCGCACCGTACAGTTATAACTCGGTTATTAGCACAGGAAGATGCTCATGATCACATGTGATGTCAGTAGTTACCACCCATTCATTGTGCGTTAGGCAATGGTTAATTGAAATAGGTAGGCTGCTTCAATAAACAACAGGAACTTGAATATGGGGCTAGAATCAAGGAAGACAACAGCAAAACACACAAAAAATACATTTGGTTTTTATGATTTTGACAATTTGACCTAGCTTTTTTTGCTCCATTGAGGGAAGTGAATGTGTTTCTTATGTTTGTATTTTGCTACCGTTTGAGTTGCAAAAGTACTAAAGAACCATGGGTAAAGAGTACTCGGTTTCTTATTGCACGCCATGTTGTGCGCAAAACACGAGTCTGAAAAAAAAAACATTCATATCTACACACTGTTGTGAAAATATACAACAAATAAATTTGATGTAACCAGAAAAAAAAGAGAGCACAGATATTGTGAAAAATGAATGAGTTCATTGTGAGATTAAGAGTCCGTCTGACAGGAATCATCTGACGTGATCTGCTGAAGGAAAAGTTTGCAGGGTTCCCTCTGTCACGCATGCTATGAAAGCCAAACAGCCAATTATTGCAGACGCCTTCACTAATCATGGCCACTGGGCCGACAGGCTTGTCTTAAATATTGCATACCAATGACTGAGGAAATGCCATACTAATGGTGTAACTGCTGAACCCAACATTTCATGCATACCTTTACCAATCAAAGAGCATGCCATTTTGCATTCCAGTCTCGGCGTTAATAATATAGCCAATAATGGTATAATTCTTAATAACAGCAACATTAAAGTTGCACCTAAAAAAAACCTTTATGTTTATCTTATATAACTGATCAATAAGGTGTTTGTAAAACTCAAAATAGTAAAACAAAGTTCACAAATGCTCCATGCCAGCCTGTGGTCCCACCTCCACAGACCCCTGTGCACAGGTGGGGATGGCCATGCCAGCTGTACTCACCCAGGCGGGCAGGTGCTGGCTGCCGATCTGCTTGCAGATGGTTTCCTTCTCCTGCTCCAGCAGCTCGTCAGCCGCAGTCAGGCGGTTGAGCTTGCTGCCCTTGTTCTTCTTGAACCACATCGAGAGCAGGAGGCCGAGCAGCACCCAGCTGACGCCCAGGCCCAGGTATCAGCACAGGTAGACGGGGATGAGGTAGAAGACGGCCCTGCACAGGTAGGACATCATCTCCAGGAGCAGCAGGTTCACGGCCGTGGGGGAGAACTCCTTCTCCTGGGTGGGCGCGGGCTCCGGGGTCCCCCCTCTCTGCTGGCGCCTCTGGGGGCCCGGATCCCTGTTAGCTGCCCTGCTCCCCCATGCTGCTGCTAGAGCTCAGGCGAGGGCGGTCGGTGAGAACAAGAACCAGGACAGGCGAGGTCCGGATGAAGGAGCTACAGAACTCCTACGAAGAACAGTGGAGATGAGGACCAGGGGCCGAGTTCAGGATCCTATCTTTGACTCTGCGTGGAGAGATGCCCCGAGGAGATCCGGGCGAGGGGAGTGGGGCCTGTCAGCGGGATCAGCTGGTACTCTAGACAGCGCCTAGAGAACGAGGGCTCAAAAACCAAGCACCAGGTGGGAGTGTGAAGGAGAGGCCCGACTGACAGCACTTGTTTTACTTCAGGTAACAGAGGGTTGGACAGTCCAGGGAGGAGGGTCCGACTCTCAGCTGTCCGGATACCCACCAGGCTGGGGCAGAGCACCCCCCGTGCAGGCAGCCGACGCAGCTATTGCCGCCCTGTCGGGTCAGCAGAGGGCGGTGCAGAAGTAACTCCCGGTCAGAAGCGTGCGTCGGTCCGAGCAGGGCACTGCCACCCCGGGGGCTTCTGTTCCACAAGACTGGCGCAGGGGTGGGTGAGCGGGCAGTGTCTGAGCACTGCTCCAGGTGTCTCTGGGCCGGCTGCGCTCTCCCTCTCTGGCTGCCCGGCCGGGGCCGCGCGGTTTTATTCCTCTCCTGCCGGTGTCTCATCTCACGCCCGTCATGGCAGCAGCAGCCGAGGGCGTGAGTCTCCCGATAGGTATGTGTGTCTACCTCCGGACAGGCGGACGCTCGCTCTGAGGAGGCTCAGGGCGCTCAGGGAGCGGGCCCACCGCGGCGCCAGGGGCCACGGAGGCACGGGTGAGAGACGCGGGCACAGCCCGGTCAGGAAAGGAGGCGGGAGTTGGCGTTCATTTGCGGCCCAACGGCGGTGCATCTACCACCCCCATCTCCCATCTCACACCGGGACAGCAACACATCAGGAACCCTTGGAAGATAGTACCACACCCGGCCTCATCCAGCTAGCCGTGCCGGGGACTGTGAAACTCTGGTAATTAGGGCACTGCCCATCGGGATCGCACCCACCCGCAGCGGCCCTCTCACCGGGACCTGCCGCTAAGGAGCCTCACAACTCTTGTAATTAGAGCGCTCCCTCTCTGGACACACCCGGCCCGGCCACGCCCCGCGGGGAGGGCGTGCCCGCTCGTGGGAGCTCGTCCAAGGCCATCCTTCGGAGCTCAGCACGCCCTCCCCCGACCCGGGGCTCCCGAGCGAGAGTGCTGAGATCAGCTGTCATCGGAACAAGCGTTTGCAATGCAATCTGTCTTGCATGTAAGCGGGAACATGAACTTCCCAGCTTCAACCCCACCATATGCACCATTCTTACTTCCCTAAAAAAAGGCACCTGTCCGTAAAAAGAATCCGAGATTATTTTTCATGTAGGATATTGCCAAAATGCTAAACTCGGCTGTGAAACCAGGAATTGTAGAGGTACAACCCATGCTTTCAAATCGATTAACATTCTCAGGTACACAACATTTAGCGGTGCTTAGTATGAGTTAGGTTTAGGTTTAAACAAATATAAGAACATCTAGATTAGTAATGTTCTGATGTTCAGCGGTAAATTTAGTAAACAAGTCAGGTCCCGGGCCGGCAGCCAATCACAGCGCGGCCCAGGAATGACGTCACGGGGGTGTCCCGGGCCGGCAGCCAATCGCAGCGCGGCCCAGGACAAAGGGGCGGGGCTTAAAAAAAGCACCAGAAACGCCCCCGAATCGCGTTTTCAAGAGAAAGCGCGATTGACAGCCTCTGTCTCCCAATGGCTAGCCTCCATTTATGGAGCTAGCCAATGATAGACAGAGGCGGGTCATCACCCGACATAGAACTCAAGAGGTTTTGCTAGCGTATGCGTACTTCGTACGCATTGCTAGGCAAAACCTAAAAAGATCTATAATGCTAAAACGATCTCGGCAGCGACCTATGGGGCAGCGTTCTGGGGCACAACATCAATCGACTCCTTGCAGAAACTGGAGAATGTTTTTTTTTAAAGGATCACCTCGCTCCCTCTTTCATTTTCAAACCATGTCACTCACTTAGAGCTGGATATGCCCTAGGTGTCTGACATGGTGAGAGTAGCAGTGCTTATTTTGTAAAAGAATAGGTGCAGGGGCTCACATTTTCTTCAGAAGCGCGCGCTTCTAAATGCCTGGGTTGTTTCTCTGTGCTGGTCCATGTATACTTGCAGTGCACCAGTTATTTATGCATTATGTACATGGCCTCAGACGATAATATAACCAGGAGCAACACTTTTTAGTGTTTATGTGTTTGGAAAAATGAAACTCGATTCAGACGTGCTAGCAATCGAGCCTTTGACATACAAACTGACTACAAATGAAAGCAGCGAAGTCTTAACTCTGAGCTATCCCGTACTTTCGATGAAAGCCTCTATATTAGTCATTCCAGTAGTGTAGTAAGGGTGACGTGAGCCTAATGCAATCATGGAAAGTAGTCCTCCCTGTCCCTTTTAGGAAGGGAAATGCTGCCATAATATACCAGGAGATTCATCTAACGAGTTACATCTTTTATTTTATTTTCAGTTTGGGATCAACATCCAACTGGAGAAAACAACTTGTAGTCCCGGCCCTGTAAAAAAAGTGCTGGTGCTAAGCACAAGAAAGCACCGGCTCAAATTAAGCACTGGAGACTAGCCGAGATCATGCTGTGGCACTCAATGCTTGGCTTCCCCTCAAAACAGTATGCTTATAGTGACTTGACAACTTGCCCATGCGATAATCCTTCAATCCAGTCTGACCTCCATCTTTCCTTCTTTCGTCATTTTTATAAGGAGCAGAGAGCCAGATATATTAACCCTCCTTTAATGCACCACGGTTTTAAGCAGTGCCGCGTTGCCCTATTCTACCTGAAGAAGCTTCATGATCCTTTTGTATGTTTCTGTGTAGCCTCATTCCTTTGGGATTGTAAGCGTAGGAGACATTACCTAGAATTGGAGAGCTATGCTAACTCTTAGCTTTAAACTCATTTGTCTTCCGGAACATACTACGTAATCTCCTCGCCACAGTCTCGAAGAGACAAAGGATCTCCATAACACATGTAATACTTTTAAAAGGGCGTGTATGACTTACGAAGGTTGTTCCTTTTTAACTAAATGTATCTGTTTTTAAATCTATGTATTTATGGGGTAACCGAGAACTTGCAGTCCAGCAATTGCTCTTTTATTACGTCAACCGCACAAATAATATGCAGTTAACTGTATTGCACTGAGAAGAATGACCCTGTCTCATTTTTTCAACATGTACACTTTGATGATCTATGTTTTCAAATTAGATCGAATAAAGTTATGGAAACGAAACAAATGTGTAATGCATATTTATGTTATGTGGCAATTTATAGACACACACCTTTAAAATTTCCTTATTTTATTTAATTTGATGCAAGCTGTTTTCATAATATTGGACACTTACACAAAAATTGACATCAATCAAACAATCAAAAAGTGTCCTTTTAGGTGGGTTCAATTATTTTGATAAACTCTCAAATTATAAACATATGCATTACACATTATTGGAATATATTCAATGTAATATATTGTAGAAATTGCACTAGACATGGCAAATGTGAAACAAATGTTAGTTCTAAATTTGAAATATCTTCTATATTTATTAATTTCACATTTCCCCTTATCTAGTCCATTTTCTGTATATAAATACACTTTAATTTACTCTTAATTTTGGTTTACTTGTAATGCATATGTGTTTATTTTGATCACGTATCCAGTTAAAATAAACATAACTGTATTAACACTAAAAAAATGTAAAATGTAGATATTTTGGGTGAAAGTGTTTCAGCACTCATTTTTGCACTGTACAAGTATGTTATTTAAATAAGCATTTGTCTTTGCTGTCACACGTAATTAAGAATATATATCTCACAGTTTCATCATTAACATTGTTATTAATCAATGACTTGTAAATGAATAATAATTTCAGGACAAAGTTTGTAAAAATGAAATATTTTTATAAATAAAGGAGATACTTCTCTCAAATTTTAAATTGAAAAAACAATTACACACAATACAGTAGCAGCCTGTGGGATTGTTGCCCAGAACTTGCCTCCTAAACAGACTGCCAAAGGATAACCTATTGAGAAAGAGGTATCTAGGGGACACAAAGCAGGCACCGCAAGACTCTTTTTTGAGAAAGGTAGGTTTGGGTTTGACAGGGGTTAGGGACAGGTACATTGTAAATTCCTCTTGAGGAGTAAGGGTAGGAGCGATGGGAGATGGTAGGGTTTTGAAGGTAGAGGGAGCTGGAGGGGGTGGTGTGTGTCTGTATGCTTTGCAGGTGCATGTTGGTCTGGCGTATTGTCTGTATGTTGGAGTGTGTGTTTTGTTGCATGTGTTTGGGTGAGTGTGTGCATTTCTGTTTGGTTGGTGTTGTTTTGCATGTCGGTGTGCTTTTGTGGAAGGGAGTTGTTTTGGATGAGTGTGCTTTTGTTATGGTTGGTGTGGTTGTGGTACTTGTAGGTGTGCTGGGGTCATGGGTGTGCTTGCAGTTGTGCTTGTGGGTGTGCAGGTGGTTGTGGGTGTGTTGGGGATTGTGGTGCTTGTGGGTATGCAGGTGCTAGTGGGTGTGGTGGTAGTTGTTATTGTTGGTGTGGTGGTGATTGTGGGTGTGGTGGTTGTGGGTGTGGTTCTGGTGCTTGTGCTAGAGGTTGTGGTGCTTGCAGCTTTGCTGGTTGTAATAGTGCTTGTGTGGGTGTGGTGGTGGTTGTGATGGTTGTGGGGGTAGAGTCAATAGTGACTGTTTAGTGTCTGGGTGTTTGTGTGTGTCTGCACTGCTTGTGTCTGTTGTAGTGGGTGTCTGCAAAGTAGTGAGGGGATTTGGGATGAAGTAAGGACCTGAGTTGGGGCACAAGGTTGGTCTGATTCTGAGGCTGCGGTCAGTGAGGGGGTTATTAAGGCAAGAGATCTCTGCATGCCAGACATTGAACTATGAATGGCATCCAGAAATACAACCATTCAATTCATTTCACAACTAAGGCCATGGGTACCATTAATGATCGCAGTCTGGCCTACAGAGATGCTGCGTAAGAGGCCAATAGCTTCCTCACTTGTTACAGCCAGGGGTGGCAGGGGTTGAGGTCCCTGTGGTGAAGGAGACCCCAACCCTTTTAGGGGTCTGGTTTGTCCATTTGGGGGGAGCAAGAGGGAGAGTGGAGATGGGTCTCTGGGTGGCAGACAAGGATGCAGTTGGTACAGTTCCTGGAGAGTCCGCTCCACTAGAGATTGGTAGTTTGTGGAGGCCTCCGAAGATGTTGACGAGCTGGTGGCCTCCGCGTTGATCGCTGTCCGTGGTCTCACCACCCAAAACCCAGTGGTCAGTTGCTTTCCCGCCTTTTCGGACAACATCCTGTTTACCTGATGCTGAAGATGCTGAAAAGATTCAGAAAAGGGGGTGGTGATGAACAGAGTGCCTGAATTAAGCAGACCACTCTTACCCAGTCCAAAGATCAGGGCTTGATCCATCACCGTTTTTTAGCTCACTGCACCATCCCAGCTCAGAACTTGGCTATATGCAAATTAGTCTGTTCCTGTCCCAGTGCATGATGGGAACAGGGCAAACCAAACTACCAAGCCAATTCTTATACTGGGAAGGAAACAAGCTTCCGGGGACCGGTTTCTGCCATTTCAGGCGTCGTCGGCCCGGCTTGCTTGAATCCTGATGGTGCAATGAGCAAGGGACTCACATCTGAGTATACCCTTCCACGCTTATGGTGGACAAAATGATTCAGAAAAGGGGGTGGTGATGAACAGAGTGCCTGAATTAAGCAGACCACTCTTACCCAGTCCAAAGATCAGGGCTTGATCCATCACCGTTTTTTAGCTCACTGCACCATCCCAGCTCAGAACTTGGCTATATGCAAATTAGTCTGTTCCTGTCCCAGTGCATGATGGGAACAGGGCAAACCAAACTACCAAGCCAATTCTTATACTGGGAAGGAAACAAGCTTCCGGGGACCGGTTTCTGCCATTTCAGGCGTCGTCGGCCCGCCTTGCTTGAATCCTGATGGTGCAATGAGCAAGGGACCCTTTTCTGAATCGAAGATGCTGAAAAGACATATACAATTGTTTTACTGTATATGTGTAAATATAACTGATCATGAAGTTTTTTCTCAAAACATTTTCAAAATTTTCAGATTTTACCTGCTTCAAGGCTTTCAAACTTTGGTTCATTTTCATCATTATCTCATGCATGTAGGGAACATCTTCTGAAATCATTTTGTCACACGTTTGTAATTTCTAATTATTGCTCCGATATCATTTATTATCTTTTCCCTTAACTATTTTAAATTCTCTCCAGGAACTGTTTAACACCTCTGAATGGTTATGATTTTTTTTTCAAAAACCTTTATTAAGGAAAAGCATGTCAGGCACAATACACTGTGCAACACTGTGGCTCAAATTGACAAAGTACAGATCAAGTTAAGCATTTAGCAACAAATAGACTACATCTTACAGCAATTGGAAAAATGTGAAGGTTAAAATCACAGCTCCACTACACAGAGGTCCCTCCCCTCCAAGGGGAACACACATAAAATAACAGCATCAGTGGGGAGTACCAAAAAGCGGGGGCACCTATAGAAAGGGAGGAGGCAAGACACTGACCAGCGCCGGCGGCCGCCGCGGACACATGGCCGGCGGGGAGCGCGGGAGAGGCAGCGCCACTGGTATGGGAACGGGAAAGGAGATAGGTAACCAGAGGGCCCCGAATGTCAACAGGTTCGGACCTGGCAGGCAATAAGTCCCAGAACTCCAATAGGAGAGTCTGACACCAAGAGGCATCCGCCAGCCAACTCTCAGCTTTTGGAGCAGGCCGACGACCCCAACACATGGCCACCCTGCGCCCAGCAAGGACCAGCAGCATCGAAATCAGACATCGAGAAGCATCAGGCCAGAATTTTACGAAGCCAAGGAGGCACAGGGGAGGGTTGGGATGCACTGTGGCGCTAGTGATGTCAGAAATGGTGGAACACACCACCCGCTAGAACTCAAAGACCTTAGGGCATAGCCACGCTAAATGGCAAAGTCCGCAGCAGGGGCAGCACACTGCACACAATTGTCCCCTTGAATGAGCCAGATCCAGTGGAGCTGTACCGGGGTGCGGTACAGCCTGTGCAAATACTTGAAATGGATCAGATGGAGCCGGTAGTTTGGTGACAGCTTTTTCATCTGGTTACAGCAGTATAGACAGTCGGCCTGCTAAATGTCAATGCCAAGCTCTGCTCCCCATGCCTCCTGCGCCCAATCCGAGGAAACAGTGGCGGACACTAGGGTGAGCGCGTATAATTTGGTGACTTATTTCTGCCGCAAAGGGGAATTATATATGAAATCCAGAACCGCATGGTGGGTTGAGGCTGAGGGAATGCGGGGTGCAGTTTCCGGCAAGTGGCACGCAGCTGAAAGAATAAAAGCGTGTCCTGCGGCCCTGAGGAGTCAGGAAGAGAGTAGAAGGTGTTCTCTGGGTAGAGATCCACAACCGTCCTCAAACCCAACCGTGTCACATGCCAGGACATGCCAGAAGGCTGAAGTGGGGGAAAATCTGGGTGGTTCACTATTGGCACAGAATTGGCAGAGAGCCGGGGAAGGCTGGAAAGCTGGCGCAGGCTGGACTAGGCTCACCGCAGCGTCTCGACCGTGTCGACTTCCGCCCGAGGGTGCACTGTGGGTGCGAACAAAGCCGTGGACAGAGGCCAGGAAGAAGCTACATCCATCTCAACGGCAACGTGAGGCTGATAAGGGGTAGGGTGAATCCAAAAATGCAAGAAACTGGCCTGGGCACACATGGCATAGATCCTGAAATCAGGCGCGCCCATACCACCGGCAGACATGGGGAGAGTAAGGATATCATAAGCTACTCTTGGTTGTTTACCCGCCCAAATGAGCAAAATTATTAGGGAGTGTAATTTGCGAAAGAAATGAGAAGTGAGAGGAATAGGGATGTTTAAGAACAGGTTGAGAAATCTAGGAAGGACCACCATTTTGGCGATTGCGATTCGGCCTGCCAGAGATAGCGGAAGTCGGCTCCACGATGGAATCCTAGATTCCAGCCAGTCAATCGCACAACCGAAGTTAGACCTCCACAGTTCGTCCAGATCCCTACTCAGTCAGATGCCCAAATAGCACGTGGGGCCAGAGGCCCACACAAACGGAAAGTCAGGTGGGAATGACACGTGGCATCCGTCAAGGGGAATACAACAGACTTGCTCCAGTTCACTTGAAGGCCAGAGAGCCCGCCAAAACGTATGATTTCCCGGACCAAGGGGCTGAGGTTCTCCTGAGGATGACGGACGCATAGGGTAACATTGTCCACGTACATAGAGATGAGCAGGGAGCGGGACGAAAAGCTTAGTCCACTGTGAGTGTGGTGCTGCCGAATCCTGGCGGCCAGGGGCTCCATTGCAATGGCAAAGAGCATGGGCGATGTGCCACGAGCCACGAGCAATACTAATAGGGTCTGAGACCTGACCATTAATATGGAGACGTGCCGAGGGATTGGTGTAAAGGAGTTTAACCTTGCACATAAAAGTTTCACTGAAGCCCATACGCGGCAAGATGTAAAATAAAAAGGGCCACTCCAGCATATTAAATGCCTTTGTAGCATTCAACAGGGTAGCCACAGCCGGGAGGATAGGATTAATTTGATGCAAAACTGAGAAGATTGTGTAGAGGTTATCTGAAGTTGCCTTACCGGGAATAAAACCTTAATGGTTGGGCAGAGCATTGAGGGGCATGAGTAAAAGAAGGCAGGAGTCGATTAATTTGGCAAAAATTTCGTTATCAATGTTGATCAGGGAAAGGGGGCGGTAGGAGTCGCGACGGTCGGCAGGTTTGTCGGGTTTAAGAAGCAGAGTTATCATTGCCTCACATAAGGATAGCGGGAAAAGGCCTGTGTCAAAGGATTCATTGTACATAGCCGCCAGATGTGGTTCTAAGAGATCGGCGAACATTTTGTAAAAACGAGGCTTGTAATCCATCCAGGCCGGGGGCCTTGTCCCCGGGTAAGCTACTGATGGCAGCCAGTATTTCCTCCCTGGAAAAAGGTTCATCAAAAAATTTATGGTGGTAGTCTTCCAGCCAGACCAACGCAATAGATTCAAAATATTGATCAAAATCCTCCCGGGGCAGAGGAGTACCGTCAGAGTATAGCCGAGAATAAAAGTTAAGAAAGCGGGACTTGATTTCCTCCGGGGAGGTAGTCCTACTCGGGCCACCATCACTGATGGCCGTAATATAGGAGGCAGCTCGCTGTGAACGAAGAAGATTGGCAAGAGTGCGCCCCGGGCGGTCCCCCTCACCAAAACGACGTGCCAGGCCTCCCTGCCCAAAAAAGACAGTTCATGGCCAGCCTCTTCCGAGAATTCAGTGTGTTTTTGGCGTATTAACGCCAGCGTCTCATGACTGGGATGTGCCGCCTGGGCAGCATCCAGATCTTTAATTTCTGCCTCGAGCTTAGCCAGAGTAGTACGAATAGAGCGGAGGACACCGGCCTGTTTAGAAATACATTCGCCCCGAATGATGACCTAAACCCTTCCCATAATGTCGAGGCGGAGTCCACAGACCCCGTATTTAAATCAAAATAGTTGGTTACTGTGGTGTGGATGTCAGCACAGAAGGCAGAGTCCCGGAGGGCGTTAGGGGGAAGACGTCAAGTAAAGGCCCGTTGTGGGAAATGAGGAGGGCGAAGACGGATCTGAACCGGCGCATGGTCGGAAAAGGTGCGAGCCATGTGCACTGCGTCGGTGAGCCAAGACAGGACGTCCGAGGAGGTCAGCCAAATATCAATGCGCGACCAACAGCCCCTCGCCCTGGTAACGCAGGTGCCTTCCCGGACATCGGGGGGGAAGTGGCACCAAGCATCATAAAGAGCGCTATCGGTTAAAATAGACGTGAGAGCTGCGGCTGCACGCGGATGGGACGTATAGGAGCCTGACCGATCCAAGGCCGCCGATAGAGTGACAATAAAATCAGCTCCCCAGACTACTGCTGCGGGTCCACAGGCGGAGATGAGGTGCCAGATGTGATTAAAAAATGCCGGATCGTCCGAGTTGGGACCGTAGACCGTGGCGATCGTTATGGGCTGGGCCAGTAGTAGACCGTGGAGGATCACATACCTGCCATCAGGATCGGTGAGTACCCAGGCAGTCTGCCAAGGGGGGCCCCTGCGCATCAGGATTGAGACCCCCCTGGCATACGACAAGTAGGTGGAGGAGTGGGATTCCCCCCAATATCGGGCTTGGAGTCTCGAGACGAATCCGGGAAACAGAGGCGTCTCCTGTAAGACACATATATCTACCTTGTGTCACTGTAAGTGAGAGTGAATTAGTCTGGCCTTACGGTGGTCATTCAAACCTCAGACATTCCAAGTCCAGCAGACAATGTCAGCCATAAGAGGGTGGTCCAAAATGCAACGCTACGCAGTGCAGGCGGCAAGCTCCACAGGTAGGCACAGCGAACTTGAGCAGCAAGAAAATCAAAGGACAGCGAAATGCAGCACAGGCAGGAGGCTGTGATAGTGCCCCACAAACCCAACCACAGGAGGCGCAGCAGATAAGGGGAAGGAGGGACCAGTGAAGCAGCATGATTAGCAACAGTAGCTGACCAATGATCGTAAGCAGAACGAAATATGAAGCACAATGCAATGTTGCAGTCAAGACTTGTGGAAACAGTACAAGAAAAACATACAATGATGGACTGCAACCATCTCCCCTGTAGGGAGGCAGAGAGCCACAAGGACAAGCAGCATGGGAGTGGAGATAGAGTGGTCATCAGCCCGGCGAAATAAGCAGCCGGGGGCACAGTGCGGTGTCTAGGAATGGACATGTGTAAGCAATATATATAAAAAAAAACTATACCATATAAAAACAACATCCCACTCAGGAAAACAAAACACCCCCCACAATCCCACTAAACCCACCCAATCCACCCACCCCGAACCGCAGCAGGGATGACAATGCTCCACCCATCACCTCGATCAAACCCCCCCCAACTGGAATGACTTTTATATCTAAAACCAGTGGTAGAATCCTGGGGCGTCAGAGTAAATGTTTACGCTGACGACACTCAGTTGGTATTCTCCTTTAAAGACCACTCCGAAAAGTCATTTAACAACTTCAGACACTGCATGGTGCATATCGCCGCATGGATGTCATCCAACAATTTAAAACTTAACACAGATAAGACTGAAGTTCTCTTGTTTAACCAGAAATCTCCCATCTCTCCCAGTCTCTGGTGGCCGACTGAGCTAAACCCTCCTCCGGTACCAGTCCAAGCTGCTCGTAACCTGGGCTTCCAACTTGATACTGCTCTCTCCTGTAAGACCCAAATTAATAAAGTCACCACATCCTGCTTTGTAAAGCTCCGAATGATAAAAAAATCCTCCCTTTTCTTCCACTAGACTCACGCAAGACAGTAGTCCACGCCCTCATCACCGCTCATTTGGACTACGCAAATAGTCTTTATGTCGGAGCCCCGACATATCTTGTAAATCAACTACAAACAGTTCAGAATTCAGCGGCCAGGTTGATTTGCAACATCCCTTACCGTCACTCCATCTCACCCCACTTGATCAAACTTCATTGGCTCCCAGTAAGACTACGCATCCAATTTAAGTCTTTAATTCTAGCTTTCCGAGCTCTTAATGATCGTGGCCCAAGTTATCTGAGATGAAGAATGAAGTTCTCACTTGCATCAAGAAACCTCAGATCAAACCATCTCCGCCTTATGATCTGTCCCCGTTTTCGCCTTGCACGAACGGGAGGTAGGGCGTTCACAGTAGTCACCTCCAAACTGTGGAACCACCTGCCCATGGAACTGAGATTCCTGACCTCAGAGCCTCTATTTCGGAAAAAACTCAAGACCTGGCTCTTTTCCCTAATTTAATCCACCCTTTCTCACAAGCTCCCCTTGAACCTTCTAGGACACGGTCTCCAGCGCCGGGACACTTCGATTGGAGGTAGCTGCGCGCTCTACAAACTACTAAATAAAATAAATACATAAATAAATAAACAAAAAACAGAAAGACCCCCAACCCCACTCCCACTCCAACCCCCCAATCAGGCTAAGACACCAACCCACCCCACCCCACCCCAGGGACCCACAACTAGGAAGGGGAAAAACAGTAGTGCAAGTGGGAATCATCCCGTGAGGGCATGGCAGATGCTAGGCATACACCCCAACGGTAAAGTAGGGTGGCCAAGCTTGGGTAGAATCAGGCATCACGTAAACAAGGAAAAGCGACAACAAACAATAAATGGCACTTTATTCATAGTCACTTAGGCTCTCCGCAGCCTCGGATGGGGATTGAGATGGTGGTGACCGGGATGATTTGTCAAGCTTCTTGGCGAACGCCAATGCCTCGCAAGGATCAGGGAAGACAAGGGTCTTTGCACCCTGGTGGACTCTGAGCTTTGCCGGTTTAGCCAGAGAGTATGGGACCTCGTGTTTCTGCAGGATTTGCATAGCAGGAAAGAATTCTGGTCAGGCCGCCTGTACAGTCGTGGTGTAGTCCGGGAGGAAGGAGAGGGTGTTGCCCTGGTGGATGATGGGGCCCCTGTCCTGTGCAACTTTAAGTATGGCGTAGCGGTCCCGGAAATTGACCAGTTTAGCGATGATGTGGCGTGGGGGCAGACCGGGATGAGGACCAAGGAAGAGGTGCCCACGCTCCACAATGAAAAGAGAGGAGAGGACATCACCGAAGAGTTCTTTGACCAGGGTTTCTACAAAGTCCTCCATACGGGAGATGTTGGTCAACTCCGGAAGGCCCGTTATGCGGATGTTGCTTCGGCGGGAACGGGCCTCCAAATCCTCATTTGTCTCACGGATGACCACCAAGATCTTATCCATTTGCAGAAGTTTATGATGGTCCTGCGTGGTGGCATCTTCTGCATCAGAGACACGGGACTCCACGTGTAACAGGCGGTTGTCGTGAGTATCCACACTGGCCTTCACTGAGTCCAGGTGGGTTGATAACTGGTCCAACTGGGTGGCAATGCCAGTGACCATCGACTTAACTTTCAGCATGATCGCCTTCAGGTCGTCGTCTCGGGAGGGGAGCGCCTCCATGGTGACAGCGGACTCCCCCCCTCAGCACTGGAGCCCTCCTGGTGGGATGACCTGCGGAGATCGAAGGCGATCTTAGACTGCTTCGGGTCGGATTTTCCCATGGCAAAGAAGGCTGTCAGCTGACCAGCACGCCAATGATGACCTGCACACCTGGGCGGGCAGGGTCAAGAATGCACAACCTGCGTTGAGGGCCACCAGCACAGCAACGTGATAGAGTGTAGTTGTGTGGCCAAGGCGACCAGAGGGTGAAAGGGGAGAAAACAGCGGCCTCGTAGCGGAATCAATGCTGGGCAGACAGCGTCCACACCCAGAGGGTAGTCGAGCAGGATGAGGGGCACCAGGTAGGGCAGCGGCCGGCACCAGGCAGCACCAGGAACAAGGAGGGACCACAGTGCGGGGGTGCAACCAACAACCAGCACATGGGACCCCCAGGCGAAAGGAGAGCAAGAGGGGGTTGCTGGGCCTACACAGAAGAACCAGAGATGGTGACCCACCATCAAAGGGCAATCTCCCTAGGCCCCCAGGCAAGAAGGAAGCGGCCGGGTGAGGGCACGCCCAGCCCACAGAGTCCACAGCGGGCAGGGAAGAGCGCCACCAAACAGGAAGGCAGGGAGCAGGCGGGTCCCCCTCCTCCAGGCGGCCTACGGGGGACCCCCAATACACCCCACGCCAACAGCAGGATAAGGCGGGCCCAGGTGCGGGAGGGCCTGTTATATATTATTTTAGGACCCTATTGTAAGTTTCCCGTTTCATGCCCTTATATAGGTATAAATCACTATATCCTTATATAGGCATAGAAATCATAACCATATTTAGGCATACCTCATGCAGTCCAAATGCGTCAGGGCTACTCCCACTAGTTCCATAAATCCACAACGATTTCTTGGAAAAACCCGCCTTCAGCAGTCAGGGACTTCCCTTTGCTTGAGCACTGATTTATCCAAGAACTCAAGGAGTTTTCAAAGAACTGAGACTCTTTGATGACGTTATTATGTCCAACCAAACGTCAAACCAGGCACCTTCAAGGTATAAATATGCCCACACTTGCCCAAGCAAACACACGGTGGTTTGGAGCAGTTTGACTATCTACTTGCCCGACGCAGCCTGCAAGTGCCGAAGGAAGTCGACCCTCTAGCAGACGCACTGAGAGAGACGCTGTCTTTTCTCCTGCTGAGAAATCCAGCTTCAGTGTTTCCAAGCTACCCTTGCGGGTTGTTGGGAAATCGAGTCCCGAGACCAGCCTTCTCCATTCTAAACTAAGGTACGGAGCTGATTAGACTCTTAGAGAAATCTTGGGCAGATTCTTGGCAAAAGAATACTACATTTATGCTACACCTCACTTACTTCTTCCCTCGTACTAAGCCTAGGTTAAGTACAAGAGGGTAGGCGTATTTTAGGAGAACCAGTTGAGTACTTTTAGCCTCTGTTATTTATGTATGTATTTTGATATGGTTTAGGAACCATACAATGCTCTTACAGTATTATTTTATTCTACTATTTATTCCGTACGCATTATATTTTACAAACTGTGTTACGATTATAGCAGTTCATTTCTTATGCTTGAGAAAGAAGACTGTTCAATAAATCTTTTTATTGAAAACACCCGTCTATCTATTTCTCTGCACCTCTCGTGAAACGAAGCATGCACGATTGACCGAGTGAAATATCTATCTATTGTTTCCACGACTCTGAAGATACGTTTTATCTCGGGGAAACAAAGTTTTCATGTTTATGCGGTTGTCAGAGACTAATCCCTTCTTGTGAATTTTAGAAAGTTTCTAGTGACCTCTGAGCTAGCTGGCACACACAATTAAGTTTAGTATATTCGTAGAGACCTAGTCGACCTCAGTCCTACGTCTAATCTACAGGATATATTGTTCCAATGCGCAGAGCCTGTTGGGAATATAGGAACTACACTATAGGCCCAACTCGCCGCAGCAGCCAGGTGTCAGCAGCGGCAAGGCCCAGCAGGTTAGGGGCCCCAGCCACCCCAGCAAACACGGAATCCAGGCAATGATGTGGTCGGGCGTGGTTGACCAGGCCCACAGCACCAGGGGGCCAGATGGCAGAGCTCCAGAATAGCCGCTGGGCAGAGATGGCCGCCCGAGGGTCCCAGCCCGGTCGGGTCACAGTGTGGAGCAAGCGGGAGGGCACACAGCACTGGCTGGGAGGATCTCCGGTCATGGCCTGCAGCAGGCGGTGCCAGAAGCCCGCGCGGCCCCGGGGAGCGTTGTTGCGGCCCACACGGGAGCAGAGGCATAGGCCCTGCACTGATTTCAGCGATGTTTTCCCGGTTGCCCAGTCGATCAGGAGCGCAGAGACTGCTCAGGACGGTGCCTCGAGCCGCAGGGATGCAGGATACGGCGGCAAAGTGCAGGTAAGGTGCAATTTCCTGCAGGATTGTGGCAGAATTTGAAGCCACTTAGAGTGTGGCCATCTTGCAGCCGGCCAAGCCACGCCCCCCTGATTGGATATGATTTGTTGTTTTGAATCGTGAACATATGTCACGAGAAAACAATATAAAGCAAAAATACATTTGTACAGTGTGTGTACAAAACAAAAAAACTGAATTATTTTTATTTATTAAAATTAAAATATAAATCAATTTGTGTTAACAATTTCTGCAATGTTGTACCAATATATGTATAAAGTGAATGCATGTTTCCTTTATTTGAACATTTCACAATGGCATCACTTACTACAAGCAACTTAGTATTTTTCAAATGTTACAAATATTATATGAATTCAGTACTGAAGTTGTTATTAAATGTATCACGCCCTATGTATTTACTTATGCTGTTGAAGAAATTAGGAAATACTTTTTGGGAGATTTACAAATCATTTCTACAGCATAAGTAAAAACAAAGGGCTTGATACATTTCTAATAAACCTTAGTACAGAGAATAATTTTTACATTTGTCTCCAAAATATCTTACGTAATTTCCAGTTTGTTTTACTAATGTGATTTTTATTAAGAAATATGCTGGCTTCCACTTTATGCAGAAATTGGCTTAACATCACAGTAAATATTTCATACACTGATACCTATATAATTTTAAATCAAAAATTAAAATGCAAATGACATGTAACAGATTAGTAGAATGTGTTTTCTAAATTAACATGGTCATTTTGAGGAATTCATATGTGTGTGTGTGTGTGTGTATGTGTATATATATATATATATATATATATATATATATATATATATATATATATATATACACATATATATTCACGAAAAAAACATAGGTTTCAGGGGTGTTATAGTTAGTTGGACATTTCACTTGTACAAAACAGGTGAAATTTCCCGTTATAGTTAGTTCAGCTAACTATAACTCGCGCCCCCGCAATGCACTGCTGATGATGTCACGTATTACATCACTCATGATATGGTCAGTGACATCACTAATGACATCACTGATGACATCTCAAATGACATCACTGATGACATCATCCAGTGACTGTGTGTTTCTGTAAAGTTGAAATATGTTTAATTTATATAGGGAAAGGCGTATTTAAGAATGAGTGGCTGTGTAAGTGTCTAAATGGATAATTTAGTAGGTGCGTGACTGACTTTATAAATGAGTGATGAAACGTATCTTACTGAATGCATGGGTTAGTGACTAAACTGTGTGAATGTCTGTATTCGTCTGCCTGTTGGTGTGTAAGCGGCTACATGGGTTTGCGAATAGCTACATGAGTGTCTATATGGGTTATTGATTGGTTGTCTGAGTATCTGTATGGGTGCCTGAGTGCTTATGTGGGTGGGGTGTGTGTGACTCTGTGCATAGATGTGTGAGTGTGTGATTCACTGGATGCATGGTTTCTAGAGTGCATCTGTGATGGACTGCATGGGTGGGGGAGTGTGTGTATGGATGTGTTAGTGAGTGATTGTATATCTCAGTGGTACATATGTGAGTAACTACATATGTGAACGGCTGTATATATGTGTGTTGGAGTATATATATGGCTACAAGTGAGAGTGAGTGATTGTGAAAGTGGCTGTATGGATGAGTGTGTGCTTGTATCAGGGATTGTATAAGAGCGTAAGAATGTGCTGGTATGTGTATGAGTAAGTGAGCTGGTGTGCGTATAACTGTATAGGTGAGTCAATGGCAGTGTGATTAATTATTTGCATGACTGACTAGGTGTGTGAGTACCTCTATGGATGAGTGGTGGTGTGTGAGTGACTATATAGGTGTATGAGTGCATATGATAGTCCTGTACTGAGTGACCATAAGTATGAGTGACTGTACTGGTGAGTGAGTGTATTTGTGTGTAAACCTAAGAATCAGTGAGTGTGATGTAGTTATTGCTGTTGTAGTGTCTATGGTTTTGAGAATGACAGTCTGTAATTTAGAGTTGGTGTATCAAAGGTCATATTAGGGTGTGAGAAGATGCATCAAATTATCACATGGATGATGTCATCAGTGATGTTGTTAGGAATTGAGCTTTACAAAAGCTTCAAGACGTCCCAATAACCAGTTTTTGAGAAAACCTATTGTATAACCCTCTCATAACTCAAAAGAACTAAAGTGATAACAACCTCACAAATAAAATCGATATCATACAACATTGTAAATAAAGCATAAATTTGAAAAAACAGTTTTGTAAAAAGTTGCACAATTTTATTATACATAATTCCATTGGGTATTCAATCTTGATACTACAGTGCCATTAAAAAACATCTTTTTTTTTAAAATGTGACCATACACATGAAGAACAATAAAATCACAAGGTTCAAATGTTGTCGACGCAGCGTTTCGGTTTTTACGATTACACCTTCATCAGGACAAGGTTCTATTGTTTAAAAAAACATACAATTAGAGAACAAGCATAAGTAACTCACAAAAACTCTTCTTTTATTATATTCTAAGGCACAAAAATATGCTGACATCTTTTCGGTTGTTATGCATGATATTTTTTACACATCTATACAATCCTATTTTAGTTCTTGAGTTATGTAAGGTTATACTATGGGCTCGGATCAGGGTGACCTATGTCACTCTAAGGTAGCATATAAAGATAATGATGCATACCTATAAAAATTTGTTAAGCCTCTCGTCTCAATTGGAGGGTTTTGTTAAAAATGTTATGCCTCAATGGATAAGGGCTCTCTTCTGGAAAATGTGCCACAGTATTGTTGCTGGAAGAAGAGAAATAAATTGACACAACACTTCTGTTAATTTAGATGACTAGATTTATCAATTGCAGCTTTTGTCTTACTGCGAAGGTGTCTCATATTTTCTAAAAAAACTTCTGCCCATTAGTTCGATATTACCTTCGAGTTTGTCTGTGGTAAGAGTGAGACCGGAGGGGGGCCACAGTCTTGTTTAAGATATATATCTATCGAAAAACATATACATACATTTGAATAGTTCAGCTCACTCACTGCTCATTGTATTTAAGGGCTTTTAGATTATGAGAACTTACTAACCTATTATCTTGTGTTGTTATTCATAAAGTGCTGGTAATCCACAACTACAATTTCACAGCGATCTGAAACAATCAATTAAAAAAAAACGGTTTACTATATGTTATTGACACCCCTCTCTGGTCTATTGGGTGCAAAGGGACTAATACTTACCCTGAAAACAGGGATGTTGAACTCTCTAGGTAGCGTGACTGGATTCCTTTTATTTCTCCCAGCACTATCCTTTGAGATGCGGTCTTTGATTCAATTGACCTGAATTTAAGAAATATATATCACTTACTCTTTTTGTATTAAATGTCGATTGATGAAAAGGCATTGTAGATTGTAACCGCGTATTCTCGATATTATATTTCACGGTATATTTACTATATTCTACATGTTTTGTCCAGGTCATCATTACTTTGGGTGTCTCCCTCTTTTTTATTTTCGAATTCGAAAGCGTTGTTTAAACAATTTTAATGAATCGGAACTAGGCAATCATCCAACATGAAGCTCGTAAGCGAGCTGTTGGATTATTACGGCAACGCCCCGTATTTATCATCCAATATTTCGTGGGCATTTTACTGTAATATACTATAAGATGTTGATGGCTACAGAGATTATCTTTTCAATAAGAAAAGCAATAAATTAAGAAAAGATGTTGCTAAATATAACTCTTGTGTACCCATACTTGCAGAAAGATTATTATGAACGCCCAAGAGAGATGCCCCAATATCGTAAACCATGGCAACAACACCAGGGCCAGAACCTTCAGAAAAAGAAGGTCAGATTTTTTGATACTTCATATACCAGCTCTGATAGTGAACCAGAGATACAAAGTGACAGGAATAATAATAAAGACAAGAAAACTCCAAAGAGTACGAATAGAGATTCCCTCTCTTTTTTAGAACAGCGACAGAATTTTGTCCAACAGAGAGGGAGAGGCAGAGGGAGGGGCAAGTATCCCCCTCAACCTCAGTATCAACAGAGACCATATACCAGGAGCCAGAAAACCTGGGACAAATAAATAAAGCCCCGGTGATCAATCTATCTGAAATTGAACTGTCCATGACAGAAATTAAACTGCTTGAGAAAGGTTTAGGATATGTGATTGCCTCCCCTATAGACAGATTTAACTTAGAAAGAGACCTCCAGACTTTCTTTAGAAAGGTGAGACTCCAGTCATTCTTTGAAGATAGAGATAGGACATCCTCCCTTAATAAATCTGGCCTTAAGCCGAGATCCAATTGGACAAGTAAACAAAGATATTGAGGCATTTGAAACAATAGTAACTAAAAGCATCTCAGATTTACTTGATCAAAAAAACTGGATTGATTTCAATTTAAACAAAGATGAAAAAGAGGCCCTCACTAAATTGAAGAACTGCCCTATGCTAACTATTAAACCTGCTGATAAAGGCGGTAGCATAGTGGTAATGTCAACCACACAATATGATGATAATATGATCTCACTCCTAGATAATAAAGAACATTATCAAAAATCAAATAGGAAAGAGTGGGTGGACCTCCAAGGAAAGATTAAAAGGATGTTAGACTTTGCCAAAGAAGATGCCATTATTTGTGACGAGGAGTATAGATTTCTATTAAACAACAACCCGACAGTTCCGGCATTGTATGGACTCCCAAAAGTCCACAAAAGTCCCACAGATCCACCAATGAGGCCAATCGTGTCAAGTATAGGTTCTTTAACAGAACCGCTTAGTAAATACGCTGATATTTTTCTTCAGCCATATGTGATCAAACAGAAAGCGTACATTAAAGACACAGCTGCAATCATTAAAAAAGTTGAACATTTATCCTTTATTCCAGAAACACAATACCTCGTAACCCTCGATATAGAGGCATTGTATACAAACATACCGCAAGAAAGCACTATTGATATGGTGAATACTCTATTATGTCAGAGCGGTAATGATCACACCCCTCATGAATCATTCATCATTGAGTGTGTAACTGTTGTGTTGAAAAACAACATTTTCTTATTCAATAAAGATTTTTTTAAACAAATCAAAGGCACCAGCATGGGAGCCACCTGTGCTCCTAGTCTGGCTTGCTTATATGTAGCACAATTTGAGGAGACACACATATTCAATCCCATTGCCCCTTTTTTGAGAACATTTCAGTTTGGTCTCGGTATATAGATGATGTTTTTTTATTTGGACCGACCCATTAGAAATGTTAGAAGAATTTATCTCCTGGTTAAACCTTGGCGACAGCAACCTAAAATTCACTGTACACTATGACCAACATCAATGTGAATTTTTTGATATTATAATAAAACATGAAGAAGGTACTTTACAGGTAGAACTCTTTACCAAAAAAACGGATAGAAATACGATGCTCCATTTTAACAGTTACCATCCACCATGCCCAAAAAATAATATACCCTTCGGACAATTTTTAAGATTGAAACGTAATTGTTCCCAGAATCGTGATTTTTTAAAACATGCAGAAATTCTCACTACAAAATTTTTGGAGAGAGGCTATCCGAAACGGATGGTCAAACAGGCATTTAAAAGAGCGAAGTACTTTAATAGAGAGAACCTTTTTCAAGAAAAGGTTAAAAAAACTCCAACTGACAAACGATTAGTGTTTGTGAGTAACTACAGTGGTATAAGTAACAAAGTGAAAAATATAATAAACCGAAATTGGAATGTGGTAACCAAAAAGAATAAAGAAAAGGTCCCCAAACCTATGTTTGCTTTCAGACGCAATCCGACAATCAGAAATAGTATAGTACATACCCACAGGGAGGAGAACAAATTGTCCCAAATGAGTATTAATAAAACCCCTTTTCCATCGGGTACGTTTCCCTGTAGCGGTTGCTCTAACTGCACCAATATAATCAAAGGTGACTGTGTGGAACACAAAAAAATAAAACACACAATAAAATCATTTATTAATTGTAGATCAAAGAATTTAGTATATTTAATCAAATGCCCCTGTGATTATATATACATTGGCGAAACCTCACGTGAAATACGGTTGAGGATTAATGAACATAAATCCGCCATTCGATGGAATAAAAAAGGTGCCCCCCTAACTGAGCATTGGAGAATAGCAGGGCACAGTGTTGACGATCTACGATGGTGTGGCTTAGAACTTACCACTCTCAATAGTAGAGGTGGTAACACCGACACTAAACGCAAAAAGCGTGAACAATTCTTTATGTGCAGGTTCAACTCAGTAAGAGATGGACTTAACACTAAAGAGGATTGGGAACGCATTATATAGGAATGAGCAGAATATAAAATCTGAGTATATTATCACTTTTGTGATTATATACATGTCCCAGAGGATAAACCTGAAATCGATACTATCGTGATCACTCCAACAAGCAACATTGAAAATGTTGACATGTATATCGTGGATTGTCCCGAATTGAAGAGGGGATAATGTACGTAATACGCCTCGGGATTGACAACTGTTGTAATTCTCCGTTTAAATAAACCTGTTGGTAATTTCATATATCTCAAACCCGGAAGCCCATGGTGATGAAAACTACCGCTGTAGTTCCGAGATAAGCGGCGCATCCGTATGATGCTTACGAGATGACAGATTCTCGCGAGAACACGCCCAAACAATTATGTGGTAATTGCTTAAAAAGCCCAAAATGAATCGGGTTTTTATTTCCATTGGAACGCAGTTACCGGAGACGAGAGGGGAGCAGGGAGACCAATGTATGGGAATAAGGTAAGATTCTGTCGCCTGTGTCCTCGTTGTTTGTAAGCACACCAACATAACTGAGAACGTATGTCAGGTCGTACAAACGGCGTCCGTAGCTCTAACCCGGTTTGTAGACGCTTACCTGAATCGATGGTGTTTAGTTAATAACGCAGAGCAAACGGGAAGATGCTATTTTCTTAACCAGTGACTGGAGTTACGGATAATATCTAATAAGCTCTTGAAGTATATTACAGTAAAATGCCCACGAAATAATGGATGATAAATACGGGGCGTTGCCGTAATAATCCAACAGCTCGCTTACGAGCTTCATGTTGGATGATTGCCTAGTTCCGATTCATTAAAATTGTTTAAACAACGCTTTCGAATTCGAAAATAAAAAAGAGGGAGACACCCAAAGTAATGATGACCTGGACAAAACATGTAGAATATAGTAAATATACCGTGAAATATAATATCGAGAATACGCGGTTACAATCTACAATGCCTTTTCATCAATCGACATTTAATACAAAAAGAGTAAGTGATATATATTTCTTAAATTCAGGTCAATTGA
Organism: Lissotriton helveticus; assembly: GCF_964261635.1. Taxonomy (NCBI): domain Eukaryota; kingdom Metazoa; phylum Chordata; class Amphibia; order Caudata; family Salamandridae; genus Lissotriton; species Lissotriton helveticus. The sequence continues at coordinate 170,241,188 of NC_136063.1, read as the reverse complement.
ATCAAAGACCGCATCTCAAAGGATAGTGCTGGGAGAATTAAAAGGAATCCAGTCACGCTACCTAGAGAGTTCAACATCCCTGTTTTCAGGGTAAGTATTAGTCCCTTTGCACCCAATAGACCAGAGAGGGGTGTCAATAACATATAGTAAACCGGGTTTTTTTAATTGATTGTTTCAGATCGCTGTTAAATTGTAGTTGTGGATTACCAGCACTTTATGAATAACAACACAAGATAATAGGTTAGTAAGTTCTCATAATCTAAAAGCCCTTAAATACAATGAGCAGTGAGTGAGCTGAACTATTCAAATGTATGTATATGTTTTTCAATAGATATATATCTTAAACAAGACGGTGGCCCCCCTCCGGTCTCACTCTTACCACAGACAAACTCAAAGGTAATATCGAACTAATGGGCAGAAGTTTTTTTAGAAAATATGAGACACCTTCGCAGTAAGAAAAATGCTGCAATTGATAAATCTAGTCATCTAAATTAACAGAAGTGTTGTGTCAATTTATTTCTCTTCTTACAGCAAGAATACTGTGGCACATTTTCCAGAAGAGAGCCCTTATCCATTGAGGCATGACATTTTTAACAAAACCCTCCAATTGAGACGAGAGGCTTAACGAATTTTCATAGGTATGCATCATTATCTTTATATGCTACCTTAGAGTGACCAAGGTCACCCTGATCCGAGCCCATAGTATAACCTTACATAACTCAAGAACTAAAATAGGATTGTATAGATGTGTAAAAAATATCATGCATAACAACCGAAAAGATGTCAGCATATTTTTGTGCCTTAGAATATAATAAAAGAAGAGTTTTTGTGAATTACTTATGCTTGTTCTCTAATTGTATGTTTTTTTAAACAATAGAACCTTGTCCTGATGAAGGTGTAATCGTAAAAACCGAAACGCTGCGTCGACAACATTTGAACCTTGTGATTTTATTGTTCTTCATGCGTATGGTCAAATTTTTTTAAAAAATATGTTTTTTAATGGAACTGTATTATCAAGATTGAATACCCAATGGAATTATGTATAATAAAATTGTGCAACTTTTTACAAAACTGTTTTTTCAAATTTATGCTTTATTTACAATATTGTATGATATTGATTTTATTTGTGAGGTTGTTATCACTTTAGTTCTTTTGAGTTATGAGAGGGTTATACAATAAGTTTTCTCAAAAACTGGTTATTGGGACGTCTTGAAGCTTTTGTAAATCTTCCCTCCTTGTCCCAGATTGGACCCATTAGGAGACCTCCCTTCTTTTTTATATCTGTTCGGAATTGAGTGCCTTTTATGTCTTTTCTCTTAGCTTAGGGGCATGCATGAAAAGAGCTATGCGCGCGCGCTTTGAATTTCACGCATTTTTTCAGTATAAAACCGGCCGTCTTACCTTGATGAGATGCTTGGTTTCACTTCCCGGTCCAGGTTACCCAGAAGCGGTTGGCCTTTGGTTCCGGGTTCCTCTCTGCCTGCGGGACCTTTGTCTGTATTTTCTTCGTCCTCGGACTGCCTCTCGGATTTTGGCCAGTTTGCCTGCAGGCTTGCAAGCGCTACAGGACCTTCAAGGACTTTCCCTGTCTTGTTCCTTCTCCCCTGCATTCCTCTTCTGTTTTTGGAGGCCGTGCAGTCTTCGGTGGCTTTTCATTTTTTAGCGCGTTGTAGCTCTGATTCATACATGTTCAGGGACTTTCTATGTGGGGTGGGTTTTTCTCATTTTCTTTGTTACTTGTGTCTTATCCAGGGATTGGAAGCCCCACTTCGGTGATAGCAGCCCCCTCAGAAGTACAAGAAGTGCTGGTCTAGACGTGGAGTTACATCTTCTTTGTTCCCAACCTCTCCCTTTTTTTCTGGTGGCTGTTCGCTGTATATATATATGGGTGATAGCAACCAGGGCAGAGATAGGGGACTGGGCTTATCCTCACTCCTGCAGTGTGGGTTTATACTTGATGGTATCAGGACAGATGTTATCACTGATGTCATTTGGGATGTCATCAGTGATGTCACTGACCATTTTATGAGTGATGTAATATGTGACGTCATCAGCCGTGCATTGCGGGGGCGCGAGTTATAGTTAGCTGAACTAACTATAACGGGGAATTTCACTGGTTTTGTACGAGTGAATACTAACTATAACGCCCCTGAAACATGGATTTTTCCGTGAATTTCTCAGGTTTTTTAAATGCTAATTTCTAACAATAACGTGCCTGAAACCTAAGGTTTTTTCAGTGAATTTCAAAGGTTTTTTAAATGCTAATTTCTAACTATAACGTGCCTGAAACCTATGGTTTTTTCAGTGAATTTCAAAGGTTTTTTAAATGCTAGTATCTAACTATGCCTACAGAGGTAGGACATGTGACGAAAGAAGAAAAAACACACAGAAAGAAGCAAAAGAAAAGCAGAAAGAAGCAACAGAAATCCACAAAGACGAAGAAAAGTGCAGGAAGAAGCAAGGCATGTGCAGAAAGAACCAACAGAGGAGCAGAAAGAGGCCTTGTTCCGAACTCATCCTGTGTCCACAACTTTCTCAGACGGGTACTGGTGATAACTGACTCTGACTAACCAGGTCTAGAGCCAGTGCTATGCTAAAAGACACTGAGAATACAGTGAAAACACATACATACACTAGGGAACACTATGCGTTGGGATACCCTGTGATTAGCATGACCTCCTCTGTAAGGCCCTGGTACATAATAGGGCAGGGGGCTTAAAATTACCTCCAGTAAGCGGCACAGAGCTGCGTTGCAGAGAGGTGTAAAAAGGGGCGTGGCCTCTGAACACCTCTCTGCAACTCTGAACACCTCTCTGCAACGCAGCTCCCTGGCGCATACTGGAGGTACCTGGTGGGCTAGTAAGCCCCCAGGGACCCACAGTATTCAAGGGGAATTAATTCCCCAACTTACAACGCGCCAGGGGGGTGCGTTTGCACAGTGGTGAAGGGAGGGGGTGGGGCCTGAAGAGACATGTGTGCAAACCTCGCCCTGTGGCGAGCTTTAAGTTGGAGAATTAATTCCCCTTCAATCCTGAGGGCCCCTGGAGGCCAACTATCGAACCAGGTACCTCCAGTAAGCACCACTGTGCTGCGTTGCAGAGAGGTGGCCCAGGCCATGTCCCTTTTACACCACTCTACAACGCAGCTCTGTGGCGCTTTCTGGAGGTACGTGGTGGGCTAGTGTCACTGCTCCTACTGCAAAACTGAATACAACCTACCCCACTTTACTTTACTTCTTCTGTGTCGCTTACATACACAACCTACACCCTTGTGACTTTGCCCCTACTGCAGAACCGAATACAACCTACCCCACTTTACCTTCCTTCTTCTGTGTTGCCCACATGCCCATCCAACACCGTGGTGTCTCTGCCCCTCACACTGCCCAGTACATCTCACCCACCCCACCTTCCTTCTTCTGTCCATGACTGTACCTTCCTTCATATGTTTGCCCCAGCCTATGGCAGCGTCTCTGCTCCTGTGTGCTTTACTGCCCCTTCCCTCGCACCTCATTATTTCATACCTTTTTAGCAGCTCTTTTAATCTTCTGCAGTTTTTTTCCTCTGTTTTATTTGCTCAAATGATATGAGGTTAGTGGTTTCTCGTTTGTAAAGCCGCTAAGATGAAGTTTTACTCATCTAGAGTTGCCTTGGCGGGGCTCTTGGCCCCCCCCCCTCCAAATTCTTGGGTTAACAGAACGTGCTCCAGAGCATCTTAAAAAGGTGCTCTTTGGATGCTGTAGGTCGTGTCTCAAGATAAACCTCACGGGCTCCAGGCACCTGCTGATGTGCACCGGTGCACTGACCAGGACAGATCTCCTCACGGCCTCCAGGCACCTGCAGATCTGCACCGGGGCACCTCAAGCAGGACTTTATTCTATACACTGGCTGGAATACACCTCACATGCTCCAGGCACCTCCAGATCTTCACTGGTGCAAATCAAGCAGGACATTACTCTATGCAATGGCTGGGATACACCTCATGTGCTCCAGGCACCTAGATCTGCACCGGTGCAAATCAAGCTGGTCTTTATTCCATGCACTGGCTGGGATACACCTCACCTGCTCCGGGCACCTGCAGCTCTACACCTGTGCACTGGCTGGGATATACACCTCACGTACTCCGGGCACCTTCAGATCTGCACCGGTGCAAATCAAGCAGGACTTTATTCCATGCACTTGCTGGGATACACCTCACGCGATCCGGGCACTTGCATCTTCTACCCCAGTGCACTGACTGGGACAGATCTCACGTGCTCCAGATCTGCTCCGGTGCAAATCAAGCAGGACATTACTCTATGCACTGGCTGGGAAATGCCTCATGTGCTCCAGGCACCTCCAGAACTGCTCCTGTGCAAATCAAGCATGTCTTTATTCTATGCACTGGCTTGGATACACCTCACCTGGTCCGGGCACCTCCAGATCTGCAAGGGTGCAAATCAAGTAGGGCTTTATTCTATGCACTGGCTGGGATACACCTCACGTGCTCCAGGCACCAGCAGGCCTGCGCCTATATAGATCACATGGGTAGACCAGGAAGTGATTTAAATGTCAATGACCCAGAAGTCCTCAGATCTGAATCAGTTCAGAACTTGGTGGATTTAGTGCGCAATAATGCAAATCTCAGGTGATTCAGGAGCCCTCCGATCTACACCAACGAGGATCGTGTGGGATATTGTCGCAGTGATTGGTGCAGGCTCTGGTGCCCCCGGAGTCACCAGATCACCTCTGGCACAAATGACGTGGGATAAAGTGTGATTTGGGGGATTCACACATGAGGTGCTTGACCTGCAGGGAGATGATGACGTTGGTTTGCGTAACAGTAGGAAAGGGCTGACGTAAATCTCGGCTACCCCAACATTTCCTCATCCGGGCAGATAGATCCCGAAATAACCGGTGAACCCCTCAGACGCTTGCGCAATCCTATATTTTCCTCATCAGAAGCATTTCATTTTCACTCGAGGTCCCATGAGTGAGAAAGACTCAACCATAGCACAGTAAAGAAAAAGAAAAAAAAAATCCATGTAGGATGCTGCGTGCGTGTCCGTCGTAAGGAGGCCACGATCCCTGCCGCCCAGTTCTTTCAAACCATGGAATCTGCGTTATCGGTGCGTGAGGTACGCCCACAGGGTCCCAACTTTATATCTGAGAATAAATGTATTTACCCAATGCTTCTTAACTTTTATAGCGCCTACACACCACCTTGATCTTAAAAAGGAAGGATGTCAGTTAAACAGGGAAAAGAAAGGTTTCAATGTTTGCAGCCCATCTCCTTCTTCGAGTCCGGCAGCAGCTGAGCATCCCATAGTGGTGTGTTGATGTTTGGTGCAGCAGTGTGAGCGTACATTAACTCCGCCAGGGGTTACGATGTGGCTGTGTGCACCCTTTCGGGCCCGAGAGAAACCTGACCAGTACTCCCCATATTTAAAGTTAGCCACAGTTTGGGCTAAGAAAAGGTAATTCTGCAAGTGGGGTGAGCTGGAAGGGGGTGCAAGCTTCCTGTTTCTCAGCGGGGTCTTCAGAGAAGTATTGACACTGCCCCCTTGAGGACAGAGCGGGATCTTCTGGAAAGTGCTGGCTCTGTGCGTGTTGCAGGTGGTACCACATCTACAGGAAGCGATGGTGCAGTTTCTTCAAGAGTGGTGCACAGCTGCCCCCTCAGTAGTGCTGTACCCACCCATCGAAGCCATGCATCGCCTACGGGAAGCCTAGGTCTCTTACTGTAGCCGCCATGTTGGGTAGGGCCGGACCCGGTACTGTCCCATCAAAGATGATCGCGTCTCTGCTGAGAATCAGTGGCGCCAGCCCATAGAATAACAGATTTTATATAACACTTTATACAGCACTTCCTCCATCTGTAAGTGCGGTAAATACCATGGTGTGAGACTACCCAGGTTAATGGGGCTCACAGTGCTAGGGCTATATGTCCCATCAGAAGGGAAGCAGCCTCGCAGGGAAGTATTGGTCCTGTCGGTTCCTCTGAAGGGCTATCTTTCCCACCAACCTGTCCTATGGAAAAGACACGCCTCACCGAGACATGAACTGTCACTTCAAAACTCAGCAGGTAGCCGAGAAGTGCTGGTACTGCCCGCAGCCTTGCTAAACAAGTGCAGGTCCCAACCGCAGCCTTGCTAAAAAGTGCTGGTACTGTCTGCAGCCTTTTTAAGAAACTTTATAATAACAAGCCCCGGGGGGGGTGGTGGTCCCCGGGGCAGTGTGGGGGTATTGCCCCCCTCCAGAAATGTTTTTTACCGCGCGGGACCTGGCCCACATGGGGGCTTCAATTAAACAAAGCGCAGCAGCCTGTGCTATGTTTTTTTTTATTTTATCACCGCTTTCGCGCACCCAGACGAAATCGGCCGATATAATTAAAAAAAGCTTTTTTGGGCACTGGGGGTCCTTGTGGGACCCCCTGAGCAGGCCTAGGGGGTCAGGGTGTTTCTACCCTGCCCCCTTTTCTTGTTTTGCGCCTTTGTTTTTCTGTTTCCTTGTGCCTCAGTTCTACCGAGGCACAAATTGGCTCTCAACACTTCCTGGTTTGAAGTGTTGACAGCCAATTAGATTGCAGCTCGTGATCGGCAGAATGCGCGGATCCTCCGTGCCTCTATATATCGAAACTTTTCTCCTTTGATTTTCTCAGCAACTACTGAACGGGTTCATACCATTTAAGAAAAAGAGTTCTTTCTGAAAGAAGGGCTAACTTTATGCCAAATTTGGTGTCATTTCGTTCAACAGTTCGAGCTGTAGTCGTGTCTAAAGTTTCCTATGGGAAATTTATTTTTAGACCTTTTTTTTTAATTTCTCAGGAACTACTGAACGGATTTACAACATTTAACAAAAGAAGAGTTCTTTCTGAAACAAGAGTTACCTTTTTGCCAAATTTGGTGTAATTCCGTTCAGCAGTTTGGGCTGCAGCCGTGTCTAAAATGTCCTATGGAAATGAACACGGAGAAAACACGTTTTGGGACCCCCGTTTCTTCTCGGCGCCCGCTTGCCGAATCACCCTGAAACTTTCAGGATAATAGCTGACCGGAGCGCCCCACTAGTTCTGAAAATTTCACGAAGATTCGTCACCCGACACCACAGTTATTGGGAAAAGAAAAAACGCTTTTTGAATAGAAACAAGGTCCTAACTATAACTACCTACTGGTGACCGCCAGTAGGTAATATATATTTGCACAACCCATTTCTAAACAGTGCAAATGCTCGGAATGGACTGCCAGCCTGCCTCAAAGTTGAAATAAATGTTTTTTATCCATCCTACCTGGAGTCGTCACATTTTTGTTTAGAAATGGGTTGTGGATATTTTGACAGGATTCTCCGTTCCTGTCTGACGAAGCCGCCCTGTTGTGGTCGGAGGCTGCGTTAAAGTAGAAGGTTTGTGTGGATATATATATATATATATATATATACTCGTACAAAACCAGAGAAACTCAGCAGTTTCATTTAGCTATTCTGAAAAAATGTACAATAGTGCCATAAATAAGACTGCTTATCTAGGTCAGCTTCAAGCACTCTCAAAACGCAACAAATCAGACAATAGACAAATGAGCCTCCACAAGACTGATCCTCACATATAATCTACAAAGCCCTGCGTAGGATCATCAATAAACACTGGGCTTTGGTAAGGAGTGACTCTGTTTTGAGCAGCCAGACCACTAGATCTCCTTGTATTACTTTTAGGAATGCTCAGTCAATGAGCAATGCCCTAGTAAGAAGTAGTCCGGAAGCGATGATGGCCAAAACTTGGTTGAGTCCTAGGAATGGCTTCACACGCTGTAGTACATGCAAAGCATGTAAATATGGGGTAAATAGAACAAACTACACAACACCTTTCAAACCTAATCTGTACCGATCAGTAAAAGTTTAAACTGTAAAACAGAATACGCAGTTTACGTGCTGGAGTGCTTGTGCAACCTGAAATATGTAGGAAGTACTAAATTGCAGGTGCACAAACGAGTCCTCCAGCACCTGAGAGCAAAACAAAGATTGATGTTACCTATCCGGTTGCCAGGCATTTTTAAGAGTATCATGACAGTAAGTTAGACAACTTGAAATACTTTGTCTTAGATACTATCCTTCCTCAGAAACGCAGAGGCAACCGGAAGGCTATGCTCAGAAAACTTGATCAAAAGGTATATTTTAGAACTAGATAGCAGATACCCCTGGGCTTGAATTCAAGTGAGGACTTTTACACATGCCTGTGATCGATTCCATTTGCTTTTAAATGAGATTTTAAGTAAGAGCTTAGATCTATTTAGCCGCTGCCTTCATGATAATAGTTTTTTTAGCTTTCATTTTTGCACATGTGCACCTTAGTAAGTCAAGGCTGTGACTACTACAGGTGAATACCAGCACTGTGCACAAGCACTTTAGGCAAATTCAATTATAGAAATCTTTGCAACTAAGGCCCACTTGAACAAAACATCTATTTATGGTCAGTAACATATTTTACGGTTTATTACAACCGCAATGTTTTCAGACTGAACAAATGGTTTTATTATTCAATGTAAATGATACTACTGAATTAACTGCGTATGGAGACCGTTTTTTAACAAAGCTCTTTTTTTAACTTTGAAAAATCTTTGCTCTTTACCGATTTTGGTTTTACAATATTTGCTTTAAATATTTTCCCAATATGTGCTATTTTTAATGCAATATTTATGATGATAATATTTATTTATCTCTATTTATATATGCATTTTAGGGAAGTGCAATGCTTTATTAAGCGACTGGATTCCAAAGTTCTTCTATATCTATTATGCCTAAGTTTTGCTTTGTAATTATCACGTGCGTGCACTGTCACTTTAAATACTTGAGACCACTCCACAAGCGATTCACGTGATCAAGGGCACTGTGTTGTCCGAAACGTGTCATGGAAGTGGTGCAGGCGTCCAATAGATAGATAGATAGATAGAAAGATATTCACTGAAAAAACAAAGATTACAGGGATGTTATATAGTTAGGCTGACATTTGACTCGTACAAAACCAGAGATATTCAGCAGTTTCATTTAGTTGAGCTAACTATCACTTAACCCTCCATGGTCAGTGACATTACTCATGACATCTCAAAAAACATCACTGATGACATCACTGTTGACATATCAAATGACATCACTGATCACCTCACAATTACATCATTGATTATACCATCCAGTGATTGTGAGTGTTTTCTAGAAGGTACTGAGTGTTAAACATATATACCATGGTAAATGGCTATGGGAGTTCCTATATGGGTGAGTGAGTGGGTGTAGGTGGTGTATACAAGGGTTAGTGGGTATGTGAGAGAATGTATAATGAGTGAGTGGGTGTGCACGTTTTTGTGTGGGTGAGTGTGTTAGTGGCTGTAAATGGTGGTGAATGAGAGAGTGCATGAGTGGTTGAATGGGTGACAGCAGGTACATAAATGTCTTTATGGGTGAGTGACAGGGTACATAGTAACTGTATGGGTGTGTAAGTGGGTGTATCTATGAGTGAGTGGGTGTGTGAGTAATTGTATTGGTGTGTGAGTGGCTGTATCAGTGAATAAGTGAGTGTGAGAACGGTTGTATGGTAGAGTCTTTACTTGTCTCAGTGACTGTATAGATAAAGGAGTAGGGGCCAGATGTAGGTAAATCTATTGTACCGACTCATAAATACCGAATTTTACCGATTCGGTATTTATGAATCGGTAAAATAGAAGCAGGGAGATGTAGGTACATCCAGATGTTTTTTTACCGAATCGGTAAAAATCGGTATTTACCGATTCGGTAAATACCGACCGGTAATGCCCATTCATTCCTATGGGCTTTGAAGCCCATAGGAATGCATGGGCATTACCGATTCGGTATTTACCGAATCGGTAAATACCAAATGTCACAAGGGTGCAGGGGGTGTCACTTTGACACCCTCTGGCACCCCCAAAAGAGGCTCGGGTGCCATGTGGCAGGCATACCTGCCCTAAGGGCAGGTCTGCCTGTCATATGGTACAGGTGTGCATGCACACATGTGCATGCACACCGGAATCGGTATTTTACCATCAAATTGAATTTGATGGTAAAATACCGATTCTGTAAGGCTTGTGGGACTCAGTAGAGTCCCACCTACATCTCAAAATTACCGAATAGGTAAAAATACCGATTCGGTAATTTACAGAATCGGTAAATTTACCGATCGGTAAATTTACCGATTCTGTAATAATTTGCCCCCTACATCTCAAATTCCTTTTACCGGTCGGTAACGGCCGAATTCGGCCGTTACCGACCGGTAAATCCCTACCTACATCTGGCCCCTAGATGTGTTAGTATATCTATGAGTAAGTGAGTGTATGTGTGAGTAAATGGGTGAGTGAATGGATGAGTGAGTGACTGTACGGGTAAGTGAGAAGGTATGTGAGTATTTGTGTAGGTGACTGATTGAGTATGAGAATGGGTGAGTGGGTGTTTAAGTATATGTCTGGATGTGTCTGTGGCTGTATTTGTCAGTGAGTAGGTGCATGAGTGGTTGTAAATTAGAGTTAGTGGTTACGTTAGTGGCTTTATGAGTGAGTTGATGTGTGAGTGGCTCTATGAATTAGTGAGTAGGTATGTGTGTGAATGATGTCATCAGTGATGTAATCAGTGATTCATTTGAGATGTGATCAGCAATGTTATGAGTGATGTCACTGATCATGTCATGAGTGATGTAATATGTGAGGGCATAAGGAGTGCATTGCGGGGTCATGTTATACTTAGCACATCTAACTATAACTGCTGAATTTCTCTGGTTTTGTACAAGTCAAATATCAGCCTAACTATAACGTCCCTCTAACCTTTAGGTTTTTCTGTGAATTTCTAAGCTTTTTTAAATTCTATATCCTAATTATAACATCCCTGTAACCTTTAGTTTTTTCAGTGAATGTTCAGTTTTTTAACTAGTTCTTACATTTGTAGAGTGGTGAAGAAACAGGGTGGGGGCGAGGCCTCCAAACAGCTCTCATGAATCCCACTGTGTCATCTTTATTAGAGGTAACAGGAGGCGTTATTGGCCTCTACTGGCCCTAAGCTTCCAAGAGGACTTCATTCCCAACCAGTAGAGTGCCAGGAGGTGTGTCTGCAGAGTGATGGAGAAAGGAGGTGTGGCCTCCAGTAGTTCTGCTGTGTGGGACTTACTGGAGGTAACAAGAGGGCTTGTTGGTCCCCAAGGACCCTCAGCATTCAAAGGGACTTCATCCCCCAACTAGTATTGCACCAGAAGTCGCGTTTGCAGAGTGGTGAAAAAAGGGGCATGGCCTATGTCCACATCTCAGCAATCCTGAAGTGTGGGACTCACAGAAAGTGACAGGAGGGTTTCAGGCCCCCAAGGACCCTCAGGAGGCAAGGGGGCTTCATCCCCCAAAAAGTAGTGCGACAGGTGGCAGGTTTGCAGAGAGGTGGAGAAAGGGGGCATAGCCTCTGAAGACCTCACAGCAATCCCGCTGTGTGGGACTTACTGGAGCTGATAGGAGGTCTTGTTGGCGCCCAAAGTTCTTCTGCAACCAAGGGGACTGCATTACCCAGCCAGCGGTGTGCCATGAGGCGCGTTTTCAGAGTAGTGGAGAAAGGGGGCATGGCCTCTGAAGTCCTCTCAGCAATCAGGCTGTTTGGGACTTAATGGAGGTAACAGAAGGGCTTGTTGGCCATCAAGGACCCTCAGGATACAAGGGGACTTTAGCCCCCCAACCACCAGTGTGCCAGGTGGCACGTTTGCAGAGTGGGGAAGAAAGTGGGCTGGGCACCAAGCGACTTGACTGTCTTTTTTGTATTTTTTCATTTGGGGTAGGGGATTGCATGGCCCCCCTCACAGGGCCATCATCCGCCAGGTTCTAGTCTTTTTTCATAACTTAAGGAGAGAGTGGATGAGTGACCCCCCTCCCCCCCCCCCCCCCCACTGCTGAGCCAAGTTCGTCCCAGGTGATCCCATCCCCCTGGGTCTGGCCTTTTCAGTTTTTTAAATAAATTAATAATGGGAGGGCCACACACCCTCCAGGCCAATTTTAACCCCATAGACTCCATCCCCCGTAACCCGGCCTCTAGTATGGGTGCCCTAATCAAACTTAGGGCCCCCTCTTTGTGGTGTTGGGGACAGCGGAGGGAGCCTTAAGCCCCTGTGATCCCGCCGGCTTCCTGCCTCATGCAGGAGTAGGCATTGCTTTGACACAGAGGGAGCTGCTGAACATGCATCTCCCTCTCTGTCAAAGCAGTTGTGCTCCGCTGTGAGCTCTCGCTTGCTCAAAGTTTGCAGTAAAGCTCTTGCCAAGGCAAGCTACAGCAAACAGCTATGTCGCAGAGGTTGGCACACTGGAACATAGCAGGAGCCGGGCCTCAGGGGTGGCGGTCCCCAGGACCTCCTTTATTAGAGGTTGCTTCGGGGAGAGGGTGGTGGTCCACAGGGCTGTGGGGGTGCATGCTTCCCCAGTCAATTTGTGTCAAGACCGGTGGAGGTTGCTATCCCCAAGGCTGTGGGGTCTGTGTAGACCCCCCAAATCTTTTGCAAATTAACTACCGGGGAGGTGGCGGCCTCTGGGGCTCCTGGAGGCATCCATGTAGCCCCCAATAATAAATAAGCCCCGAGGACGTGGTAGTCCCTGGGGTGAGAGGGTGCCTGTCAAAATCCTAGGAGGGGGCCCCATGAGCACCCCTCCTTTATTTATTATAATCACCCGCCATGCCCCTGGGATTTAGCCCACCCTAGGGAGACTGCACGTCTTTCTTTTATGTTCAATTTTGAAACTAGGTTGTAATATTCATATCTGGGGGTCAGGGTATCCCTTACATGGGTATTCCAATCACCCAGCCACTACCCAAGCACCTATAAAGTCACCAAGGAACTACCTATTCACTTGTGTAATCACTCAGGCATTACCCATGCACACCTCCATTCACCCAGATATTACCCCTCCATTCATCTAATCACCCAGGCATTACCCATGCACTACTTCAATCACTCAGGTAGTGCCCATGCAGTCATACATGTGCTCAGGCACTTCTGCAGCACTCATGCAATCCACCAAGCACTACCCATGCAGTCTTCCAATCATCCATGCACTATTCCTGCACTCATGCAATCACCCTGCTACTACTTATGCACTCCTCCAATCATCCAGGAACTACCCAGGCAGTCCTACATGCACCCACACACTACCCATGCAATTAAATTCAAAATAAGCTTTATTCGATTTTAGTCAATTAAAATCAGAAGAGCGTACAATTCATAAAAAACAAACATTTGATATATACATTCATTTGAAAAGAACATTACATTTTCGTAAAGTGCGTAAAGTCCATTCGATAAAAGTAAATCCTACAAGATTAGTGCAGACCAAACTTTGTTCGATGTAAATGTATCCGTTTACAGTTTTCCTGGCTCTCAATATATTTTTCAGGAATCCAGTCATGGCACATACAGATAAAGAACAATCTAGAAATTGTAAGTATAAAAAGGCTGGTCTACATTGCCTCCAGCCCCCCTGCCTTAACAATGGTAGGATCCATCTAGCTCTTTCCTTTACAGAGAGTTTACAAAATAGCATCACATGGATGGTGGATTGTGATGACTCATTGTCACAAGGGCAAGGGGAAGTTCTCTAGACCAATCATTAATCCCCGGGTAGCTAATCAGATGATGAAAACAATTAAACCTAAATCGAGTTAAAAGATATCTATCGTATCCCTCGGTACAACATAAGAGATACGGTTGAATATAATACCTAATCAGGGTCAATTGATGCTGGGATACCATACCTTTGTTCATTTCCAGGGCTGTTCCAAGTGACTCTAAATAGGTCAGGCAGATTAATTTAATCTCCTTCCTTGGAATAGAACTTTCTTCCCATTTTCTTGGAGAAATTAACAACCGCTGCAGTTGACTTCATAAATAGTATACTCCTACTCTTCACCGCTGGGCCCCAAGAGCCTGTATTTGCAAATAGGACGCCCATGTAGGTAAAGGTATTTGTGGAGTCTACCCTTTTATCCCCCAGTGGGAGCACGTTACATTTATTTCTCACTTGCCCGCAGGTCATCACAAAGGTTTTTTTTGCATTTATGTTTAATCTTCAATTGTCCAAAAAGCTAGTGTATGTAGTAAGGGCAAACCGAATTGCGTGCGGGCCATAAGTACTGCGTCACCAGCGTAGAGGAGGGAGACTATTGGCCGCTTGTTGACATACGGAGGATCTCGCGCCGTTCCTTCTAGCTCCTGTTCCAGAGCGTTGGTATATAAAGCGAAGTGGAACGGCACGAGAACACAACCTTGTCTCACCCCCCCTATCCACACTAAATGGCGCAGTACATTCCCCTTTAGATCCATAGCGCACCTTTGCAGTGGCCCCGGAATACAATTGCTTTAAGAACTGGACCAGTATCGGATCTATCTTCAATTTTGTCAAAATGTTCCACAGTTTATTGTTTATCACACAGTCAAATGCGGCTGTGAGCTCTACAAATGCCACATAAAGCTTCCCAGTCTTTGCCGGTGTTACTTTTCGATTAAAATATTAAGATTTAAAACCTGCTCATTTGTCCCTAATCCCTGCCTAAAACCATATTGTACATCGCTTATTATATTATTCTCGTCTGCCCAGGTTTGCTATTTGTTCAGGACGACCTTTCCCATTACATTAATTAAAGAGTCAAGTAAGGATATTGGGCAATAGCAAGCTGGGTTTTCTCTTTCCCCTTTTTGAAAATCGGTAAATTTACTGACTCCGACCAGGTCTTCATAAAGCCCTTCGAACAACTAGCTTGAAGAACCCTTATTATCAATGGTGCCCAGAGTAGGGGGTTAGATTTAAATAGATCATTTGGGAGCCCATCGGGCTCCGGGATTTGCCACCCTTGCTTGCATTTCTTGCCCCAGTTACCTCATCATATGTGATTTGGAGGTCAATGGTTGAGAAAGTAGTAGAGTTTTCCACCTGTTGGTTTGGGGCACCGGGGACGGTTTCCGCGTTAGACCTTTGAGAAAAAATCTACCCATGTTTTTTCATCTATTGCTCTATTGCGACCGCTATTGTCGCAATATCCTTAGTTTTAAAATACGTCGCATTCAACGGCCGCCAAAATAAGGAGCTATCTTTACTCTCAGATGCTTCATGGAGTGCAACCCATGCTTGATTTTTTAACTCTTTCTTTCGGGTTCTTCTAACCAAGTTATAGGTCTTTCTACATTCTCCAATCTCGCCTTGGTCTCTCTCTGTCCTATGAAGGGCCTCTTTTAGTCTAGAATATGCTTTTGTGCAATTTGAGTCAAACCACCCATTTTTGCTATTTCGAGCGCCCTTATTTTCGACTCTGACCAGATTATGAATAGTCAAGGTGATCTGTGAGTCAGCGTTCAGACCTATTTCATAAGAGGTACATTCCTGCAAGCATGCTAAGATTGATTCATAAGCCTTAGATATGATTTGCTTATTCAGCTCACCCGGGTCTTATCTGTCCCAAGGCAAGGTGTAACCATTTTGACGTGCAAGGGATACACCCTGAGTCCAAACCAATTTGTTATATATTTGCTGGTCGTTGGCATCTGGGAGAACTATGTCTGAGGCACGTGGTCACTCAAAACATTTGGGTGGATTTTATACTTTGCTACCCAATTTGCATAACAGTTTGGGACAATTATAAAGTCTATAATAGATCGAAAGCCTCTACCAATAAAGGTGTCCACTCCAGGGGAACACAGCTGGTTAGAGAAGCCTTAGTTGTGAAAACAGGAAATCATGAAGCTTTTCCCCCCTTTCTGAATGATCAAAGTGTGTTAGTGGATCATCCTCGACTGCCATTAAGCCACAAACATCTAGCCCTACCTTTGGGCATAAATTGACATTAAAATCTCCCCCCCCAGAGAGTAACCATGTCTGTAGTTTTTTATAGTCCTTAATTTATCAACGTCATCACTAAGCTGTCTTAGAATGTCCGCCAGCTGGCCCTTTTCTATATTGTTGTAAACATTTATTACAATTAAAATACAATTTGGGTCCACGTGAATCGATACTATCTGATAATAGGTTTCAGATGTTATCAAATTAATTTTTGTATCTCCAACACATTTGAGATGCAGAAGCAAAGCCCCCTCCCTTATGTCTGCCATGTTTTGAATGTGTTGCTGATGTATAATAGGTCTTATAACCCTCAATATGGACTTCCTATATCATCCAAGTCTCCTGAAAACACACAATTTCAAATGTATCAATTAAATCAAGCCAAACTAAGTTGTTTGCTTTACTGTGGAGGCCTGCTATATTCCAGAAGAGCACCCTAATAATCCTTTGAGATTGCGGGTTCGGGATGACAATTTCGGGGGGAGATTGGTTCTGGCAAGCCAGCTCAATCTCCAAACTCTCATCTCTATTTACGGGCTGGCCTGGTTTAACTTAGAAGTTCCACTGATTCTAGGCCCCGACCCAGAGGCTCCCTCCTTTATATCCATATACTCCTTCCTGCCTGTATTCGAGATTTTTTTCTGATTGGTCCTACATACCTCATTGACCACTAAGTTATCATGATCCCTCACATCAAGGAGCTGCTCTCTATTTACAGGCAGTCAATCATTCTCATCTAGTGATTGGAGGGGCCCAAATCTATTTGCCACCTCCAGATTATAGTACATTTGGGCAGTAGGCTGAGCTCTGGAAAACCTCTCAATCTGCCTATTAATCCGATTGGGTCGATAAAAGTAGCTCAAAGGGAGGACGTTTATGTCTACTTCAGTGATATTTGTATCTCCTACTCTGTTCAACAGGGATGGTAAACCAAAAGAGAGAACTACGCAATCCCCTCTAAAACAAATTCTGCTTTTCCCTACCCAGGGTACATGCCTTACCATCTGAAAGGCTCTGAACATTTCCGTAGTCAGGCCTACTCGGCTCCCGAGGCAGTGAATGGTCTTGTTTCTCAATGTAATCCATGTTTCAATTTCTCCTAACTGAAGGGCAGGAACATTTTCCAAGATCACTGTAAAGGGCGTTGCTGCTGGGGGAAGATCTAGGTTATGTACGTGTCTGAGACTTTCATGGGAGCTATGTAAGATTGACTGAGGTCTTATTTGCGTTTTGCATGATAGATTTTCCCCCTGGAGTCTCTCTGAAGTTCTCTTCTCTGAGATACGTGCCCCTCCGCCCCCTCTGGTTGTGCCGCTAAGTGTGCATACAGCAGGGTTCTTTAGTGCCCCACCCATTTTAGCTGGTTTTCCCAGGGTGTTAATGGTAGCGTCTGGGCTTTGGCATCTAGTTGAAATAACTGTTCTAGAGGTAGTCCCTAGTTTACATTGGCTATCATTCTGTAGGAAAGTGTTCTGAGTTTCGATTAGACCAATTTCGATACAGTCTAATCTAGCTTCCAAAATACCTACAGAGTGTTTTACATATCTTGTTAACTCTGTAAGTAGATTTTCCTTTTTATTTTTATCGGTTATGGGTTGTACCTTGCATTTATTTTTTGATCGAGGGGCATCGTCTTTTCCCCTTTGGTTCTGCAAGCTACCCTTTTCCCCCTGTTGTTTAATCAAGCTAGTCTTAGACAGACCAATCACAGGGGGGGCCTGGTCTGTTTCTATCTGAATCGTTCCGGAGGTCTTTAACAACCTTGACAATAATAACTTGAATACAACCATTTCTATTTTGCCCTGGACTTAGGTTTTCAGATGGACATTCCTCTACAGTCTCCTTGCCAGGTGTAATTTTAATTTGACTATTCCCTATTAGCCCCTGTGATTCAATGTCTCTTCTACTGAGGAGATCTTTTTTTCGAAGAATCCCACTGTGCTCGTCAGATAGTTTAACAGAGTCATTTTCACATCTTTTGATTTGTTAAGCTGTTTCTCTGAGTTAACGTTGGGTAATTTCCTTTTCCCCATTTTCAAATTCCAGTCTATGTTCAACCTCTCACTGGATTCTCACTTAATAACCACAAGAATTAATGTCCACTAGCTATCATTGAGAACAAACATTTAGGGCCTGATGTAGGTAATCCCAGATTACCGATTCTTATATACCGAATCATACCGATTCGGTATTTGAGAACAGGCAAATGGGATGTAGGTAATTTTACCGAAAAAATGACCGAATCTGTAAGTTTCGGTATTTACCGAATCAGTAAATACCGATTGGGTAAATTACCGAATCAGTAAAATGCCCACCTACATCTCATTTTCCAAATACCGGTCGGTAACGGACAAAATTACCGAATTTCGGCCATTACCGACCGGTATTTGCCTACCCACGCTGCAGGAGTGCAGCGGCCCCTTTGTCCATCTCCCGGCGCGAGAACAGGTCATGGTCTGCCCTCCAGCCGCGGGTGATGCTGGGGATTGTAGGCGCTCGGTCTCGGGTGTCTCTGGTGGCGTCCCGCGCTGCGGGAGTGCAGAGGCTCCTTTGTGCACCTCCCGTTGCGAGAACAGGTTGTGGGCGGCCCTCCTGTCGCAGGTGATGCTGGGGATTGAGGCGCTCGGTCCCCGGTGTCTCTGGTGGCGTCCCGCACTGCGGGAGTGCAGTGGCCCCTTTGTGCCCCTCCCGGCGCGAGAAAAGGTCATGGACAGCCTTCATGCAGTGGGTGATGCTGGGGATTGTAGGCGCTCAGTCCCCGGTATCTCTGGTGGCATCCTGCACTCTTCCATGCACCCAGGCATTACCCATGCACTCCTTCAATCACTCAGACATTACCCCTGCAGTCATGCAATTACCCAGGCACTATCCATGTACTTATAAGATCACCAAGGCACTACCTATGCACTCATCTAATCACTCAGGCACTACCCATGCACTCCTCTATTCACCTAGACATTACCCTTGCATTCATGCAATCACCCAGGCATTGTCCATGTACTACTTCAATAACTCAGGCTGTGCCCATGTAGTCATACAATCACCCATGCACTACCTATGCACTCATACAATAACCCAGGCACTACCCTTGCACTCTTCCAGTCATCCTGGCACTATCCACACACTCCTCCAATCACCAAGCCACTACCCATGCACTTATAACATGACCAAGGCACTACCTATGCACTTGTGTAATCACTCAGGCACTACCCATGCACTCTTTCATTCACCCAGACATTACCCCTGAATTCATACAATCACCGAGGCATTACCCATGCATTACTTTAATCACTCAGGCAGTGTCCATGCAGTCATGCATGTGCTCAGGCACTTCTCGAGTACTCATGCAATCATCCAAGCACTACCCATGCAGTCTTCCATTCATCCATGCACTACTCCTGCAATCACCCTGCTACTACTCATCCACTCCTCCAATTACCCAGGAACTACCCAGGTAGTCCTACATGCACCTACGCACTACCCATGCACTCTTCCATGCATCCAGGCATTACCCATGCACTCCTTCAATCACCCAGACATTACACCTGCACTCATACAATCACACATGCATTACCCATGCACTCCTTCAATCACTCAGGCACTACCCTTGCAATCATGCAATCACGCAGGCACTACTTATGCACTCATGGAATAACCCAGGCAGTACCCTTTCACTCCTCCAGTCATCCAGCCCCTATACATTCACTCATGCAATAAGCCAAGCACTACCTATAACCTCATGCAATCAGTCAGGGATGACAACTACTGCACTCATTCATTCCCTCAAACACCATCCATGCACTCATTCAATGACTCAGGCAAAACTGCTGCACTCATTCATTCACTGAGACAGTACTTATTCACTCATAGAATGACTCAGACATTACCATAGCAGTCATTCATAGAACACATAAAAGTTTGTCTATTTTTAACCAATTAGGTGGTTCTAAAAAGAACCATTTTTTTCTTCTTTTTTTGTGTTTTTTTAACCTTTTTTTGAATTTTTTGAGTGTTTTTTTTTAAAGAAAAAATAAACAGAACCAACAGTGAACATGTTAAAAAATTATGCAATATAAACTCATTGCATAGTACAAAAACAAAATTAACAGTGGTGGTTTCTAATAGCAACCAGGACAGCACCCAGTGATTGCTCACCAAAACAGAGAGTTTTTTTGCATTTTATGCAATGCTGCTCCACTCTAGCGAAGTCAGGAAAGATGTTGACTGTGCTAGATGATGTTTAAGCACTTAATGTGCTGGGTCCAGCAGCGTTGTTGTCACTTGCCTGCCTCTCCTGTTTCCATCTAAGCTGTTCCTTAGCTAGACATCAAGGAAGTATTGCTTGTAGGTGTTTCAACATCAACGACATCCCACAGGAATATTTTTTCTCAGAACCTCGTGAGAGGACTTTGTCACAAACAGTGCACGTGACTTTCCGGGTATTTATCTTTTTTTCTCCTGGTGGAATAGAGAAAAAATGCCCATATGGCACTTTCGTATCCCTTCTTTACAGGTTCCTCCGGGTCTTCTTCCTCTTCAGGGGTAAGCTGTACAGGTGCATCACCAGCTGCCATTTTAAGTTCTATAAAAAAAACAGCAAAAAAAGCAAGCTAGAGGAGCAGAAAACAACAGGTGTGTCTGCTAAGATGCTCTTGAAAGAATGAAAAAAAATGGGTGGGGTCCTTCAATTCTAGAATCATATAGCAATCTGCCTTGAGGACTGAGTGGATGTATAAGTGTGTGCATGGAGGATTTAATAGCAATGTGATTGACTGTCCAAGTGAGGAATTTAAAGTGTCTCACTAAATATATGGGATAGTGATTAAACTGTATGAATACCTGTATCACTCTATCTCTTGTTGTGTAAACTACTACATAAGTTAGTTACTAGCTATGTGAAAGTCTACATTAGTTATTAATTAGTTACGTGAGTATTTGTATGGGATAGTGAATGAATGTGTGTGTGGTTGGGTGGGACGTTGTGACTGTCAAAAGATGTGTAAATAGTTGAATTTACTAGGTATATGAGGTTAAAACTGTATGTGGAAACAGTTGTTTGGGTGAGTGAATCTCTTTATGGGTGTGGTGATGAGTAAATATATTTCTCAATGATATATGTCCAACAAACTAAAAATATAAAAGGCAGTTTATGTGACAGTCATTGTATATAAATAAGTATACATAAGACTCAGTAATTGGGGGCGTGGCTTGGCCAGCGAACATGGCGGTCGTGTGGAGCAGGAGCTCCGACCAGCCGATCACCATCCTGCCGATATTATCCTGACCCTGGTCGTAATTTCACTCTCCCTGCAGCTGGGTCTGGCCCCCGACATCGTGTCCCCTGATTTCCGCGGCTGGAGCCGCCCGCGCTGAGACATCGGGCAGCGGAGCGCCCCGGAGAGTAGTGGCGAGTTGGGCAGCGTGGTGCGGCCTTCGGAGCCGGGGCCTCGATTACTGGGGCATCCCGCCGAGCGAGCGGAGCAGCGAGAGGCGGTCCTGAGCGCCGGCTCCGAGTGTCATCGGAGCTTCGGCGCGGCGGCGGCCCCCGGACTCGAAAGGGGCGGCCCCCGCGAGGAAGACGCTGCGTGTGGTGGCTGTAGGGCTGGCCTGGCGGGTCCCGGAGGCTGGGAGGACCGAGTGGTGCGGCCGCCATCTTGCCCGTGAAGGACGACATTGCCGGCGCTGGAGAGCGGCGCTTCCCTGTGGGGCACCTACCCGGGACCAGTCGTGATACCACTGCAGCTCAAGGTTAGAGGGGGACCCGGGGGGTGGACAGGTGGAGAGGGTGTGGCACCGCTCAGTAATTCGGGGGTCGTGTCGGGCCCCGGGCCCACATCGGCCTGTCTCCCTGCACGGCGAGTTCCCGCGTCACCGGAGAGACTCAAGCCCAGTTGGGGGGCGGACGGGGCCGGCGCATGCTGGCAGCTGCGGAGGGCCTTAAGTGGCCGGACAGTGGGACTGCCGGGGTGGTCGGGGACCCTGCTGCACCTCGGGGGTCGGATCGGACCTCGGGCCCGAAATTCGTGGAGTGATCAGCGTGGGGGGCCCCTATCCTCCCCCCTCCCCCCCGGCTAGAGTCTAGTGACCCTTTACGTTCTCCTGGCCATATTAGGGCTCCGACTGGGGGGCAAGGCCGCTATCGACAGACTATAGGGTGGCAATCCTGATCTGCGGCGGAGGGGTGTGACCTGCGGACGGCCCGTGTGGGGCCCCACTCATCGTCCCACCATGACACGGGGTGGCAGTGGAAGTCAAGGCAAACAGGGCCCCATCGACAAGTTCACCGAGGCTGCGGGTGCTAAGGGGCCGCAGCCGTCGGTACCTGACAATGCAGCCCTCTTGGCCGCGATCACGCAGTCCAGAGACGCCCTGGACGCCAAGATTGGGGCGGTGGTCTCTGACGTTAAGCTCCTTAGGCAGGACCTGCGAAACGCCGTGGAGCGTATAACAGGAGCGGAGACACGTATCTCGGCCGTGGAGGACGACATGACCACCCTAAAGAAGAGGGTCGTGGCCCTTGAGCGGACGCAGAAGGGCCTGGTGGCGAGAGCGGAGGAGGCAGAGGGACGTGCCAGGCACAGTAATCTTTGCTTCCTGGGTTTTCCAGAGGACTGCGAAAAGGGCAATGCCGAGCGCTTTCTAACACAATGGCTGGAAGGGTGGATGCCGGCTGATTCCCTCTCACGTTGTTTCATGGTGGAACGGGCTCATCGAGCTTTGACGCAAAAGCCCCCGGTGGGGGAACGCCCTCGTCCCATGATCGCCAAATTGCTGAATTATGCCGACAGAGACGCTATCCTGAAACAAGCGAGGGTGAAGGGTCAGCTCATGTTTGAGAACTCTCCTATTCTTATCTTCCCGGACTACACGAAATTGGTGCAACAGCAGAGACAGTCCTTCACCGCAGCTAAGGCCCGCCTTCGGGGTCTGAAGCTGCCCTATGCCCTTCTGTACCCGGCTCGGCTGCGGGTAGTCTTCCAATCCCGTACCTTCTTCTTCGATACCCCGGAGGCCGTCTTCCAATGGACGGACGAGACTGTCAAGGTGCGTGTCAAAACCGCAAGAGGTGGTGAGTCGGACTCCTCGACTGGGGGGCCCTCCGGCAGGGGTCCTGACAATCAGCAAAAGCGCCGGGGCAGGTCCCGATCACACCGCAGCTCGAAATCACGGTCCAGCACGCGCAACGAAGAGGCCTTGCAGGACGCTTCTGTGGATGTGCCCTGACTGTGGGGAGAGATGGTCTCTTGCTCTTCTGATTGCTCGCTCTTTTTGACCAGGGCGCACTAGCTTGGCTGTGAGCCACGCTTACTCAGAGTTGGGAGGGGGCCACAGCCTAGTTCGACATGGGTTGTGCTGAGGGGATCCATTGGAAGGGGTGCTCCCTGGCTCCCCGTTGGGGCCGGGACCACTCTCTGACCACGACAGGTGCTTCCATGTTTGGGAGGTGCGGGGTGGGGGTTGGGGGGTTTGTTGGGGTTTGAGACTGTTTTTGTTCAGGGGTGGGGTCTGTGCGGGATGTGCTGCGTCCGATCCGCTGTGAGTGCTGCTGTTGGTGCCTGCGGCACGGCTTGTGTGATTTGTATGCCTTTACATACATGTCATCTGATGCTAGCGGCTCTCGGTTGGGTCCGGGTGGGACAAGAATACTGAGCTGGAATGTGAGAGGAATGCTGGATAAGGTGAAGAGAGGGGCTGTGTTCACTTGGGCCAAAGGCAGGGGAACTGACATCTTGCTCCTTCAGGAAACCCATCTGTTAGGCACGAAGGCGCTTTGCCTCCAGGGCAATGGCTTTACACAGACATATCATGCCGGTTTCACGAGAGGGTCGCGGGGTGTGGCCATACTGATCCATCGGAGAGTTCCCTTTACACATAGGCGCACATGGCAGGACGCGCAGGGCAGGTATGTCTTTGTGCAGGGCGAGATTGGTGGTGAGATGATTGTCCTTGGTAGTGTATATGCGCCGCCCCCGCTGCAATGGGCCCTAGTGGAGAAACTGATATCCCTCTGGGTTGATATGCCAATAGCGTTGTCGATTGTTGGGGGGGGACTGGAATGATGTCATGGACGTCTCCTGGGACAGATGGCGGGGCGCAGCAGGCGAGGTGGTGGGAAGGGAGGGGCAAGCATCGCGACTGCGGGCAATGGTCACGGGGCTGGACTGGATTGACTCCTGGAGGTACAAGCGTGGGGCGCTTAGGGACTTCACTTACTTCTCCTCCGCGCGTGACTCGTTCTCGCGCTTAGACTACATTTTTCTCCCGCGAGCGATGGCAGGCAGGCTCATGTCTGCGGATATCTTGCCACGGGCACTCTCCGACCACTCTCCGATTTCTGTGGTGGTTGACACTGGGCGTACCAGGCAGCCGTTCAGATGGCGCCTGTCGCCCTGGCAGTTAACTCAGCCCTCCTATCGTGCCCACATTACTTGTGACCTAGCGCACTTCCTGTCCGCCAATGTCAACTCAGTGGAATCCCCTGCGATCCTATGGGAGGCCATGAAACCCACCTTGAGGGGGGTTGATATCTCGTGGTGCTCAGCGGCGCATAGGGAAAAGCGTAAGGACCTGGTGCGGCGAGAAGCGGAATTGGAGGACCTGGAGCGCAGGAGTCGGGGGGACGGTGGCGCGCAGCTCAGGCGTAGGCTAGTACTGGCACAACAGCAGTATACCTCGATTTTATTAGATGAGGCCCGCCAGGCCTGGCTGGCCACTCAGAGCCGCGATAAGTCGTGCAAAATGCTTCATCGCCTGTGTCAGGGCATTAGGCATGCACAGCCACTGCCTCAGATTGTCGCCCCTGATGGGGAGCCGCTGTTGGAGCCTGGAGCGATTGCAGGCAGCTTTGCCTCCTATTACGAGTCCCTATACGCGCCCCGGGAGTGTCTAGAGGCCGCCATGGTGCAGCGATTCATAGATGACCTTCCGCCACGGGCCGTGTCGGATGAGGTTCGTGACCTGCTGGACCGGCCACTGACGGATGACGAGCTAGCTACTGCCCTGGGCGAGCTGAATTCGGGCAAGGCACCGGGCCCGAATGGGTTTCCGTGCGAATTTTTTAGGCACTTCGCGACCCAGTTGACGCCCCACTTCCGGCCGGTTATTGAGGAGGCGCGGGAAAGGGGTCTGCTGCCCCTGGTTTGGAGACATGCAGAGGTAGTGGTCTTCCTGAGACCAGGACGCCCCCCGGAGAGACACGAGTCCTACAGGCCTATCTCGCTGCTCAATACTGAGGCCAAGATATTGGCGAAGGCCCTCGCTAACAGGCTTAAGCCACACATTACGGACTTGGTCCATCCGGACCAGGCCGGCTTCATGCCCCAGCGGGCCACTAGGCATAATATTAGGCGAGCCCAGGTTGCGATCTCGGCCTGGCGGGGTTTGGGAGAGAGAGCAGCGTTACTGCTGGCGGACATGGATAGCGCGTTCGACTCCCTGAGCTGGGCATACCTGTTTGCTCTCTTGGGTCGACTGAACCTGGGTCCCCGTTTCATGGCCTACGTACGCCTCCTCTATACTGACCTGACGGCAGCGGTTCGCGTCGGCGGTGGCGTCTCCCGCTCATTCAGTATTCAGCGGGGAACCAGGCAGGGGTGCCCCCTCTCCCCATACCTTTTTGCGCTTGCAATGGAGCCCCTTGCGGCGTGGGTGCGAATTGATGCCCAGGTGAGGGGCTTCCAGTGGTCACCGGGGGTGGCGGATAGAATAGCCCTATACGCCGATGATGTGCTATTTTTTCTTTCCAACTTGGATCGTTCTGGGCCTCGCATTATGCGGATCCTACAAATTTTTGGAGAAACGTCGGGGCTCTATATGAACCCTGGGAAGTCCACACTCTGGACTCTAGGGGGTCCGCAACCACTGGGTGAGTGGGCCGATGGGCTGCAGGTGAAGGCTGAAGGTGTGAAATATCTCGGAGTATACCTCACGGAGGACACCTCGGTGGCCCTGGAGCGCAATATCTCCCCGGTTTGGGACCGTACGCGGGATGATATCAAGGTGTGGGCCAGGATGCCGCTTTCCATTCAGGGTAGATCTGCCATCTTTAAGATCGTCGCGCTCCCACGTTTATTGTATCAACTTCAGAACCACCCGGCGTTGGTCCCGCACACTTGGTTTCGACGCCTGAACGCGGCCTTGAGCGGTTTCTTGTGGGAAAGCGGCACGGTACGAGTTGCGTTGCGGACTTGTTTCCGCTCCACCTATACCAGGGGACTCGCCACGTCCGACGTACTGTCATATTATCAAGCATAGCACCTCCTGGTACTAAACGACTGGTGGTACGCGGACAGGGGGGATCCTGCATACGCGGTGGAGCGCTACCTTATGGGCTCTGCCTCCCTACATACGCTGTTGTACTCGGCGCCCCTCCGGAGATCGCTGCCGTCCATCACGCGAGTGGTTTTCCAGATCTGGCGGCAGGCCCTACGCAGGGTGGGTTGGTGGAATGTCCTGACCCTGGAAACTCCATTGTGGCAGAATGGTAGACTGCCTCAACTGGCGGCCCTGGTGGGCTTTCGGCAATGTGACACAATAGGAATATCTACTCTGGGGGACGTTATGTCTGGGGGGGCACTCAAATCTTTTGCTATGCTGCGGGAGGAGTTTGACATGCCACATGCCCAATTCTACAAGTACCTCCAGTTCCGGCATGCCCTTACCCCATATATCTGAGACGTGGAAGATATGCCGGACTTCAGTCCCATTGAGGCCAAGGTCTTTATGGGGGAATTGCCGGACAAAAAGATCTCCCGCATATACCAGACCCTGGTGCGCCATAGTGCTTCGGACCTTGCCCACCTTAGGACCCAATGGGAGCGGGATGTTGGGGAGCTTGACGAGGAAGATTGGGTGGAAGCCCTGGAAGGGCCTAGGGAAGCAGCCGTCTCCACGTGCTTGCGACTGATACAATTCAGGTACCTTCACCGTACATATTACACTAGACAGCGCTTGTGGAGGGCGGGTTTGATTGCATCCCCGACATGTCTTAGGTGCGACTCAGAGGTGGGTACGCTGCTGCATACCGTGTGGGGCTGTGGGGCTCTTCAGAGGTTTTGGGACAGAGTGTTCCGGTGTTTGAGTGAGGTACTGGCCTGGGAGTTGCAGAGGGACCCCAAACTGGCTCTCCTTCATGTTCTGGCTGGAGTTGGGGGCAACAGATACAAGCGTCATTTACTACTTTTGGGTCTGACCTTGGCCAAGAGGGACATAGCGAGATCCTGGAAGGCACCTCGTGCTCCCACCTTTACTGCTTGGCAGAATGGGTTGGATTTTTGCATGGGTCTGGAGCAGCCTGTCTATGTCGCACGGGGGTGCCCCCTCAAGCACTATAAAATTTGGAAGAGGTGGGCGGACTATCGTGGCCTGGACCTGGACCCACCCTTAGAGGAGGAGGCCATCCAGTGTGTCTGATGGCCTTACGGCCTTTGTACTGGCGAACAATATGCGGCGCTTGGCACGAAACGGACGGAGTAGGCAGCAGCACGTATGGGAGGGGGGGGAGGTGAGGGTGGGCGGACAAGGGCGGAGGGGATTCTTGTACAACTGGACATTTCTTTGATTACACTCTTCTCCTGATTCACCGCCTATGAAAATGTTTGCATGCTGTATTATTGATCATTTGCTCTAGTGGTTGTCTCTGGTGCTCAGAGAATTACGTGATATATTTCTGTCATGCAACTAATAAAATCTGTTAAAAAAAAAAAAAGACTCAGTAATTGTATGATTGATGTATGGATAACTCTATACTTGTAATACTGATTTTATAACACACTGAACATGAGTTACTATCTATATGAATAAATAAAGTAGTATTTGTGTAAGTGTGTAGCTTAGTAAATATAAGTATGATCAATTGTTTGCATAAGTGAGTAAGATGTCTGCATAAGTGAATGGGATATGTGCTTGTGTGTAATGTTGATGTAGGTATATAAGTATATTTAATAGTGTTCTATTGATCTTTGTTAGCATGTACGAGTGAATCTATAGGTAAGTGTTTAGATGTGTGTAGATGTAGGAATCACTGAGTGGGTTTTTAGAAACTTGTACTGGTGTGTCAATGGTTTCAAATATGGTACTTCATATTTCATAATGAGTGTTGAAAGGTTATGTTACTGTATGATGAGGTGTATCAGTTTGTCACATGGATGATGTCATCAGTGATGTCATTTGAGATGTCATCAGTGATGTCATCTGTGATGTCACTGACCATGTCATGAATGATGTAATATGTGACATCATCAGCAGTGCGCACGAGTTATAGTTAGTAGAACTAACTATAACGGGGGAATTTCAATGGTTTTATACAAGTGAAATGTCCAGCTAACTATAACACCCCTGAAACCTATGGTTTTTTCCGTGAATTTCTAAGGTTTTTTAATTGGTAATTCCTAACTATAACTTGTCTGAAACCTATGGTTTTTTCAGTGAATTTCAAAGGTTTTTTTTAAATTATTTTTTTATTTTTTTTTATTAACATTTTTATCAGTAAGCAGAAAGAACACAGTGGATAAACAAGGAATCTTGATACACCATCCAGTTTTTTTCTATCAACATACACAAATCTTATGTATTCAAAAAGAAAAAAAGAAAAAGAAGCAAGAGAGAGAAAGGTAGTAGCTTCAAAACAATATGGCAAAAAAAAAGGATTCATATCCTATTGGCTACAGGTGCCCACAATTTCAAACCCAACATTTTCTTTCTCTTGCCCTTAGATCTGTAAACCGCAGTCTCGAGATGATATATGGATAGAAATCTAGATTGCCAATTGATAAACGTTGGTGGTTCAGCATTAAGCCATTGGGTCGTTATACAAAGTCAGAAAATAGACATGCAAATAAAGATAAATCCTGCTTCGGCCTCCTTCCCGGGTCTGGCCAAGCTTTCTTGAGAGCCTAAAATCACCAGGTCCGCAGATAATTACAATTGAATATCTAAGCAAAAAATATTCGACGTCCCTGATAAAATCACAAAGTTTAGGACAAAGAAAAAACATATAAGATGAATCCGCTGCATATAATTCACAGCGATTGCACCTATTCCCCCGTGCAGAATTCCACTTTGCCAGTTTTTCAGGGGTGTAGTATAAATTAAAAATAGACATAAAATGTTGACTCTTTAAGGGACCATTGAATAAAACATTAGTAGATAACTCAATTATTCTCTCCAAATTAATTAAAGCTATACCAAATTTATTTTCCAACTTTATCTCCCAAATCGAGAGATCATCCTCAGTTTTCTTTATAAACAGCTGATTTAAAGGCCCCATTTTTGATCTTAGTGTAATTGCTTCCATGATTTGAAAGGTTTTTTAAATGCTAATTCCTAACTATAACATGTCTGAAACCTATGTTTTTTTAGTGAATTTCAAAGGTTTTGTAAATGCTAATTCATAACTATAACATATGGAAAACCTTAGTTTTTTTTTGTAAATTTTGAAGATTTTTTAAATCATAATTTTTAACTATATTTATTGTTTTTATTTTATTTTCTAACTATATTTTTTTAATCATTTTATTTTTAGATGTTATTTTTGAAATTACATTACGCATTTTTTTAATTAATTGTTTTTACATAAAAATATTTTTTTTTTCATTATTATATTGTTCATAATATACTTAAATTATTTTTATTTATTTTTTCTTTTTTTTTGGAGTTGCGCACCGTACGAACACCCTGCTCGTTTACTGCGCAAAATGTGTCTGCCATTTTACGGTCGTTGTGTAGGATCCGAGAAGGGTGCGCGATAGGTACGACTTCTCCAACGCGGTTGCTATGCAACCTGTGCGCGATGCCTGGCGCATAGGCGACATGTACGTATAACGTGAGGTGAAAGATGCGTGGTAGCGCGTGACGTCATATGCATATCCGACGCGGTGGGTGTGCTTCCTCCGCGTTTTATTAATGCTGGAAAACTTATTTCTATATATTTAATATAAATATTAAGAGAAGAGATTTTCTGAGGGTATTATAAAAATAATATTCATTAACTTTCTTAAAAAGTACATAACTTTTTAATGCAACTTCTATTTTATATATTTATGGGTGCGATGGATCCGTGGATTCTGCGCGCATTGTCATCGTACCATAAGCGCACCCTTCCGATCACGCGCTGAATTCTAAGTGGCTGTCAAGCGGTTGTAAACATTCGAAACATTCAAAACCAGGAACTGTTAGCAGCCATTTTGGGCCTCGGTAGAAGCGAAGTCAGTGAAATATGTGTGCAAAATGTGAAAAGGGGACAGGGTAGACATACCCTGACACCCTAAGCCTGCTCAGGGGGTCACATAAGGACACATGAACTACCAAAATACTTCTCTAAGACTGAATCCTAAATGCACAGACTCACTGTGTGATTCTAGACAAATAACAATATTCCTTATAAATTCAGTAGTAAGATACTATAGTAGTGTTTGGGTGGTGTAAGGGATCCTGGTGTGATCGATTTAAGCTTTAGAGTACTGAAATGGTGATTAGGTAGTATAAGGACTCATACTGGGGTACTGTTCTAGCATATTGCAGTGGTGTTTATGTACCATAAGAGATCATTCTAGGGATAGCGTTGCAGGCTTTAAGATAATGCTGTGGTGTTTGTATAATATAGGAGGTCATGGTAGGGGAAGTTCTAGGAAATAAACTGGTGTTTGGCTAGTGTAGGAGGTTCTACTGGTGTAGATTTCAAGTTTAGGGTAGTAAAGTGGTAAATAAGTAGTGTAGGTTGTCATGCTGGAGGTTGATTAAGGATTTACAATAGTGTAGTGGTGTTTGGGTAGCGTAGGAAATCATACTGGTGGAAGTGTCAGTGCAAGATTACATGTACTTATCTGTCGGCAAAAACATCAACCATACATTATACATATTTCAGAACTGCATTTTACTATTAATACTAAACTCATTTTGGAAACACATAACCAATGACTATTTTCTAATTCTACCAAAATGTGACTACACAATACGTTTGTAACTAATAAATCGGAAAGCACTTGAAGGGGCATATTATCAATCAGGTCGTTAAAATTATCGGTTTCAGCGGCAGAAAACTGCAGCAAAAGCGGCGATAATGGCCTTGATAATATGCCGTCAAGAATTCCAATAGAAGCCCATGTTCACACTAGAACCTAGGTTTTTATTGGAATTCATAAGTCCATATTATCAAACCCATTATCGCCGCTTTAGCGACAGTTTTCTGCCGCTAAAACGATGATAATTTTTAACGTCCTGCTTGATAATATGCCCTTGTGAATTCCCATAGCAGCCCAGGTTAACACCAGAACCTGGTCTGCTATAGGAATTCACAAGAGCATACTATCAATCCCATTATTGCCGCTTTGGCGGCAGTTTCCTTCCACTAAAGCAACGATAATTTTATCGCCGTTCTTGAAAATATACCCCTGTGTGATTCTAGACAAACAACACTATCCCTTCTATTTTACCAAAACACATTTCATAGTCTACAATGAGTACTACATTTTAATGTACAAACTTCACTCATTTTTGCAAATAAATAAAAAATAACTGGTTTCTAATTCTACCAAAACAAGAGAACAGCATAGTTATCTGTGTGCAATCACATAAAATAAACAAATGCTTATCTCAGAATGCTTTCTAAATGCACACACACACTCACAATAAAATTCTAGAGAAAAAAATATTCCCTTCACTTTAGCAGAACAAACACATTACTCTAATTAAAACCAAAATGCACCACATTGCACCTCACAAATTAATAACTCACCTTTCCAATTGTTTTGTAGAATAAAAAGTATGTCAGTCACACAGCATATTTTCTTATTCAAAATCTCTGTTTTCAACACCTCTCCCCAGAACCATAGAATGGCAGAGTTTCCCTCTCATTTTCAACACATATACACCTGAACATCAAATTCCTTACCACATTAATACAAAACCAAACACGCATTTCTATTGGTTAGACATTTCAATCCTTTCCAAACTACATACATTTGAACCCTACCCCCATTCTGCGTTCTGCCTGTTACCATAGAAACACTTCAAGAAACAGTTAACTGAGCACACAGGTCAAAAGTTCACCACACAATGTTACTAATCAAAACAGCAAGTGTGCTTGACTTCTCAATATACCAGCTTATCTTATGTAATGTTCCTTTCTATCAATTTTTGTTAACCAATAAGAATCAGGCTTTCAAAAAACAGAAACCGCACCCTAGTTTTCAATGTAGAATATTGTCAAACAACCAATTATTTCTATTCTTTTTTTCACAACTGCATCTGATCCACCATTTTACAAAAATATTACTTTTCAAACCGAAACTTCATTTACAGAGACCATCTGAGTGCATCCAGACCTCCCTTCAAGATGCTTAGAGTGTGGATTGTGGGACACAGCTATATTTTCTGGAGCCAAAGGTACGCACAACAGAAAGGAATTCACAAAGACCTAGCTTTACCAAACGTAGACATTAAATGGATTGGACAGAGAGGATTAAAGTGGCACCAATTGATGACATTGGTGAAATCCTTTTTACATCTCCAACACCCTGACCTCATAATTGTGCACTGTAGTGGCAATGACCTAGGCACTTTGACTGGAGTAGGTCTGGAAATGCTTATGAAGGACACCTTTGGAGAATTGATGTCACTTTTCCCCAAAACTGCCTTTGTCTATTCTAACATATGCCAAAGGCAAAAATGGAACAGGTCCAATCAATTTTGTCCACAGATTGAGAAAGCTAGAAAACATGTGCATAAATCTGTTTCTGCTTTTCTCCGAGACTATAGAATGGTGTCCATATACCACAACAATCTGTGTTTCAATATGAATGGCATCTATAGGACAGATGGTGTACATTTAACAGATGGGGGAACAGAGTCTTCCTCTTAAACTTTAGACTCTGCATCGGTACTTACTTGTATGTACTAAAATCTCTCAATAAAGACAAGGGCTCTTTTTAGAGCCACCCAAGATCTAAACACATAAGCTTGATGTATATCTCAAAAATACATGCTTCTTTTTTTTCGGCGGCAAAATGCGCGGATCCTACACGCATCCCATGACTATTGTTTAAAAAGAAAAATACTATCTTACTTTTTTGACCCTACGGGTCCTTATGTGACCCCCTGAGCATGCCTGGGGGGCAGGGTGTGTCTACCCTGCCCCCTTTTCATATTTTACACACATATTTCACTGACTTCCTCAGCCTCGCTTCTACCAAGGCACAAAATGACTGCCAACAGTTCCTGATTTAGAATGTGTACAACTGCTTGACAGCCAATTAGAATTGAGCACGTGATCGGGACGGTGCACTTATCCTACAAGGCCAATCCTCGCACAATCCGCGGATCCTCCGTGCCCATAGATATATAAATGACTTTAACTGTAATTTTCAAAGAAACTACTGAACAGATTGACACCAGATATGCAAAAAAGCACGAGTAGGAACTGAGGACTACCTCTCTGCCAAATTTGGTGTAATTCCATTCAGCCGTTCGGGCTGTAGCCGTGGCTAAAGGTCCTATGGGAAATCGCATAGGGAAAACACATTTTGGGACCCCCCTTTTTTCTCAGCCCCCGCTTCACCAATCACCCCCAAACTTTCAGGGCAGGAGTGGAACTGAGCTGGCCAGAAATGTAGAAAGTTTCAAGAAGATTCATCAATCGACGCCAAAGTTATTGGCAATAGAATATTGAGGTTTTCCTATGCAAAATAGGGCCTAACTACAAGTACTAAAATCTCTCAATAAACAGAAGGGCTCTTTTTACAGCCACCCAAGATCTAAACACATAATCTTGATGTATAGCTCAAAAATACATGCTTCTTTTTTTTCGGTGGCAAAATGCGTGGATCCTACGCGCATACCGCAATCACCACCAAACTTTCAGGGAAGGAGCGGAACTGAGCTGGCCAAAAGTTTGGAAAATTTCAAGAAGATTCATCAATCAACGCCAAAGTTATTGGCAATAGAATGTTGCGGTTTTCCTATGGATAATAGGGCCTAACTATAACTACCTACTGGCGACCGCCAGTAGGTTTTATATATATATATATATATATATATATATATATATATATATATCTCGAGCTCCGTGGTTCCAAACCCTTAGAAAAAGCACTCGCAGCAGGTTAACTTCGTTTTCAAGTTTATTGCGCAGGTAAATCAAACAAACAGACGCGTTTCAGCTCTTGCCTTCGTCAGTGTCAGCTGGCGGCGACAAGGCGGAAGTGAGATAAAGCAAAACCATTGAAACAAACAATGGACAATTCACTAAAATGTATGGGCGCCATCTTTGAATGGTGAATAACCCAAATTATAAAACAAAAACAATCATGCAATGTTTGGACTGATCAACACAAAGCAATTAATTAAGCGGCTCAACTAAATAAGAAGGAGCAAATATATACATACTATATACATGGTATCTACAAAATTGAGCCCTGGATGGGCTAATTCATCTTGTATATAAACAACCCATTCTATATTGGTCAACCTGACCTACATTGCACTAAATCCCTACAAGTTCTCAATGGGGAAGGGCGTCTGTAGGCTAATCAAATCCATGTAGCCTAGAACTAACAATATATTAACAGTAGTGCTGTGTACCATTGATGACATGCATCCCTAGGTGTACTCTAGCTAATAATACCTAATATCCTGATGTAATACTGAATGTAATTGCCCCACCACCAACAGAAATTCCAAGCTAATTCCAAAATAAACAAAATTATTATTCTCAGGAAAGACACTTTTTAATTCCAGCCCCTAAATATCAGATACTGTAACTCAGAGGTGTGATAGGAGTTCCTCCCCTGCATTAAGGCCTCCAGGTAACTACAAGTACTAAAATCTCTCAATAAACAGAAGGGCTCTTTTTACAGCCACCCAAGATCTAAACACATAATCTTGATGTATAGCTCAAAAATACATGCTTCTTTTTTTTCTGTGGCAAAATGCGCGGATCCTACGCGCATACCGCAATCACCACCAAACTTTCAGGGAAGGAGCGGAACTGAGCTGGCCAAAAGTTTGGAAAATTTCAAGAAGATTCATCAATCAACGCCAAAGTTATTGGCAATAGAATGTTGCGGTTTTCCTATGGATAATAGGGCCTAACTATAACTACCTACTGGCGACCGCCAGTAGGTTTTATATATATATATATATATATATATATATATATATATATATATATTACCTACTGGCGGTCGCCAGTAGGTATATATAGTTAGGATTTTTTCCCTCTGGGATTTTTGAAAATTCTATGTCTAATAACTTTGGCGTTTGTGGACGGAATTGGCTGAAATTTTCTGGAAAATGGAACATTTTGTTTCTGAGCAGCCCCTGGAAATTTGGGGGGGGTTCGTCAAGGGGGGGCCGAGAAAAAA
This sequence comes from Lissotriton helveticus, assembly GCF_964261635.1. Taxonomy (NCBI): domain Eukaryota; kingdom Metazoa; phylum Chordata; class Amphibia; order Caudata; family Salamandridae; genus Lissotriton; species Lissotriton helveticus. The sequence goes on along the minus strand of NC_136063.1, from coordinate 170,206,016 downwards.
GGGGGGTCCCAAAACGTGTTTTTAACATTGAGTTTTCCATAGGGCGGTTGGCCTCACTTTTAGGCCGAACGGCTGAATGGATTTCCACGAAACTTGGCAAAATTGTAGGGACTGGTAGCCCGATGTGCCTTTGCTAGGTCTCAATATATGTGCTGCAGTGGATTTTGAGAAATTAACGTTCAAAAAAAGATATATATCTGTAACAGCGGACCAGGCAGCGCTCCGGTTCGCGGACTTTACGCGTTACGGAGCTTTGTGAAGCGAAGCTGATTGGTTCTCCGGCGTCTGTAAACATTCCAAACAGTCCGTAGCGGCCGCCATCTTGTCTCTCGGTAGGATCGAGAGACAAGAGGAGGCCAAAGCGAAGGGGCAAATGACCATAAGGGGGCATAGTAGATCCTCCCTGACCCTCTAGGTTTGATGTGGAGGTTTTAAAAGGGCCCCGCGGGGCAAAAAAAAAAAAAATTATAATAATCGAACGGCTGAATGGATTTGCACGGAACTTGGCAAAATTGTAGGGACTGGTAGCCCGATGTGCCTTTGCTAGGTCTCAATATATGTGCTCCAGTGGATTTGGAGAAATTAACGTTCAAAAAAAGATATATATCTGTAACAGCGCTCCGCTTCGCGTACTTTTCGCGTAACGGAGCTTTGCGAAGCTGATTGGTTCTCTGGCGTCTGTAAACATTGCAAACAATCCGTAGCGGCCGCCATCTTGTCTCTCGGTAGGATCGAGAGACAAGAGGAGGCCAAAGCGAAGGGGCAAATGACCATAAGGGGGCATAGTAGATCCTCCTTGACCTCTTAGGTTTGATGTGGAGGTTTTAAAAGGGCCCCGCGTGGCAAAAAAAAAAATTATAATAATAATCGAACGGCTGAATGGATTTGCACGAAACTTGGCAAAATTGTAGGGACTGGTAGCTCGATGTGCCTTTGCTAGGTCTCAATATATGTGCTTCAGTGGATTTTGAGAAATTAACGTTCAAAAAAGATATATAGCTGTAACAGCGCTCCGCTTCGCGGAGATAAAATGATCTCTGTATTACCTAGCTGTTGCTAACACCAGTTAGCGACCGCTAGTAGGAGATAGCGACCATCTTGGGCCCCACTTTGCATGTCAGTGATATTTATCACTAATGACATGCAAAGTGGGCATGCCAAGATGTTAGCGACTGGAAACAGTCGCTAACATCGCTATCTCCTATTACCAACTTTTGGAGATATTCGCGCTAAGCGCGAATATCTCCAAAAGCTACCACCTGCCCTGAGCAGTTCTTAGCCATGTTATCCAATGGGAGGTGGATAACATGGCTAAGAGCATTAGCTCGGTAATGCATGAATATCGCTGAGTTTTCAGAGATATTAATGCATTGCGGTCGTTTTTTATCGCATTTGCGATAAACCTTGATAATAGCAAGGTGTATCTGCGATAATTTCTGACGATGCTTAGCGGTAAAAAATTTGTTGCTAAGCATCGTTAGGGATAAATATCGCTTAACTTTGGTAATATGCCCCAACGTCTGTTAACGTTCGATTCGAAGGAAATCAGGAAGTGTTGAAAAACATTGTCTGTGCCATCTTGCCTTTTTTCAAATGCCACACTTTTGTCGTGCACGGCAGTCATTTTAGATGCCTTGACCAGACCCACTCTCTGCACGCTGTCGATCCTTAGCATGGCTCCCCACCCTCGCAAGCATCTCCCCCAGGCACTGGTCACCCCCGCTCTCTGTCTTATGCATGGGTAATAAACCTCCCCCCATCTGCGCTGCTCTTCCCTGAGAATCACACCCTGTGCCCTCCGACACCTCCCTTTCGCCCTATTCACTACCGCACCCTCTGACACTCCTTTTCCTCTGTGTCCGATTGTCCAGGCCGGTCCTAGGCTATCAGCTAGCCCTGCAGATGTAGTTTATGGCCCCAGCTGTAAAGAATCACCCCTCTTCAAAGTAGTTATAGTAGATCAAGGCCCACACTCGATGAGATCCGTCACAGCACACGCGTTCCTACTATCTGAAAACCATCCTGTATTGTGATTGGGGAGGGGACCGAGCCTGAAGCGGAAGATTCCAGGGATGACTCTTTGTACATCAAAGTTTTTACAATTATGTGTCACATTAAAAATATATAGCACTCCAACAAAGTAGTAAGATTATAAAACTTTAATAACTTATAAATATATACAACAAAACAAAAACAGTAAAAACATTTAAACATTTTTAGGGAAAAACAACGAAGTAGCGGTCGGCTGTGCGAATAGTCCCAACGCAGCACAACGTCCAGGTTTCTGGACGGCACCCAGGTGATGTTGCCTGGGTGCCGCACTGATTTCGGCATCCGGCGTGGGGCGTTGCGGGGGGTGGGTCATCAGTAGCAAACTGTTGTGCGAATAGTTCCAAGGCAGCAGAACGATGGCACCAAGGTGATGTCCAGTAAGTTGCCGCACTGGTTTTGGTATCCTACAATGCTGCTCCGAATAACGGCGTGGGGCGCCCCGGGGGGGGGGGGGCGGCGTGAACGGGCCTCTCCAGGTGGAGTCTCGTCTGTTGTAGTGGGGCGCCCCTTTACCGTTTCAGTTGCCATTCCGTCCGCTTTTGGTCCACTGTGTCAAAAGCCGCAATTCAGCTGAGTTGCGCCCACTCTTGCGGTGCAGCGATAGGCGGCTGTCACAGGACTCTCAAAATGGCGGCAGGCTCTTTCCTTTTTGGGCCTGGTCCACTGAAATGGCCCTGGGACACCTTGGAAATCGGACGCTTGTCTGCTAGGTCTTGGACCCCATTCTCGAAAGCGTCCCCTCCGCCTTGAGGATTCAACAAAAGTTTTGGGGGCCCCCGACTCCTGCAGGCTTCTGGTGGGGAGCGGCTGCCATGATTGCTCGCGGAATGACCACGACGGAGCCACGAGATGGTGGTGCTTTCATGGTGACGCCAGCTTCAGTCTGAAACATCCAGAAACAAGGTGGGGCTTTCATCGTTTGGGAAAAAAAAAAGTTTTCATCCAATGAAAAGTGTTATTTTTAGGTCATATGATCAAGCCTTCCATCATTAGGAAACCAAAAGTAAAATGAACCAATGAAAAGTTTTATAAACAAGTCACATGACCTGTTATGCGGCATAGGGTATAAAATGCGGAGAAAATACGTTGGCACGTGAGGCGGCGTCAGTAGCGGACCGATGTGCGAATAGGCCGAAGGCAACACAACGCGCCAAGATCCGGATGGCACCGAGGTGGTGTCCAGCAAGTTGCAGCACTGGTGTGGCCATCCTACAATGCTGAAAGTCGGCGTGGGGCGCCCCGTTGGCCTGTGAGTTCGCGTCAGTAGCGGACCGATGTGCGAATAGGCCGAAGGCAGCACAACGCGCCAAGATCCGGATGGCACCGAGGTGGTGTCTAGTAAGTTGCTGCACTGGTGTGGCCATCCTACAATGTTGAAAGTCGGCGTGGGGCGCCCCGTTGGCCTGTGAGATGGCGTCAGTAGCGGACCGATGTGCGAATGGGGCCAAAGGCAGCGCAACAATATTTTCTGAATAGAAGACACCACAAGCCGCTGAGATGCCAAGATCCGGATGGCACCGAGGTGGTGTCTAGCAAGTTGTGGCACTGGTGTGGCCATCCTACAATGGTAAAAGTCGGCGTGGGGCGCCCTGTTGGCCTGTGAGATGGTGTCAGTAGCGGACCGATGTGCGAATGGGGCCAAAGGCAGCGCAACAATATTTTCTGACTAGAAGACACCACAAGGCGCTGAGATGCCAAGATCCGGATGGCACCGAGGTGATGTCTAGCAAGTTGCTGTACTGGTGTGGCCATCCTACAATGCTGAAACTCGGCGTGGGGCGCCCCATTAGCCTGTGAGATGGCGTCAGTAGCGGACCGATGTGCGAATGGGGCCAAAGGCAGCGCAACAATATTTTCTGAATAGAAGACACCACAAGGCGCTGAGATTCGGTTACCACCGAGGTGATGTCTAGCAAGTTGCCGCACTGGTGTGGCCATCCTACAATACTGCTCCGAATAACGGCGTGGGGTGCCCGAAGGGGGGCGGGGGGGAGGCGGCGTGAACGGGCCTTCCTAGGTGGAGGCTCGTCTGCTGTAGTGGGGCGCCCCTTTACCGTTTCAGTTGCCATTCAGCTGAGTTTCGGCCGCTCTTGATGCTACAGCGACAGGCGACTGCAACAGGACTCTCAAAATGGCGGCCTGTTCTTTGGATTTGGACCTGGTCCACTAAAATGGCCCTGGGACACCTTAGAACTCGGACGCTCGATTTTTTTTTCCTTTCCTCTACATGCAAAAAAAGGTAAATGCCCGGTACGTTACACGCTTCATCTTCCACGATGTACTATCCAGAGGAACCGAAAAAAAATATAGTTATGGTAACTATACCATGCATCGTCATATGGAGAGGTGGCACCAATTAATTATAGTGCTGCATAAAAGAGAGATTTGGAGGAGAACCCCCGACCTGCCAGTACATTCATCAAAGAAGTGGCACTGACAGCATCAGAGGCAAGGGAAACGGTCCCAAATATTTAGAAGAACTTTGGAAAGATTAAAATGACATGTTTAGATTGTGGCAAATTAATTTCATGTGGACAGATGAGTGTTACTCTAATAAATACAGCATATGAACATCATCATAGTCGATGATTGGTAGAGACATTTTGACTATATCCTGGACCTGCCCGTCCTCGCCCAAAATGGCGCCGGAATAAATGGGACTCGTAACTCCTTGTTGTGTACTGGTTGCAGAACCTTGAAATCACGAGATACGTATGCAGTTTTGAAGCACATGGCGGGCGGGGACGAGAATTGATTGAATATTTCGACATCCCTATTGATATTAAGTTCTGATGTGTTATTGATTACTGTACTATTGAAAGTTCGAATTAACGTCACCCATGGTACTTGCCCGCAAATGTATATCTAGATAATTTTATTGTAACTGGCCCTGTCGTATTTTAATTATAAAATGTACGTCCACCGATTCCGCAACTGTTAGACACCTTAGTTCTTGCAACCTAATGGCCCGCCCGTTACGTTCCTCTACAGTGTAAATGTCTACTCATCATATATGTAAATTGATACTTGTATAGCGCACTACTCACCCGCAAGGGTCTCAAGGCGCTTGTACGAATACCGCTGTGGAACCCATCCTGGCTTTCCCTGTGAGGTGTCCACTCCTGGGCACCCCCAAGGTGGAGGCCAGGCATCCTTAGCGTTGTGGGGGCCGTTGTGGAGATTAAGCAAGCTATTGCCCAGAGTTGCAGAGTGGGACTCCATGATTGGAATAGGCACCGAGGCGAGAATTATCAGGTCCGTGGAATTTTTGAGCCCAAGACCCGCCGAGGCGGGGAATTGAACCCTGGTCCCGGGCTAGACCTCTGCATCAGGGTCTGCCGCTCTAACCATTGAGCCACACTTCTCCACTATACGATTACAGTTTGCTCCGTGGCCGGCCCACGTGGTTATAGGCTCGTATTTGTATAATGAAATTTTCACAATAAAGGTTTTTAAAAGAAAACATGGTAGTAGTATATACATTGGTAAAGTTTTTAATAATAGTCACTGTTTTAGAATCATTAAAAGGCAAGTGAAATAAAGCAGACCAATTACATGAAGGGTAAAAGGTATAATACGCAGGAACGCAGTAAAGATAAATGGTCAAGGGCTGTTGTGTTTTCTACTCCTGCAACATAAAGTGATCGATAAGAATCTCATATTCAGGCGTATCGGCGACTAAGACAGCAGGTCGACCCTCTTTTGCTCAACGGCTCCGTCATGGGACGAAGAAACGCCCTTTTTCTCGAAAAAAGAATATATTTTACTTGCAGGACAGTTGTAAATTTTCCGGGAAAGTACATTAGCCTGGAACATTATAACATATATTTAAGAAAAAATAATGTTCGGAAGTAATAAAAAGCGTAATTTTTAGGTCATATGACCAAGCCTTTCATCATTAGAATAAGAAAAGTAAAATGAACCAATGAAAAGTTTTATTAACAAGTCACATGACCTGTTATGCTTACGTTACGCGCTGCGCGTCGCGCCCCGGATGACTTCCGGATGCGCTAACGCGGAGCGTCATATGACGCATTACGCGACAACGCAGGTCCAGAATATAGTCAAAATGTCTCCACCAACCAGCGGTCGGAACACAACCCCTTTCAGCAGGCTAAATAGTTCTGTTAAATGACAACAGAAGGGACAGGCAACAAGAACCATCAGTCAAAGAGGGGAGGGCTAGTTCTTCTCTACCGGGTTACATTGGGGCGCTACCGGAACTGATCGAATTGGTAGTCTACAGTGTTTCTGGATGTTTCAGACTGAAGCTGGGGTTAGCATGAGAGCACCACCATTTCGTAGCTCCGTCGTGGCCATTCCGCGAGCAATCATGGCAGCCGCTCTTTATCGTTATTTTGGGCGGGGTGGGTGGCGGAGCCGAGCTGTATTGCAGCCATCATGGTGTGGAGTTCAGTTCATCTCACTAGTTTTGTATTTGTCATGAGGGGTTGTTCCTAATGTTTCTATTTTAGCGAGGTCAAAAAGAGATCCCATTAGTGGCCTACTGATTTTGCTCGATTCCTTTTGTTTTTTTACACGATTTTTCGTTATCTGCAAAGACTAAACAGAGTATTGCGACTCTGTGTTTGTTTGTAAATAGAGAATGAACCAAAGAGAACCAATTCTAAAACAGTAAATGCTTGGATAACAATCAATCAAATGGAGAGAGAAGCAGGCACGACGTATTACAACGGGGGCAAAGGCCTGCGTTAACTACCTTTCACTATCTGCAAAGAGAGAGTACTCCTAATAGAAATGAGGGGGGGGCAGCATTCAAAGCAGATCAGTGTGCATAAACACGAAAATGTTTTTACTTACCACGTACTTGACATTCGACAGCTTATGATATTTGCTATTAAAAACCATTGAAATTCACTGAAAAAACCATAGGTTATAGACCATATATAGTTAGGAATTAGCATTTACAAAACCTTGAAAATTCACTGAAAAAACCATAGGTTATAGACCATATATAGTTAGGAATTAGCATTTACAAAACCTTGAAAATTCACTGAAAAAACCATAGGTTATAGACCATATATCGTTAGGAATTAGCATTTAAAAAACCTTATTTTACCCACACAAAACCATTGAAATTCCATATATAGTTAGTTGCACTAACTATATATCGCGCACCCGCAATCCACTGCTGATGATGTCACATATTACATCATTCATGACATGGTCAGTGACATCACTGATGACATCACTGATGACATCTCAAATGACATCACTGATGACATCACTGATGACATCTCATTTGACATCAATGACCACATCACTGATGATATCATTCATGTGACAATACAATGCATCTCCTCACATTTTAATATAACCTCTGTTTCACCCAGTGTTAAATACAGAGTATAATTTTTTAAACCATTGACACACCAATACTAGTTACTACATACGCACTCACTGATTCCTACGTCTACACACACCTTCACTCATTCACCCATACAATCATTCATACATACAATCACTCATCTTTACAACACTATCATATGCACTCATACACCTATACAGACACTCACAGTCTGCCACTCATCCATGGAGTTACTCACTCACCTAGTCAGTCATGTAAAGAATCAATGACACTTCCATTTTCTTGTCTATACAGTTAAACATAGAGCACCTTACATTTTCAAACATATACTAACACATACTTACCTTCTTATACAATCATTGATACAAGTACACATTGATCTGCACAGAGTCACACACCTCCCAGCCAGCCACACACACACTCAGTCTCCCATACAAATACTTGGGCAATCAATCAATAACCCATATAGTTACTCATATAGCTACTGATCAACACATGCAGCAGTTTACAGAACAACAGACATAATGATGCACAAATTAAGACAGTTTAGTCACTAACCCATGCACTCAGTGAGACACATTTAATCACTCACTCATACAGTCAGTCATGCACCTACTAAATCCTTCGTCCAGACACTTACACATCCACTCATTCTTCAATATGTAAGACATATTTAAACTTTACAGAAACAAAAAATCACTGGATGTTGTTATCAGTCATGTCATCAGTGATGTCATTTGAGATGTCATCAGTGATGTCATCAGTGATGTCACTGACCATGTCATGAATGATGTAATATGTGACATCATCAGCAGTGGATTGCGGGTGCGCGATATATAGTTAGTGCAACTAACTATATATGGAATTTCAATGGTTTTGTGTGGGTAAAATAAGGTTTTTTAAATGCTAATTCCTAACGATATATGGTCTATAACCTATGGTTTTTTCAGTGAATTTTCAAGGTTTTGTAAATGCTAATTCCTAACTATATATGGTCTATAACCTATGTTTTTTTCAGTGAATTTTCAAGGTTTTGTAAATGCTAATTCCTAACTATATATGGTCTATAACCTATGGTTTTTTCAGTGAATATATATATATATATATATACTAACTGCCCGTCCCGACGTTGTCCGGGGCAGAAATAGAATGTGTGGCACATCACTTACAATCGGCTCCCTGTGACATACGTGATTTATAATGAAAGTGTGAGCAACTGTGCCTCTGAAAGCCTTTTCATTGTAGTCATTGGAAAAAAGTAAACCGTGAGCTTAGCAGCATTAGGTAAGTATCACAGAATGTAAGATTATTTTGGAGCGTTATTTGTCATTGAGCTTACACGTGGTTATGTACCTGTTTATTGAAGTTGGTGCTTGAGCCCCCGCCTGAGCACTGGAGCAGTATGCAAAGCTTTATGATCCCCGCTGTTAGGCTGAGTGGCTCGAGTCCCCGCGTGAGCACCGTAGCAATGCCGCGGCCCGTGAAGCCTTGCCCATTGGTGTTTGGCCACGCCCCTCTGACAACGTCCAGGAGGTGCGCCTCGTGAATGCGGCGCCCATTCAGGTTTTGCCACGCACCTCTGACAACGGCCAGGCCCACAACGGAGTAATGTGAAGGTTTTTGTTTACAATGCCGTTTTCGCTTTTACCAGTAATGACGGGAAATGGCGCGCCCCGTGAATGCCGCGCCTATTGGTGTTTGCTGTTTGTCCACGCCCCTCTCACAACACCCAGGCCCACAAGGGAGTCCTATGAAGGTTTGTTTGCCACGCCCTATAGCTGACAGCACAACACCCACGCCCCCAAGGGACTACTTTACCCCTAAGGTTGTTTTACCATTGTAATGTATATGGTGGCCACTTGTATGGCCTATGTCCATCTGCTGCAACTGTCCTTTCCAATGCTGTATTGGGTTTTGTGATTGGTGCTGTGGTACCTGAGATTACCCGCCTCAAAGGTTTGGGCTCTCTCTTTATTATATTAGTATAGATATACATACATATATTCTCGCCAGATAAAATATAGGGCATGAAACACATACTAATATTGTGGTGTTATCTAATTATAATGTATTTAAAAATACACACTATCTGAATGCACTGTGTAATTTTAAAATTACTGAAACGTCACTTCAATTACTATACTTCAATCAGGAACTAAAAGGGAAATTCTAGACTGTGTTTGTTTTTATAAAAAAACAAGTTAGTCAGAATTATGTATTCATTTGAAACATGTATCTGTTCCTCTGGCTGTACAGGGACAGGACCTTCGTAGCCAGCAATTTCAGCTCCTCTGATGAGAAGGCTGGGGCCCTGTCACCTGCTTTCTCAGGCATCACGGCTCCCTAAGGTCGGAAAAAGGAGCAAAAGTTAAGTAGGTGTTGTTGGCTGCAGTGTTAGGAGGCAAGTGAGCTTTTATTTAAACACCACGTACATGTAGATGACGTATTCAATGCTCTGTAGAGACGGACATATCCATTGGCTTTTGTATGTCACTTTCACTCAAGTTAGCATATGGCTATATCTGTCGTGGAGTTCTCCACCCACTACCCGATTAACTTCTGCCACCGCCATCTAATTGCAAATGTCCTAACAGCAAGGTCAGGCGCTCACCATTTTAGATACTGAAATAGTGTGTTTGTGAATGTCAAATGTGTCACCACCACTCAAAATGGTAGCTACTTTGTTTACATATACAAGATTATGTTATGAATTGCATTAATGTCATTAAATGCAATATTTGAATGATTTTGTTTATACTTCAGTTGACGGCAATTTTGATTAAAAAAGCAAAACAAAAAATAAGAATGTGTAAATAATACATTTGAAATATACTACTTACACATTAAAGAAAATATACATATAAAAGTCACTTTAAATTAAAAAAATTGATGTGTACAATTATGTTAAAAAATATTTATTTAGAAAACTGAATGAAATGTGTGTATTTATTTGAAAATATGTTTTCAAAAATGTACATTGTAATTATTAAATGCAGACATATGAACCCAGGGAGAGTGAGGAGACAACAGCTTCAAGTTTTAAGACCAATTCCAAACTTTGCCACCATGGAAGAATGGAATACTATCAGAAAATTGACATTGAATAGGCAAACAATTCTTGATTACTGTCATCAGCTGCAGCCAGATCTTCTGTCTCACAAAAGGAATCCCACAGCAATAACACCATTGTAATAATCATTGCAGTCCTTTCTTTTCTAGCCACAGGTTCATTCCAATATACCGTGGTAGTATCTGATGGAAGCTTTTTCTTCAATAGTTCCCACAAACTGAGGATTTGGCCAATGTTAAAGGAGATTTCCATGCGGTGGGTCACTTACCATATGTGGTTGGAACAATTGATGTCACACATATTGCCTTAGTGCCACCATACGACAGAAAACAAATCTACTGCAATCATAAGAACCTCGATTCATTCAATGTCCAAGCTATTTGCTTACAAGATTTGTACATCACAAGCGTGTGTGCACATTTTCCAGGATTAGCCCATGATTCCTTTTTACTACGGAACAGCACCATACCCCTGCAAATGTCACAATTTGGACCTCAGAGGGCCTGGCTTGTTGGTAAGTACAATCTGACAACATATATCCCTGTAATGATCAAAAATTTGTATGTAATGTTTTGGCTCCTTTTTTATTACATTTCATATAGGAGACTCTGCTTATCCTAAACGACCATGGTTGTTAGCACTGCTGAGGAATCCAAAAATGCCAGGGAAAGACCGCTTTAATAAGGTGCATGGAAGAGGCCAGTGGAGCAGGCTTTTTGGCTTCTAAAGGCCAGATTTCAATGTCTGGACAAGACTGATAGAGGCCTCCTCTACTCACCCGATAAGATGTTCCAAAATTACCATGGCATGCTGTATGTTACACAACATAGCTCTGCGACAGAACATCTCGGACATTGCTGAGGAAGCTGGCAATGATGAGCCAACGGATGAGAATGTTGACATGGCAAATGAAGATGATGGTGGCGAAGAGAACGGAATTGACTTACAACAAGATGTAATTGACAACTTGTTCACATGAGTGTAAGTATATAGTCATGTATTATTACATTACAGTTAAAGCCAACTTTTAATCTAATGAGAATTAAAGTATGTGCTAGATATTATTATAGAAATGGCAGGTTAAGGTAAATCCAGGGCAAAGTTGCCTGTTAATCTAAATTTTGACATATTGACTACTGTGTTAACTTACATTGTTTATGCTTGATTGTCTTTAGAAAATATGCCCTCAAATTCTCACATTTGTAATGTGTCTAGTTTGTAGGTCATACAAATAAATCTATATTTGTTTTAATCTGTTTTATGTTCCTTTCCCATGTCATCTTCATCTGGGCATTTCAACATTGAGGCATTTGCAGGTGTATGCTCATGTACAGATCTTGTACAAAGACAACTTGCACAGTGATTGAATTGTATTTGTTAAGATTGCAGTAGACTTGTTTTCTGTTGATTGTGCCCACCAAGGCAATATGTGCTGCTAAAATTCCTCTAACCATATGTGGTAGGCCACCCAAAGCATTCAAATCTTACTTCGCATAGGCTAAATCCACATTTCGTGTAAACTGTATTTTAGCTGTTGTCACGTCTCATCATTGAAGAAAGAACTTCTTGTCGCATATCACTTAAAGTTGGTTGTGACATTCCACCAGATACTGCAACGGTGTATTGAAATGATCCTGTGGCCACAAAAGAGAGTACTACAGTTACTGAATATGTATTTCCTAGTGTCAGGCAGAAGATCTGGTTGCAGCTGATGACATCCATCAATAAGAGTTTGCCTAAGCAATCTTGATTGATTTTCGATTTTCTTTTAATATGCATGGATTACAATGTATTAGGAAAATATGAGAAACATTTCTTTCAAATCATGTCCAAGTTTTTGATTTGTGTTTTTTGTTATTTTTTGTTAGCTTGTAAGAAAGGTGACAACCATTACCTACATGGAATTTATTTATACATAAACAGTATTTTTTAATGTAACTTTTAAAATGTATGATGTATGTTAAAAAAGATTAACAAATTGAGAAAAGAAATACAATACCAGTCTTCATTATTTTTGATATTTTTCAACAAGACCCAAAAAAAAAAACAAGATGAAAAGAAAAAGAGCACAACAAAAATGTAATAATCAATTATGGTGAATGACACTATGTAAAAAGTTCAATCGGGTCGGGGACAATCGATATTTGCCCGGCGGTATTGCCTCTGTGACCCTCTAGTTATTTAAATCAATGAAGAGGCAGGCGCTGGAGACTGGAAAGCAGGAAACAAGGTTTTTTTATTCTCTCCGGAGGAGAACACAACGAAACGGACAGAAGGTATCGTTCTGAGGTGCTCTAACTGTATTTCTGAGGCCTGGCCTCTTATACCCACATTTATGATTTTATTGTAGATTACACATACATGTTAAAGCTTTGATATACGGAAAAGACATTCTCGGAACTCCCCTTTGGGCCCGTTCCCACACACATTTACAGTTGAAGTCCCCACCCTAGTCACAACAGGTGATGAGCATCGCGCAGCTGGATAATCCGCCGATTCACGGAATGTGGGGAGTTTGATCGGATCTCATGGGGTGGGGGCTTTGATCAACCCGGGGATTCTTTGATGGGGGAAGCTTTCTATTGTACGGGGAGGGGCAAGGATGGTATCGGCAGAGCTGGGTGTCGGCTTGGGAACGGGGAGGACAAAACGGGCACACGGGGAAAAGGGGGTTTGCATCTAAGGGCCGGAGATCATGAAAGGAAAGCAGGGAGGTGTCGCGCTGGGAACAGGATGAGGGCCTGGGGCAGAGCAGCGCCGAAGAGGGGTTTATGACTCAAGGCAGGTGCAAGCAGGGGGTGGTCAGCGTGCAGGCTTAGTGAAGGCAAAGGGCTATGTCAGGGGCCAGCGGCATGCAAAAGGGTTTGTTCTGATGGGGGCATCTTAAAATGGCGGGCGCGCACGACAAAAGTGTGGCATCAGGGGAAGAGGCAAGATGGCGCAGATAATGTTCACCAAAACGCACTAATTTTCCACAGTCCTCCCTTTAACATATTCAAGACATCTTGCTGGTTCATTTTCTATTCGGTTCTACTGTGGTGAGCATGAGAAAGAAAACGGTAGGAACCCTAGATGAAAAAGAGTTGTAAACAATACATTTTGAGGTTTCTAGTTTTTAGGAGGTGCACCTATTTGATAAACTTTGATAAATTTGTTCAGCAGGAAAGTCATAGGAATGAAATACAAAAACGGCGAGCAGCAAGTACATATCATAACGTGAACTGGCAGGTTAATACATATTTCAGATTCGGATTGGAGCAGGATCAATACAATGGCGGCTGGGAGAGAAATGAGGCGTAGGAAAACGGTGGTTGAGGATGTCAAATGTTCGAAGTTTTATGAGTTCTCATTGTTCTTTGTGGTCTTTCGTTGGCGCTGTTGAGCACCGGCGGTGGAGCTACAAGTCCAGCTCTGTTCTAAGTTCTGCGTTGCAGGGCACGACCCTTTCCTCGCGTTTCTGGTCGGAAAGGTCCTTTTCGCCCTGTGTCCTTTGAGGTGATTGTCAGAAAGTTCCGATGGAAGAAGAGCGTTCAAAACAGTCCATAGGGTAGGTCAGAGGAAAAAGGGGGATGGAGCAAGGCCAAATTGGGAACAAACTAGGGGAACGAGAGACTTCAAATAGGCGGGCGTGTGACGGAATTCATAGAGCGGGGACTTGTCGACAGGCACTGGACGTCGAGCAGGGGCATCAGGTCGACCCTTTCTTTTCATGCTGTCGAAAACAGTGCCTCGTCCTGCAGCTCTTTTCAGTCGTGGTCTCGCCTTGGCTAATGTCGCAGGTGTTCCTTAGTCTGCAGTCAGGCCTCGTGCTCCCACATCCGGTCCTTCTCTCCTCCAACAGCAGTACCCTTAAACAAGTTTGAAAAGACAGTCTTTAGAAAATTTGCAGATGGAGATAATCAAAAAGTCTATTTCTCTCCCAGCTCCAGGCAAAGAATGAAAATGTCCGTTATATTTAATGTTCACAACTGGCATATGAATGACCGGTGACGGACCTGTTGGATTTATTATGACTTTCCTTCATAATTATTTATTACGGGCATGACAGTTCATCTGATGGTAACCCACCTTCGGGAGACAAATCTGGCAAAGATATGCCGTTCTCTAGAGTTTTACATTTACAAAAGGGTACAGTGAGTCGTCAACATGGTACTACACAGGTATTTTGCTGAGAGACGAACATGGCTAAACATTTCCTTTCTATCGGTGCATCCTGTTTTTCAACTACTGCGGGGTTCATTTTGATGATTTCTTTACCTTGGTCTAGTCTGTTAACCTTGTAAAACATCATTCTGGGTCCTACGTAACCTTTTACAGCCCGGTTACTTAACTAGGAAGGACAGGGGTTTTATGGGAAACAACCAGGGACATAGACAGGGGAGGTAACGGGGGTGGTCACTTTTCCGGTTTGGGTATTGCGACAATTCGGTGAGGGGAGGGTCGCGTATTCTGAGGTCCTTGTTTTATACTATAGGAGCCGTTTGACATGTAGTTCCCTTATTTCGGGTCAGATTAGGGAACCTCTGTCGTCTTACCTGTCCTTTCCCTTACGGCCCAACCTGGGTTCATTGACTTCTAGCGGAAAAGGAGAGGTAATGACGCGGCTTCAGGGTGATTGTATTAGAGACAAGTTTTTGTGCAAATACTGACGGTATTTGAAGCCAATTAGGTGGTGTGCTAGGGGTGGCAATCTGCCAATTTCGGGGCTAACCACTCGGAAGAGTGGTAGTGAAAAAAATAGAGAGAGAGAGAGAGAGAGAGAGAGTGAGTGAGAGAGAGAGAGAGAGAGAGAGAGAGAGAGAGAGAGAGAGAGAGAGAGAGAGAGAGAGAGAGAGAGAGAGAGAGAGAGAGAGAGAGAGAGAGAGTGCAACGGCAGGCTAAATAGTACACGTGCAACAGAGAGGGTGGCAGTGTATTCAAGAAAGGCTATTTAGTGCATTACACAGTAAAGGGCATTCACGGGTCTGCGTTAGAATCTTGTAATCATGCAGTTTGAGCATTAGACAGGGTAGAGGGGACGTGCCTCGAGAAAAAGGAAAGAAAAAAGGAGGTACCATGTTGTCGCACTTTCTCGCATTCTCGGTCCTTCGACCAGTTGGGCCAACGCCTCAGTCACACACACACACATTCCCTCATAGTTTCACATCATACGTGACATGGGTTCATTCGTCCGGTCTGGTTTAAGGGTGATCACTTTTTATCAGGTTGTGCTAATTTTTCGGGTTTGTTCGATACGTGAGTAGTTTGCAGGCGTGCTTAGACACCACCCTGCGGCGCTAGTCCGTTTCGTGTATTTAGACATGGCAAGGTCTCAGATCTTCGCCACACCTTGGCTGTAATCTCTGATGTAACCTGCAGAGGGAGGAAAAAAGGGGGGGGGTGGGGGAGACAGCATTCGCGCGCATTCAAATACATGGATTCATAAGTCCTTTACTTACCTCTTACTCGTCTTTCCTCCTTGGGGCAGGGTCCCCGGGGATATGGTTTCCGGAGTCGAGGGGGGTAGTGTGTTCATGTAGGGCGTGTGCGGGGAAACATAAAAAGGAAACCAGAGGTGCCTAGTGCGAGGTATCTAGTCAAAGGATATATCTCACTATCGGGATCCTTAAACCTCTTTCAACGCCGTGGCGTTCTAAAGTTCTTCGGTTCTTGGGTCCCTGCTACTTTGGAACGTTGTACTTTATAATATTTACATTATTTCTTTTCACCCTCCTTTTACATTCCCTCATTTACACCATTCGTTTTACCCATCCTTGGAAGTCAAGGTCTTCCTCTACGCGAGAGTTCATGAGTCAGTCGCGTACTTTGAAGGCGGAGTGTCGTGTTGTCGATCCGATCCGTCCTCCAGGGCTGGGCAACCATCTTCTTTTAACCTTAAAGAGAGAGCAGAGTAGGGTGCACAGAAAAAGAACTTTCCCACCCATCCCATATTGTTTTAAAATAAAGCATGCAATACCCGTCCATAGTTTCAAAGACTTTATTTTGCAAAATCATTTCAGCATATGGATTATGAGGGTGCGGCCGTATTTGGTCGGTCGTGGCAATGGCTAAAGTGCGTACAGTGGGGGGTGTCGTTTGCAACAATAAAAACATCGGAAAGTTTTACTCATTCATTTGTAAGAGACTAAAACGTCTATTAATTGGCTGGGGGTTCGGGGGCATATATTTTCATAATTTAGAAGCATAATCATAACAGTTGTAATCAGATTTCCTATATGCATACCGTACGTGTGCGTCGTAAATGGGGTTTACATCAGTTATAAAAATATAATACATTGTACATTCGTAATCAACATTTGTAACGGGGATCTTTTCACACTATTCGTCGAGTGAGTTCTCTTCGTCTTTTCTAGCCAAGTGTACAAAGGATCATATAAAATCTCAGAACATCAAGTTTATATTAGTGCGAAGGAACACCACGAGGTGTTCGTAAGTTCCGATTGATACCAGCGCCATTTTGGGCGGGGCCGGCACAGTCCGGAAGCAGCATCAGGGGGAAATGTTTCCATTACTGGCAGTTTGGACCAGAGTCCTTTTCGGCAGTTCTAGAATTCACGCTAACAGAAGGTGTGGCAATGTCATGTTTGTTTCGTTGGCGATCGAGGCAGCCGTCCCTTACCGGAAACCTGCAAAGGCCGAAGGTTCCGCCGGGGACCTTTGTATGATCTTCAAGGCTGCGGAGATGCTGTCGGAGATGGGGGCTCGTGCTCCATGGGACAAATGTTCGAGTTATACGGCTGGCCAAAGTTACTCTAGTGGCCGGGGCCCGCCTTCCAGCGGATCCAGACGCCATTTTGAGGCCCTACAGGGGCCACTCTCGTCGAGTTTGCAAGAATGGAAGAGACCCTTCGGAGTGAAAGGAAGAGGTCCCTGTTTTGTGAGAGCGGGACGTTCAGCTGGGGTGCAGCTGTGATGCCCCCACCTGGGGGGGCGAGGGAGACTCGTTCACATCGTCTCCTTCTCCCGGTGCACTCCATGCCGCTCCTTTTCATCGCCCCGCATGAAGGCCTCTCCACATCCGGTGTTCCCCAAGCGCCACCATTGTACGTTCGGTGCTGCGCAAATACTGGGGTGCCACCATTGTACGTTCGGTGCTGCGCAAGTACTGGGGTGCCACCATGGTGTGTTCGGTGCTGTGGAAGTATGGGCACCATCGCCTGACTGGGGATGTTCGGCGTCGGGCTGGGGGCTGGGAAACCTCCTACCGGTGGAGGTGGGAGAGGCTCGTCCGCGTCGCCTCTCCCTCCCAGCCCAACTTGGACAAATTGTTGTGGAGGTACGTGCAGGACATCCCGCCGTCCAGGACTGCTGCGGCTGTGACGGAAGAGAAAAGGAAGAGGTGCCTCGTTCTCCTCTGGACATGTGGCGGGACTACCTTAGTCTTTCCAGGCCCGTTGCGGCCGGCCAAGGAGACATGTGGCGGGACTACCTGCAAATGCCCAGGCTGCGGGCTCCTGCCTCTCCTCCGGCTCCCCCATACGTTAAGATTTCCTGACCAAGAGTTGGCGGCGGGGCTCGCCTTATATGGGTTGCCGTTGGTTGGGCGTAGCCGTAACCCTGCCCTACTTTGGAAGGTTCCAGAATGGGGGGGGGGCGAATGTTCTGTTTGACTTTCATTTTCTACAGTTTATCGTTATTATTCCTTGTTTGTTGTGTATTGAAATGATCCTGTGGCCACAAAAGAGAGTACTACAGTTACTGAATATGTATTTCCTAGTGTCAGGCAGAAGATCTGGTTGCAGCTGATGACATCCATCAATAAGAGTTTGCCTAAGCAATCTTGATTGATTTTCGATTTTCTTTTAATATGCATGGATTACAATGTATTAGGAAAATATGAGAAACATTTCTTTCAAATCATGTCCAAGTTTTTGATTTGTGTTTTTTGTTATTTTTTGTTAGCTTGTAAGAAAGGTGACAACCATTACCTACATGGAATTTATTTATACATAAACAGTATTTTTTAATGTAACTTTTAAAATGTATGATGTATGTTAAAAAAGATTAACAAATTGAGAAAAGAAATACAATACCAGTCTTCATTATTTTTGATATTTTTCAACAAGACCCAAAAAAAAAAAACAAGATGAAAAGAAAAAGAGCACAACAAAAATGTAATAATCAATTATGGTGAATGACACTATGTAAAAAGTTCAATCGGGTCGGGGACAATCGATATTTGCCCGGCGGTATTGCCTCTGTGACCCTCTAGTTATTTAAATCAATGAAGAGGCAGGCGCTGGAGACTGGAAAGCAGGAAACAAGGTTTTTTTATTCTCTCCGGAGGAGAACACAACGAAACGGACAGAAGGTTGAAAGGTTGAAAGTTTGAAAAGACAGTCTTTAGAAAATTTGCAGATGGAGATAATCAAAAAGTCTATTTCTCTCCCAGCTCCAGGCAAAGAATGAAAATGTCCGTTATATTTAATGTTCACAACTGGCATATGAATGACCGGTGACGGACCTGTTGGATTTATTATGACTTTCCTTCATAATTATTTATTACGGGCATGACAGTTCATCTGATGGTAACCCACCTTCGGGAGACAAATCTGGCAAAGATATGCCGTTCTCTAGAGTTTTACATTTACAAAAGGGTACAGTGAGTCGTCAACATGGTACTACACAGGTATTTTGCTGAGAGACGAACATGGCTAAACATTTCCTTTCTATCGGTGCATCCTGTTTTTCAACTACTGCGGGGTTCATTTTGATGATTTCTTTACCTTGGTCTAGTCTGTTAACCTTGTAAAACATCATTCTGGGTCCTACGTAACCTTTTACAGCCCTGTTACTTAACTAGGAAGGACAGGGGTTTTATGGGAAACAACCAGGGACATAGACAGGGGAGGTAACGGGGGTGGTCACTTTTCCGGTTTGGGTATTGCGACAATTCGGGGAGGGGAGGGTCGCGTATTCTGAGGTCCTTGTTTTATACTATAGGAGCCGTTTGACATGTAGTTCCCTTATTTCGGGTCAGATTAGGGAACCTCTGTCGTCTTACCTGTCCTTTCCCTTACGGCCCAACCTGGGTTCATTGACTTCTAGCGGAAAAGGAGAGGTAATGACGCGGCTTCAGGGTGATTGTATTAGAGACAAGTTTTTGTGCAAATACTGACGGTATTTGAAGCCAATTAGGTGGTGTGCTAGGGGTGGCAATCTGCCAATTTCGGGGCTAACCACTCGGAAGAGTGGTAGTGAAAAAAATAGAGAGAGAGAGAGAGAGAGAGAGAGTGAGAGAGAGAGAGAGAGAGAGAGAGAGAGAGAGAGAGAGAGAGAGAGAGAGAGAGAGAGAGAGAGAGAGAGAGAGAGAGAGAGAGAGTGCAACGGCAGGCTAAATAGTACACGTGCAACAGAGAGGGTGGCAGTGTATTCAAGAAAGGCTATTTAGTGCATTACACAGTAAAGGGCATTCACGGGTCTGCGTTAGAATCTTGTAATCATGCAGTTTGAGCATTAGACAGGGTAGAGGGGACGTGCCTCGAGAAAAAGGAAAGAAAAAAGGAGGTACCATGTTGTCGCACTTTCTCGCATTCTCGGTCCTTCGACCAGTTGGGCCAACGCCTCAGTCACACACACACACATTCCCTCATAGTTTCACATCATACGTGACATGGGTTCATTCGTCCGGTCTGGTTTAAGGGTGATCACTTTTTATCAGGTTGTGCTAATTTTTCGGGTTTGTTCGATACGTGAGTAGTTTGCAGGCGTGCTTAGACACCACCCTGCGGCGCTAGTCCGTTTCGTGTATTTAGACATGGCAAGGTCTCAGATCTTCGCCACACCTTGGCTGTAATCTCTGATGTAACCTGCAGAGGGAGGAAAAAAGGGGGGGGTGGGGGAGACAGCATTCGCGCGCATTCAAATACATGGATTCATAAGTCCTTTACTTACCTCTTACTCGTCTTTCCTCCTTGGGGCAGGGTCCCCGGGGATATGGTTTCCGGAGTCGAGGGGGGTAGTGTGTTCATGTAGGGCGTGTGCGGGGAAACATAAAAAGGAAACCAGAGGTGCCTAGTGCGAGGTATCTAGTCAAAGGATATATCTCACTATCGGGATCCTTAAACCTCTTTCAACGCCGTGGCGTTCTAAAGTTCTTCGGTTCTTGGGTCCCTGCTACTTTGGAACGTTGTACTTTATAATATTTACATTATTTCTTTTCACCCTCCTTTTACATTCCCTCATTTACACCATTCGTTTTACCCATCCTTGGAAGTCAAGGTCTTCCTCTACGCGAGAGTTCATGAGTCAGTCGCGTACTTTGAAGGCGGAGTGTCGTGTTGTCGATCCGATCCGTCCTCCAGGGCTGGGCAACCATCTTCTTTTAACCTTAAAGAGAGAGCAGAGTAGGGTGCACAGAAAAAGAACTTTCCCACCCATCCCATATTGTTTTAAAATAAAGCATGCAATACCCGTCCATAGTTTCAAAGACTTTATTTTGCAAAATCATTTCAGCATATGGATTATGAGGGTGCGGCCGTATTTGGTCGGTCGTGGCAATGGCTAAAGTGCGTACAGTGGGGGGTGTCGTTTGCAACAATAAAAACATCGGAAAGTTTTACTCATTCATTTGTAAGAGACTAAAACGTCTATTAATTGGCTGGGGGTTCGGGGGCATATATTTTCATAATTTAGAAGCATAATCATAACAGTTGTAATCAGATTTCCTATATGCATACCGTACGTGTGCGTCGTAAATGGGGTTTACATCAGTTATAAAAATATAATACATTGTACATTCGTAATCAACATTTGTAACGGGGATCTTTTCACACTATTCGTCGAGTGAGTTCTCTTCGTCTTTTCTAGCCAAGTGTACAAAGGATCATATAAAATCTCAGAACATCAAGTTTATATTAGTGCGAAGGAACACCACGAGGTGTTCGTAAGTTCCGATTGATACCAGCGCCATTTTGGGCGGGGCCGGCACAGTCCGGAAGCAGCATCAGGGGGAAATGTTTCCATTACTGGCAGTTTGGACCAGAGTCCTTTTCGGCAGTTCTAGAATTCACGCTAACAGAAGGTGTGGCAATGTCATGTTTGTTTCGTTGGCGATCGAGGCAGCCGTCCCTTACCGGAAACCTGCAAAGGCCGAAGGTTCCGCCGGGGACCTTTGTATGATCTTCAAGGCTGCGGAGATGCTGTCGGAGATGGGGGCTCGTGCTCCATGGGACAAATGTTCGAGTTATACGGCTGGCCAAAGTTACTCTAGTGGCCGGGGCCCGCCTTCCAGCGGATCCAGACGCCATTTTGAGGCCCTACAGGGGCCACTCTCGTCGAGTTTGCAAGAATGGAAGAGACCCTTCGGAGTGAAAGGAAGAGGTCCCTGTTTTGTGAGAGCGGGACGTTCAGCTGGGGTGCAGCTGTGATGCCCCCACCTGGGGGGGCGAGGGAGACTCGTTCACATCGTCTCCTTCTCCCGGTGCACTCCATGCCGCTCCTTTTCATCGCCCCGCATGAAGGCCTCTCCACATCCGGTGTTCCCCAAGCGCCACCATTGTACGTTCGGTGCTGCGCAAATACTGGGGTGCCACCATTGTACGTTCGGTGCTGCGCAAGTACTGGGGTGCCACCATGGTGTGTTCGGTGCTGTGGAAGTATGGGCACCATCGCCTGACTGGGGATGTTCGGCGTCGGGCTGGGGGCTGGGAAACCTCCTACCGGTGGAGGTGGGAGAGGCTCGTCCGCGTCGCCTCTCCCTCCCAGCCCAACTTGGACAAATTGTTGTGGAGGTACGTGCAGGACATCCCGCCGTCCAGGACTGCTGCGGCTGTGACGGAAGAGAAAAGGAAGAGGTGCCTCGTTCTCCTCTGGACATGTGGCGGGACTACCTTAGTCTTTCCAGGCCCGTTGCGGCCGGCCAAGGAGACATGTGGCGGGACTACCTGCAAATGCCCAGGCTGCGGGCTCCTGCCTCTCCTCCGGCTCCCCCATACGTTAAGATTTCCTGACCAAGAGTTGGCGGCGGGGCTCGCCTTATATGGGTTGCCGTTGGTTGGGCGTAGCCGTAACCCTGCCCTACTTTGGAAGGTTCCAGAATGGGGGGGGGGCGAATGTTCTGTTTGACTTTCATTTTCTACAGTTTATCGTTATTATTCCTTGTTTGTTGTGTTAAATTAAAAGTTCAAGTTTATTAATGGTCTACGGATTTTGTTTTACCATTTCTTTCTTTCCAGGTTGCTTTTATGCTAAGTTTCTGCTAACAGAGGTCGAGTAACACGGAAACACGTGTAGAGGGATGACGCAGATTTGTACATTACATACACACAAACTCAGACGGGGGACAGTACAAGTACGACATACAAAGACCCAAGACAAATATAAAAACAGTTATTGGTCATAATTATCTCTTTCCGTCTGTGAATTTTAAACGAGGCTGGGTTCCCGTCTTGACATTGCCCGACCTAGGAGAACTTGAGCATGCCGCTGAGATTTTCCTGGCGAAATCTGTGCCATCGGGCATAATCAAACGTGGTGGTTCTGTCTGGTCTGTCTATGTAAGTCGGGTTCTTCTCTGTCTCGCGCCTTTTCTCGTACTGTCGGTCTGTCGTTCTTGTCGGCCCTTTGCCTTTACTCACGCTCAGTAGAGTCGGGCATTGGGCTTTCCAGTGTCCGACATACCTACAAAAAGCGCATTGGTCTGACCCTAAGTCTGGTCGTCCTTTGCATAGTGTCGGGGGATAAGTTGTGGGTAGCGGTGTCCTGGGGTTGTCCTGTCGGTATATTTCCCTACTTGGTTTATCCTCGTCTTTTCTCTGTCGTTTCGTAGCCTCTCTGCGCCACATACCGAGACTGTCGAGCATAATTGGCGTCGTCTTATTATTTCGAAGGGCTATTTCTAACGTTTCTATTTTATCAAGGTCAAAGGATCCTGCCAGTGGCCACTGTTTGTCTTGGCTATCTTCGGTATACCTGTGCCATAATTTATTATAAGCTATGGTGACTAACCCATAGTTTATGAACATGTCCTTATTAGGGGTGCCTTCTAGTGGAGCTATATGGTCCACCTCTAACACCCGGTCCGGGCTAAACAGGCTATTTATCAGTGGGGAGAAGACAGACATGACGGCTCGTAACGAGGGACTAAAAAGTCAGCACTGCCTATCTTATCACTAGGTGCAAAGATTAGACAGAATATTTCTATTCTACGTTGTTTGCAGGTAGTGAATACCTCATGGATCAAGAAAAAATATAAAACCAAACGACCAATAAATAACAATGGGGAGAATGAGTAGGTCCGCAAAGATCTGCGTTACCTACCTTTTTCACTATCTGCAAAAAGGGTGGTCTCTTCCCTGTTTGCAGACAGGGAATCTCCAGGAAACAATAATTTTGCGAACAACAGTTCAGTTTCAAGCAATTATAGGGTGGGGGAGAAAAAAATAAGCACGGCTGCTACCCTACCTATCCTCCACTGCTTGCAAAGAGAGAGACCTTTGTTTCTCCGTTTGCAGACAGTGAATCCCTCATAGATCAAGATAACAAAAGACCGATAAATAACAATGGGGAGAATGAGTAGGTCCGCAAAGATCTGCGTTACCTACCCTTTTCACTATCTGCAAAAAGGGTGGTCTCTTCCCTGTTTGCAGACAGGGAATCTCCAGGAAACAATAGTTTGTGAACAACAGCTCAGTTTCAGGTGATTATTGAGTGGGGGAGAAAAATAAGCACGGTTGTCTGCCCTACCTATCCTCCACTGCTTGCAAAGAGAGAGCCTGTTGTTTCTCCGTTTGCAGACAGTGAATCTCCAAATAAACAAAAAGAGCAATACTAGTATTTAACAAACAAGCAATCAAGCAATTTTTTCGCAATTTGTCGTGGTAACACGACCTTACCCGGACCGCATGGACAGTTTCCTGACTTCCGAATCCAGCGCCCGATCGTCCTCTCTTCTTCGTTATCCTCGCGGCACTCCTGATGGTTCCCAGTCAGGACCGTAGATCACTCGAGAGAGGTCTGTTCGGAACCAGTGAAGTTCGGATGATCGGCTGTCAGACGAGGGTCTATCGGACAGACGCGTTCCCGATCGTTGCAGTCGTTCACTTTGTCGTCAGGACCTCTCCCACTGGATCCATGGGTCGCTGATGGGCCCCACGCTTGGGACGCCAATTGTAAAAAGTTCAATCGGGTCGGGGACAATCGATATTTGCCCGGCGGTATTGCCTCTGTGACCCTCTAGTTATTTAAATCAATGAAGAGGCAGGCGCTGGAGACTGGAAAGCAGGAAACAAGGTTTTTTTATTCTCTCCGGAGGAGAACACAACGAAACGGACAGAAGGTATCGTTCTGAGGTGCTCTAACTGTATTTCTGAGGCCTGGCCTCTTATACCCACATTTATGATTTTATTGTAGATTACACATACATGTTAAAGCTTTGATGTACGGAAAAGACATTCTCGGAACTCCCCTTTGGGCCCGTTCCCACACACATTTACAGTTGAAGTCCCCACCCTAGTCACAACAGGTGATGAGCATCGCGCAGCTGGATAATCCGCCGATTCACGGAATGTGGGGAGTTTGATCGGATCTCATGGGGTGGGGGCTTTGATCAACCCGGGGATTCTTTGATGGGGGAAGCTTTCTATTGTACGGGGAGGGGCAAGGATGGTATCGGCAGAGCTGGGTGTCGGCTTGGGAACGGGGAGGACAAAACGGGCACACGGGGAAAAGGGGGTTTGCATCTAAGGGCCGGAGATCATGAAAGGAAAGCAGGGAGGTGTCGCGCTGGGAACAGGATGAGGGCCTGGGGCAGAGCAGCGCCGAAGAGGGGTTTATGACTCAAGGCAGGTGCAAGCAGGGGGTGGTCAGCGTGCAGGCTTAGTGAAGGCAAAGGGCTATGTCAGGGGCCAGCGGCATGCAAAAGGGTTTGTTCTGATCGGGGCATCTTAAAATGGCGGGCGCGCACGACAAAAGTGTGGCATCAGGGGAAGAGGCAAGATGGCGCAGATAATGTTCACCAAAACGCACTAATTTTCCACAACTATTTTTGACAAGTCGACATTTTTTAAATCAAATGTACAAAATACAACTGGTATCAGAAAGGTAAATGTGTCCAGAAAATAGTCCACAAAGTGAATTGTAGCTGGAGAAAATTAGGTCCTGCGTTTCTTGCTGTTGGTGGTGGAGGTCTTGCCATCCTCTCCTGCTAGTCTGTCTCAGTGTCCCCTCCCAAGGGTGACTGGTGGATCCCCAGTTGCAGAGACTGAGGTGGGTTTAGCTATTTCCTCTTGTGGCAGGCCCTCCTTTTCTGTGGCTGAGGCAGATGTAGTTGGCCCAGATGTTGTTGGATGACAGAAAGGGGAAGATGTTGCTGGATAACCCCCACACATATGGGTAAAAATATCATGCAGCACCCCAGTCAGGGATCCAACATTGGAGTTTAGATTCTGCATCTGTACATTGTGCTCCCTCTGCAACTGCTTCATATCCCGGAGCTCTGTTAGGACCTAGCCTATCTTGTTTTTGTACTGATGGAGGGATCCCAAGACTTGGTCATTGGTGTCCTGGATGACAGTGAACCTCAATTTGCTGGTCGAAAACCCGGACAGTGGTATTAAGTTTAGGTGCACGGCGCCACTGAGAAGAATCACACAGTAAAATATCTGGATATGTCAAGTTCACGTGACAGTGCTGAAAGGTGAGGAGAACCACCAACCTCTCCCAGACAGGCCTGAGCCAACAATAACAACTAGCACTCCCCAGCACACGTCGAGTACATGTAAAGCTTTCAAATTAGGCAGCGTACGTAGTCAGCATAATACATATAAATTAAACACGATTCTTTTCTCTCTCTTTTTGGTTGTTTAATAGCGTTGCTCTTCAACCACCTCCTAACAGCCAGCATGTGTTTCGTCGCATATAGGGAGGTTATCCTGCGACTTTTTCAAGGCTATATCTCCTCAGTAGAAAACCTTCGATTTACGGTGATACTTCTAACCCACAAAGGGTTTCAGTCTAGGTGGCGTCACAAGTTCAGTATTCCTATACATATCTCGGATCTCAGTAGGCCCCGTCTCCAAAAGGCTCAGATTCAAATTCTCCAGTATTTGGAGCCTCAATTTGCTGGCCCACAGATTCCCTCCCATGACCCCTACCCCCAATACCCCTTGCCCTTGACCCAGTTTGCCCCAACCCACATGGTCCTGACTGTACTGGAGGTGGTGGTGGTGCTGGATCAATAGCAGCCAGGACTGAGGGGGCACAAGACTGAGGTAATGTTGGTATGGACACAAGAAGTGGACGTATTCATAGACTGAGGTGTGGTAACAGCTGAGATGAGAGGCGTAGGTGTGGGCCAAGTCAAACTCACTGGAGCGTTCTGCTCAGTCAGGCCAGATAGACCAGGCAGCTCCTCGTCATATGGATTTACAGGAGTGGATTCCCCACTGAAGGCTTGTTCCTGGTCTGGAGTGGAGGGATCCTCATTGACAGATTGTTGCCTACGTACTATGGTGCATGGACCTTTTGTGAATTACAAAAAATAAAATATTATAAAAGTCTGAATTATACATCAAATGAGTGTGAAGCTATAAATGAAGCAATCTAAAAGAAAAAGCAAATTAATATAATGATCATATCTTCCAGTATTATTTTTAAACATTACACAGACAGTTTAAATTACACACAAAACTACTTCAAAAAAGCAGGTAAAAGGATAACCTGAAATAAAAGAAAATTAGAAGGTATACATACAATATACCAAAGATTCAACACTACACAGTACAGAGGAGAATTGTGACAGAAACCACTACAAGGCCTAGGGGGCTTATTCAGTATACAATTTTTCACACATTAAACGTTTTAGATCAACAAACTTTGATTTGTGAAAAAATAACATACATTCAATAAAAGAACAAGGATAGAACAACATACGAAATCAAACACAAAAGACATTTTAAAAAATAGCATGAAATAGAGATTGAAAAATACATAGCAATTTACCATATTTGAACAGTGTGATAAAAAATAGAGAATGAGCAAAAAAACATTGCAATATTATTTTGAGAAAACAAAAACAAGGCATCATGGTAGTTGTAGTCATTTAAATTTCTCTTTAACAGCACTTGCAAAATTGTAAGTTAAACATACCTGGTGAAAATATGTAGTAAAATAGAACAGACATTGACAACATAATACACATACATGAAATATGTAATATGGTGTAAAAACACTTAAAAGCACCATTACGTAATGTGAAAAGTAATGGAAATTGAAACCTGTAATTTTAAATACAAACTACATTCAAAAAGACAAACAAGACCAAACAAATGTTACAAATGAATTTGGGTTTCTATGTTTCCAAAGGGTGCAAAACACATTAGCAACAGCTAAATGAAAATCAAAAATGAAATTTAGGTTTAGTGACATATTCAAAAGAATAACTTACCAGTCTCCACTCCACCAGTGATTCCTGTCAAGCCTTTAGGATGTAGGATCTGCAAGACCTTCTCCTCCTAGGCAAAAGGTTGTAAGGGGGAGAGGGCTGGAAGAACCACCATCAGTCCTCTGAGCCTTTAGTTGATGCTTGGAAGCCAGGGAATGCCTGCAGGTAGTTCCACCTCTTCCTAATTTCCACCTGTGTGGGCATGGTGTTTGCTACAGCATTCACTCTGTCAACTATTCTGGTCCATATTTGCCTGTTCCAAGCTGTGGTTGTATTTTGTACCAGGGTCCCAAACAATTGTGGTTTTACTCTGATAATTTCACCCACCATGACTGAAAATTCTCCCTCTGTAAAACGGGTATTTCTCCTTCCTGCCATTATAAAAAAAAACGATTGAAATACATTTTATGACCCACAAGAAAATAAATGAAAGACGAAAATAAGGACAAGAAACAGAGAAAGCAAAAATAAACCTGACTTCACCGACATGTTGTTAGAAATAGGGGTCTCTAGCTGGCAGAGGTAGGTACCTTTGTCCAAATAAGGAGTCTAGTCAGGGTAAGGGCGATACACACTTTAGCTAACCCCTGCTCACCTCCTTGGTAGCTGGCACGAACAGACAGGCTTATCCCAAAGGCAATGTGTAAAGTATTTGTATCAATACTCACAGTAACACACTAATAACACCAGAAATGGACCCTACACCAGTTTAGAAAAATAAGTTATCTTTTTCTAAACTTAACAAGACCAAAACAACAAAAAGCCAACATAAAAGTATTAGGAAAAATGACTTTCAAAAGATTTTAGCAACTACGTCTATAAAAAACTATAGATGAGTACTTTCTTGCAAAGTACCTGTCGTTGTGACAAAATTTACCAAGCCAAACAGCCGCAGCGATGGGAAGCGTTGAAAAACAAAGAGATGCCTCGATTCCTGAGACCTTCTTGGATAAGATGCGACAGTTCCGCAGGATACAGGGGAGGGGTGTGTCAGGCCGGTCTGTAGGGGGGGACCGATGCGTCGATTCGGAGACGACTCAGATCTGTGGGTGATACGTTGGGGAAAACTTGCCGCACAGGGAAGATGCGTGGAAATCCAGGATGCGTCGGCAAATGATGCAGCAGCATCACGCGGCGCTGCATCAATTTCTTCAGCCGTGATCCCTAGATGCGTTGATTCTTGCAGGGCGACAGGCGCTGTGTCGGTTTCAGCATAGGCGCGGCAGTGGGGGAGATTCTTCTCGCACCACAACATTTAGTCGGAAAAACTGTTGCAAGAAGAGTGATGCATCGATTTTCTTGCTGTTGCGTTGCTTTCTAGCTCCCAGCAGCAAAAACAACCTCCGGAGGCCCCATAGAGTCACAGTCACTCCTGGCAGATCAGAACTCCCAGCAATGAAGTTCAGGGGAGCTGGGGGTGAAGTCTTTGTGTTCCTGAGACTTTAAAATAGGAGGCAAGCTCTACTCATGCCCTTCAAGACTTTCCTCAAGCAGGGAACACAGCACACAACAAAGTCCTTCTCCTTTCCTTGGCAGAAACAGCAACTGCAGGCCAACCCCAGACACACAGCAAGGGCAGTACATCTCCTTAGTTTCTCCAGCTCTCCAGACAGGCCCTGTCCAGGTGCAAGGGAAATCTGCTCCCACCACTCTAAATGCACACCGAGCCTATTCAGGTGCTAGTGAGAACTCTTCTCCCTACTCTAAATACAGCCCAGGTCTATTCAGCCCAGCCCTGACTCATTCAGGACACACATCATCCCCCCCAGTGGCTGTCTGAGAGAATGCACCTCTCCAGTCCCTGTCACTCTAAAACCAGACAGTCAATACACAAACAGGCAGAGGCTCACGGAATGGTTAAATAAGAAAATGACTACTTTCTAAAAGTGGCATTTTCAAACACACAATTTCAAAACCACCTTTAGTAAAAGATTTGTTATTAAATTCTGGGATCAGACAGTCTAAACTTTATTTTTCCTTCTTATCCCTATGGGAAGATATGCTTATAAAATGTTACAAAGCATTCCCCATTCTGTCGTATGGAACAAGATAGCCTTTCAATAGTGAAAAACAAAATTGGCTGTATTTCACTATCAGGACATGTCACACACACTGGTACATGTCCTACCTTTCACATACACTGCACCCTGCCCACAGGGGTCCCTTGGGCCTACCTTAGGTGTAACTGACATGTAAGAAAAGGGATAGTTAGGGCATGACAAGTGGGTGTACTTGCCAAGTTGACATGGCAGTTAACAACTGTGCACAGACAGTGCAGTGGCAGGTCTGAGTTACAGTTTCAGAAATAATCATGTGGGTGGCACATTCAGTGCTGGAGGCCAACTAGTAGTGTTTGATTTACCAGCCCCGGCATACTCAGTACACTTTACTAAGGACTGACCAGTAAATCAAATATGCCAATCAGGGAGAACCAATCGATATAACAATTTACACAGAAAGCATGTGCACTTTAGCACTGATCAGCAGTCCTAAAACCAACAACAACAGGTCAGGAAAAAATAAAATAGGAGGAAGAAGCAAAACGTTTGGGGATAATCCTGCAAAAAGGGCTAACTCCAACACATGTTCTGATGAAAAAAAGTCTGTTGCAGTAGAGTAGCAAAAGCTCATGATCTGAAATGGAGAATGCTTCATATGGTGATATGCAAGTGAAAACAATTAGCCAAAACACATCAGGTGGGTGATACTTTTATCCATCTATAACCCACAAGAAAAGAACAATGTAGAACCTCTCTTGCGATAGAATCACTCCATCAGCAATCCGGCTCTAGAACAAAACCCGCACAACTGTAAAATCTAAATAGGCGTGGTGCTATCCCGCTACCCTGACAGCAATAGAGTAATGTTAACCAGCAGAGGATTAAGCCACATTGACAGCAGTGCACCGTTTATGCAACCGAAAACAGTCTGTAAATGCAGATCGGCAAATCAGCCAACCAACATTTAAACACAGCAGGCATGAAATCTCAGCTTAATGGAGTACTAATAAACTCTACCATGGAGGGACAACAGGAGTCCAGCAAGATCTAAATCAGTCCCAAAGTCACAAGTTTAGGACATTCGCTTTGGAGCATGGGCAAAATACAGGGACCAAGTAAGGCCCCCTGAGTATTGTCTTTGGTGTGCGGTCTGCATGGCATTGCTTTGCAAGGCTGTGCATTGTCCGTGTCTGTTTCGAGAAGCTGCGATGCAAGGACTTGCGTTGAGTTGCATTGTGCAGGGTCAGATCTAATGAGGAGCGGCAAGGGCTGTGATGTGAGGTCCTGTGCTGAGTAGCGTCATGCTGTGTTGGTTCCAAATGAGGCTGAGCAGCAAGGTTTTGCGGACTTCCAGGTGCTCTGCAACAGTTGTGTTGAAGCTTACAGCTGTGTGTTGAGGCTTTGCTTGGCGTCACGCTGCTTCACACATGATTCAGTGATGACCACAGCTGGGCTGGCAAGGCACCTTAAGGCCCACTTCCAAGGGTCCAGGTCTTGAGGGGCACCACTTGGGAGACCTAGATTCATGCAGGCAGAGTCCAAGTGCAGGGTTCAAGGTGGTTGGAGCCTGTTCTGTCCCTAAGGCTCTGATCAGGAGGCCAGTAGACTAGCCCTTTCTGGTGGTCCTGGGTACTAAATGTAGGCCCTGTCCTTCTCACTCAGGCAGCAGGGCAGCAGAGTAGCAGGGCAGCAGAGCAATCCTACTTTCAGCAGAGCAGCACGGCAATCCTTCAGATCCTTCCACAGGTATAGAAGTGTACTGAAGAATGGTGTCTGAGGGTCCACTACTTAAACCTGGCTCCTACTTTGAAGTGGGAAAAGCTTCTAGAGTATTCCACCTACAGAGGTGTCTGAAATTTCTTGCCTCCCTACCCTGGCTCCAGCTTGTCTGTGGGCACTAAAGACTAGTGAAAATCCCTTTGTGAGTTTACGAGGCAGAGTCATTGCAATATGCAAATGTGACAGGTGGCAGATCTGGCCCCCTACCAGGTCAGAGATGGTCCATTCTGCCAATACATATTTCCCATTTGTCTCACTGTCTAGGAATATTGCACAAAGACCAACATCCAGCTACACCAAGTCATGTGACCCAGGATACAGGTTGTATGCCTACTTTCTAAAATTGGCATTTTTACAATTGTGACTTAAAATCGAACTTTACCATTACAAAGGGTTTAAAATTACAATTCTTCAGACCCCAAACGCAATATTCCTACCAGCTCCCAATTGAAAATTATCACTTATCTAATGTAATAAGGTAACTTAGTGTTATCCTATGGGAGACACAGGCCTTGCAATAGTGAAATACAAGTTTATGAGTTTTTGACCATCAGGATCTGTAAAAGATAAAGTACATGTCCAACGTTTTAAATACACATTACCTTTCCCTCTGGGCTGTGTGGGGCCTACCCTAGGGGGACCTATATATATGAAAGAGAAAGGTGTAGGCCTGGCAAAAGGTTATTTTGCCAGGTTTAAATGGTAGTTTAAAACTGCATATACGAGCTGCATTGGCAGGCCTAAGACATGTTTAAAAAGGCTACTTAAGTGGGTGGCACAATAAGTTCTGCAGGCAAAAAGCCAGGGTAGCCTAATCAATACCTTAATAGGAGATGCAACATGGACAAAGGTGCTCCTATGGAGTGGCACTTATCAGTTCTATGACCTTCTGAACTCAGTTAGATCCCTCTGGCTACACTCTCCCTAGCCCCTAGACTGACCCATGTGGACCTATGTGGAACCCTTCCCATCTGTGGACCTTATCTGTGCAGCTCCTAACCTTTTTCTCTTTTCCATTTCTAAATTAGTTTCACATCAAACAACACAAGAACATTACAATGGAGATCCAGTAGCACCCTCGACCCACAATCACAAATATAGCAGTATGAGCATTATGCATTTCCATACACCCTCCCAGGCACCCTCCCTCTCAAACCCAGCAATGCTCCATATCAGGGGTATTAATTTTTTGAAGTTACAAAAACTTCACAGCCAGCAACCTAACTCCATGCACAAGTGGTACACAGCAGTGCATCCTGCCATGACATTTCTGCCCAAACCCAGCCAAGGTCTCAGCACCCCAATGGACAGAGCCTCCTTTGTTAAGTGCACAGTAGCAAGACATGAAAAAGCACAACACTGAGTCCCTAAGGGGGATCTTGTGTCATCTTTCACCAAAAGTTGCAGATGTAAATATCTCAGGTTGTAACTCTCTGTCCAGACCCCCTTTCCCCACTTGTAGCCTCCACCAGAATATCCGCTACAGCCTTCACCCATTTTAGCAAAACTCAGAGCCAGCTCTTCGCCTCTGGAGCTGCCAGAGACATCCATGCCATTTCAATTTGTTGTGTATATAAGATAAGGAACCAATGAAGATATTTATCTCCCTTAGCCCTGGGTCTGATGCCCAGCAAGCAAGATTCAGGGTAGGGAAGACTATGCTTTCAACCAGGGCAGAGGTAGTCCTCGCTATCTCCTCTCACACTCGCCCAGTCACCAGCTACAGACCTACAGACTGTCTTCACAGAAGAGGGCACCTCAAAAGGAAGCAGAGCCTTAACACAAACTTTGAAAACTCAGCGAATGAAATCTCCATATAAAAACATGATATGATATATATGAGAAACAGTCAGAACACTGCGGTCTTAACCACACGTGTTCCAACTCCGCAAGCGAAACCACGCTTGCCTTAACCACGCATATGCCTTAAAGATTTGGGTTGAATCCATCCTCGTTCTTTAGCTTACTTGGCCACCCCAGTTTAGACCCAGCCATATGCAAATCAGCCTTGACCCTGTTCCTCATGAGAACACTCCACCCCGAACTGCCAAGCCAAGTCTTGCCTGGACCAGAAACAAGCATCCTGGGACCTTTTTCTGCGTAACACCCCTCATCAGCCAGGCTAGCTTGAAACCAGTGGCAAACTCAGCAAGAGACCCACATCTGGGCCTACCCTGCCAACTTAGGGTGAATAAAGCAAACACAAGTACATGATGGATGGAGCACTGAAACTTTTAAGACACTCATCCCCTGGCACAAGTCTGGGTTGAATCTGTCATCTTCTTTGACTCACTTCGCCACCCCAGTTTAGCCCCAGCCATATGAAAATCAATCTTGACCCTGTTCCTCATGGGAACAGTCCAGCCCAAACTGCTGAATCAAGTCCTGCCTAGACCACAAATAAGTATCCTAGGACTGGTTTAGGGGTAACACCCCTCATCTGCCAGGCTAGCTTGAATCCAGTGGTACAGTGAGCAAGGGGCCCATGTCAAGACTGCTTTGCATATAGCTGGGTCAGAACTGGGGTGGCGAAGTGAGCTAAAGAACAGTGATGGATTCAAACCAAATCTAATAGTGACTGCGGGTGAGTCTATGAAAAGTTTCAGCGCTCTTTCCATCATATACTTGTGTTTGCCTTGTTTGCCCTAAGTTGGCAGGGTAAAAATATTTTGTGTTAATAATGTTTAATATTTTTGCTACATTAATGGGGCTATGCAAATATGTAGTGTGTGTGAAGTAAGTACTTTCCCTACTAATGCTTAGACTGAAGTGGCATTAGTCAATTTAACCCCTCAGAAGGCAACACTTTCCGTACTGTTGCACAGACTGGAGTGGGAATAGTAAATCAAACCCCTCTGAAATTCCAAATTGACCCTACTGTTGCATAGACTGTGGTGGGAATAGGAAATGTAACCCCCTTGAAGCCCAAGTCTTTCCCTAGTGTTGCACAGACTGGAGTGGGCACAGGCCCAGTAGCCAACCCGCCCGGATGCAACCAACTCCACACTTTGGTCATTCATGGCGGGAGGTTGGCCACAGGGCCTGCATCCAAACTCCCCCGCATGAAGTTCCCCTCTCCACTTGTTATTAGGCCCTGGGGACCCGTTCTCAGGTCCATATTCCATAAAAAGGGAAGGAGGACCATGTTGCCACCCTCCTGAGCCTCTTTAGGCCCCAAGGACTCTATCTCTTGGGGCCAAATTCAACAGAAAATGGCAGGGGCCTTATGGCACCTTCCTGAGCCATCAAAGGCCCTGGGGACCCTATCCCCTGGAGCCAAATCCAATTAAAACAGGGAAGGGGGATATGGCCCTCTTTTCCTTTTTCCACAAAAGAGCTGAGGTGGATGAACTTTTTTTGGGAAAGTTTCATGAAGATTGGTCAAACGGGGCCAAAGCTATTATGAAACAAAAAAACTCTGTCTATGTAAAAGGAGGCCTAATTATAACTACCTAGCATCAGCCGGCATTAGTATATGTACATATATATATTCACTGAATTCACCATAGATGTCATCAGTGATGTCATTAGTGTTGTTACTGACCATGTCATGAATGATGCAATATGTGACGTCAACAGCAGTGCATTGCGGGGACGCGAGTTATAGTTAGCGCAACTAACTATAACGCCGGAATTTCTATGGTTTTGTATGAGTGAAACGTTCACCTAACTATATTTCAGTGAATTTCAAAGGTTTTTTAAATGCTAATTTCTAACTATAACGTCTCTGAGACCTATGGTTTTTTCGGCGAATTTCAAAGGTTTTTTTAATGCTAATTTCTAACTATAACGTCTGTAAAACCTATGGGTTTTTCAGTGAATTTCAAAAGTTTTTTAAATACTACTTTCTAACTATATCCTCCCTGAAACCTACAAGTAATAATAATAGCGGGTACTTGTGTTACTAGCTAGGCCATTCCATAAGTACATGACTAGTAACTGGAATAATTACAGTGCTGCAAACAGAGTGCATGGTAAATGTATAAGTGCTTAGGTATTAGCTGGATGGGTGATTGGAGAAGTGCATGGGACTAACAGGAGGATTCCTACACTGCATGGGTAATAACTGGGTATTTACAGCAGTGTATCAATAGTGTGTAGCTGGTTAGAGGTCTGCATGGATAGTGCACAGAATATTGTAGCTGTACTTGTGTTAGTAGATAGGCCATTCCATAAGTATGTGACTAGTAACTAGATGATGAGGGGGGTCATGCTGTGAGTAGTGTTTTAGGGTTTAGGGTAGTGCAGTGGTGTTTGTGTAGTGTAGGGGTCATGTTGGGGGTAGTGTTTTAGAGTTTACGACAATGCAGTGGTGTTTGGGTGGTGTAGGGGTGTGCTGGGAGTAGTGTTTTAGTGTTTAGGGTAGTGCAGTGGTGTTTGGGTAGTGTAGGGGTTTGTGCTGGGAATAGTGTTTTGGGGTTCAGAGTAGTGCAGTGGTGTTTGTGTAGTGAAGGAGGTCATGCCGGGAGTAGAGTTTTAGGATTTAGGGTAGCGCAGTGGTGTTTGTGTACTGTAGGAGGTAATGCTGGGTGGTGTGTTTTAGGGTAGTGCAGTGGTGTTTGGGTAGTGTAGGAGGCAGGGGCATAGCTAGAGCTTGTGCCGCCTGGGGCTATCCCTCAGATTGCCGCCCCTGGGGAGGAGGGGCGGGTGAAAAAGGACCGAGAGAAACGTACCAGTATCGCCCTAATAGTTACCTCGATCATGCAAGTTACATGCACATACATGACATGGTCCAAGGTTACACAGTTAAATACACCGGTGACCGGCAGTACAAAGGAGAACACACAGACTGCCACCATACTAACACTTACATTTGTGATATTTAATTGCAGCTCTCTTCAGCATCTGCACCGCCACATATGCAGTGCAATTCTTAAATTAAATATTGTAGCATGAAGAACAAACTGACAACTTAACGTTCACTATAAGACAACACATGGATTTGTATGACTTGGATGCATTTCTCAGAATATGTATCTACAAATTGCAAAATGCTCTGAAGTCATCCTGAACATTTCTTTGTAAATATGTATGTTTATTATTTGAAATCATTTCTCGCATTTTTTTTGTAAAAAAATAACTGTAGAGTACTTTAACGTCGTCTACGTGTGGTATAAAATTTCAAATAAATAAATAAAAACGTAGAAATTACCAGCATTCACATGGTTCTATACATTATTGAATATTCTCCGACACCCCACTGTACAACTGTCATTTATTTGATGCTAAGAATGATTGATCACAATGGTCCATTGGCTCTAATGACTCCCGTGAAGTTTCATTGAATGAGCACTCTTTCATGGTCATTCAATGTTTGTCCTTTCAATACCTACGTAAGGGAACCGGAATACGATTTTTACATTCTATATATGTCATGCTAAATGTTAACATCATTTCAAGCATTAGTTTGGAAGCGAATAAAACGAGAAGGATACATTTTAGTATATAAATATTTTGCTGACATATATTGCTCCGCATTACCCCAAACATTCCTCTACTGCCTGCTGGCCTCGCAGAAATAAAAAAAAATGGCTACTGATTCACGAGGTCACAGTGAAGATCTAATTTGGAACAAAGGGATTTATTTTGGAGGTAAAGTCTTACTGGAGTTTAGTTCCATCTGCTTCAGTCACTACACATTTGGCTGCTTGTGACGAGATGTAGTTAAGAGGAACAATCAAGTCTCAGCTGAGGTAAAATTATCCAAGACCAACACAAACTCACTACATGGAGTTTGAGCCAGTTGTGCCCGCTCTTCGGAGTCATGCAGGGGACGTTTTCTATTTCAACAGCCAACACAAGGATAATAGGGGAAAATATATCCATGTGAGGAAAACCCTGTACTATGTGTATTACAGCATATAGGTTTCTTGGTTTTCTATTTTGTAAGACGACTCAGAGGTGTTATGTGTAGAGAAAACAGAACACTTTACAATTATCCTTATAATTAAATTTCAGGGGTTTGCTAGGTAGGCAGTTGAAAAACGATCACACGTATAGTGACAGTAGCAGAATGCTTCTCTGCGGCCTTGGCATTAGAACGGACTGTTGACACATGTCTGAATACACCTGACTATTAATTTTCCTCAGCCTGCTGCGAGGTTTGCACGGCCTGCTTTCCCGGAGTTTAATCAGAGCCATCTCCCTCTTTGTTTTTGTCTCTCTCTCTTCTTTTCTCTCTCTCTCTTCTTTTCTTTTCTCTCGCTCTCGTCTTTTCTTTTCTCTCTCTCTCTGTACCTTTGCCCATCAAACATAACTACCCACTCAGTTACAGCTTTGCTGGCACACTCACTGTCGCACCTTGTGACCCTTTCTTTAATAATCGTCATCCACTTCCGGGCTTCAAGTGCAGTCTTGACTTTTTTGCTGTTATTTTTCAACAGTCGAAGCTCTCAGTTAACAGTTTGAGCAGCCTCTAGGTGACTGCACTGCAACCGGAA
Organism: Lissotriton helveticus; assembly: GCF_964261635.1. Lineage (NCBI taxonomy): Eukaryota > Metazoa > Chordata > Amphibia > Caudata > Salamandridae > Lissotriton > Lissotriton helveticus. The sequence goes on along the minus strand of NC_136063.1, from coordinate 170,167,963 downwards.
ACTCAATGTGACTTCATAAATGTGCACAATTACAACAGCATCAACGGCTGCATCTAAGGAGACAACTGGCATTGGCAATGCCAATAGGTCTAGTATTGGATGCCAGCCTTTGTCAAAGCCTGTTTTGTTTTGGCATGGGTACTTTATTGTTGGTGAATCTTCCAGGCCCTCATCAATCTAAAACGAACTGAAGCATCTGTAGCTAAAATATTTTTGGTCTCAAAAAGCACATATTGTCTGGCACTGAAATGAACGACTTTGTCAGTGGAGTGCTTCTTGTGAAAGGGCACAATGCTGTCACTCACCAAGAAGTTAGCCAGGTGATGAAGTGGACTGACCCATTGCCCAATGCTGTGTGCTATAGTGAGCAAAAGAATATCTATCTATCCTTTGATCTGCCTGTATGTCTATCTCTGCTCTCCTTTATCTCACTCTCTCTTTATTTTCATCACCTTCCCTCTTCCTTTCCCCACTTCTGTGTCCTTTCCTCCTATGCACGCTACTTCTCTTTCTCAGCTGCAAACCTACAGAAAGTTAATTTTGAGCTGAGCAGAAAATATACGTCTAAGAATACATCGACTTGCCCATTCTCAATCTATACCTTACTTACCAAAAACCTTCATTCTCTTGCAGCACGTGAGCTACAAGAAACAACGTCCCATGGATACTCTGTTCCCCCCAAAAAGGGCCGAGCGTCTCCGTGATGCGATTTCATTCTCTCTGACTTGTTTCTGAACGTTTTGCAGACATCTTGCTATATATGTTGTTAGTAGTTATTTATATAGCGCAGTATTTACCAACAGCTGCTGCTTGGCGCTCTGTGTAGACCTTGATCTTTAGTAGTGGTTCATCCACCCGAAATTTCCACTGGGGGATTTTGTTCCCGAACCTCATGGGTGTTGCTGGGGGGATGCCAAGAGTGGGGTTCTCCTCAAAGAGGTGATCCTTAAAAGCTGAATGAAGATCTTGCATCCTTTCGAACATTTGTGAACTTTGGGTGTGTGACGGATGCCTTGAGTAGGGTGACCCCCCGACTCCAGATATTACGGACACTGTCTCCAGTCCTGAACTTTTAATTTTCAGGCTCAAATCGTTGCTTTCAGGTGGTTTGGACTAATTAGTGGAGCAAAACGAGACTACAACACCCACAATGCACTTATTATCCTGTAAAAGTAAAGGACTGGAAATGCTTTCTGTAATGGACTGGATGTGGGTCGAAACAAGTTGTGTGAGACTTCTAGCTAACTTGTGTCAGCTAATGCAATGTTTTCCAGTAGTGTAACAAGTCATGTCTTTTTTTTCCAATTGACCTATGATCGGGGCAGGCAGCAGGCTCTAGGACGGTGCGATCGGTGCCACCAAAGAACGGCAGAGAGAATGTGTTATAGGCTTCTGTGAAGCCAGGAGTGCAGCCGGCTGAGCCGGGGACGCACATGGGCACAGAATGCTTCACAGACCACCCAAAGGCAGCTACAATCCAACGGAGGCTCTCCACTTAAACGTGCCAAAGATATGCAGGCGTCTCTCACACGACACCAGGGCTCTATCAGAGAGTCACCCTCCACGCCGCGGGCTGCGCAGCACTGATGGCCCATGGCGGCGGCCTTCATAATTTATTTGCGGACACTGTCAGTGTCCGCAAATAAATTATAAAGCCCGCAGCCATGCCATCAGTGACGCGCGCCGCCCCGAAAATAGTGCCGCCTGGGGCGGACCGCCCCCCTCGCCCCCCCCTAGCTACGCGGGTGGTAGGAGGTCGTGCTGGGAGTAGTGTTTTAGTGTTTAGAGTAGTGCAGTGGTGTTTGTGTAGTGTAGGAGGTCGTGCTGGGAGTAGTTTTAGTGTTTAGGGTATTGCAGTGGTGTTTGGGTAGTGTAGGAGGTCATGCCGACGGACTGACTCACAGAGCTCCGAGCTGACGGACTGGCTTTTAAAGGCATAGCCGAGACCTGGTAATGTGGGAAGAGGCAGCATGAAAGGGGTTTCTCACACAGACACAGATGCGGAATATTTTTAGTATAGCCTCGCACAGGTAGAACTACGGAGCCGATGGCTCGTAGAAGGAGAGATGCATGCTCCCAGACTGAGTCACAAAGTGTCTGACAGCTCGCAGGCCCAGAGCTGCGAGCCAAAGCACTGGCTTCTAAAAGCATAAATGCGAACTGGTGATGTGGGAAGGGGAACTGTGAAGGGGTATCTCGCGGAGACAGAGCTGCGGTATATTTTCAGTGTTGCCTCGCAGAGGTAGAACTACGGACCCGATGGCTTGTAGAGGAAGAGATGCGAGCTGACGGACTAAATCACAAAATGCCTGCCAACACTTCCTAGTTTCAACAGTTCACAGCCAATGAGCCGCAAGCTCGTGCTCGTAACACCACAGCCAATCAGATGTCAGAATTCTCAAATATCGATATCTGTAAAATTTGATATTTCTCAAAAACTACTGAACAGATTTACACCATTTAAACAAAAGCGTGTGTTCTGGAACAAGACCTTTCTTACTGTCAAATTTGGCGTAATTCCATTGAGCAGATGGACCTGTAGCCTTGTCTAAAGTTTCCAATGGAAATTGCAGTGAGAAAACACATTTTGGGACCCCCTTTTTTTCTTGCCCCCCCCCTTACCCAATCATCCTCAAACTTTCAAGATAGCAGCTGATCAAAAAAGATAAACTTTTTGGAAAATTTTGTAAGGATTAGTGAAAAGACGCCAAAGTTATAAGCACATGGAAGGCTCCAGGAGGGGGACAACGCAACACCCCTCCCAACATGAGTGAAGCCCCGGGGCTGTGGGGGCCCCAGCGGGCCCCCACAGCCCCAGCAAGCCCCCGCTATTATTTTTTAAGAAATGCCTCCAGATCCTTGCCCACCCAGGGGCTTCATTAAAATAAAACGCAGGAACCTGCGACGCCAGCACAACTTGCGCTGAATTTTGTTTTTATAATTCTTTTTTGGGACCTCGGGTTCCCTCTGGGACCCCCTGAGCAGGACTAGAGGTTCAGGGTGTTTCTACCCTGCCCTCTTCTTTTGTTTTATATCTTTGTTTCTCTGTTTTTTGGTGACTCGCTTCTACCCGAGTCACAAGATGGCTGCCAACACTTCCTGGTTTGGAGTGTTGGCAGCCAATCACAGTGAAGCTTGTGCTCGGGACTTAGGCTCTGCCCAGATATCGAAACTTTTATTTTTCTAATTTCTCAGCAACTACTGAATGGATTTACACCATTTAACAAAAAGGTTGCTTTCTGATCCAAGTCCTACCTTTTTGCCAAATTTGGGGTAATTCCGTTCAGTAGTTTCGGCTGTGGCCTTGCCCAAATTTTCCTATGGGAAATTGATTTTTTGACTCTTATTTTTTGAACTTCTCAAAAACTACTGAACGGATTTACACCATTTTTAAAAAAAAGGTCGCTTTCTGAACCAAGCTCTACCGTTTTGCCAAATTTAGGGTAATTCCGTTCAGTAGTTCAGTAGTTCGGGCTGTAGCCCGTCGCAAAATTTCCTATGGAAATTAACATGGGAAATCGTGTTTTGGGACCCCCTTTTTTCTCGGCCCCCACTTGATGAATCACCCCAAACTTTCAGGATAGGAGCTGACCTGGATAGACTTTTTTTGTGGGAGAATTTTGATTTCGAAGATTCATCAAACGACACCAAAGTTATTAGCAAATCAAAAAATGCTTTACCTATGGAAACTAGGTTCTAATTATAACTACCTACTGGCGACCACCAGTAGGTAACTTATACATATGTATATATGTGTCGCTGGGAGTAAGGAGGGTGATGCGAGAGCACTACTTAAACAACTAGAAAAATGCATGAGAAGCGAAGTCACCAAGTGGTGGGAGCATAAGTCATTGACCAAGTACATAGAAGCTGGGCGAATTCCTAGAGGCCTTAGCATTTTACTTGACCCCAGCTACTAGGATCCGAATCCAATTATGCTAAAGGAATGGGGAGAAAGTAATTTACATGCGTCCATGAATTTAGTGAAAATATTAGTAAAGTATGCTGAAATTGCTCGACAAACGCTGGTGGCAGAAATAGAGAATATAAACGAGTTACTGAAAAAACTAGAGCCCAATGAGTATATTGAAAGAATAAGAAAGGAGATTCAGGATCGTCTCAATAAACAAGAAGAAAAAATCAAAATGCGCAAGCAATTTAAATTTTCATGAGACAAAACCGATTATAAGGAAGGGCGCATATTCATGTTTTCATGTAAATATGAACTAGCGAAACGAGGCAAATAAAGCGGAAAACCTATAAATGACACGGTGAGCTGCAGGCAACAGCAAAGAAATGCTGACAATGGCGGACCATCGGAAACAGATGGAGGGTCATTAACAAGCGAGTCAGCTTCTGATTATGAAAGTGTCAGCAGCAAAGAAGGAGGTGAAGAAACAAGAAGACTTGACTTAGCAGAGGAAATTAATTTGGTTTTGTAAAATCAAAAAAGAATCAATGGCGCAAAAAGTAACGGACAATACAATAATTAATCTCTCTCCTACAATTTTGCCTGAGGCCGAAAAACAACTGCTTGCACTGGGCTTGTCTTTCTGTCCGGTAACGGATTTCAATTATGTCACCACGAGAATAGACATTTTCTGTTTCATACGTAAACTAAAGCTAAAGAAGTTTTTTACCATCAAAACAGGAACAAAGGATAAACCACCTTTAGCCGTTGATGTGAGCAATACAGGTAGTGGTTTCCAATCATCTGACATTCAAACTTTATGTACAGTATACGAATTAGGTAGAACTGTAACGAAAAGTAGTCAAGATCATACTGAATATCAAGGAACACAAGAATTTCTTATGGACGCTAATATAAAGCAAAAAGGAGCAGGTTTGAGCCCATTTAAAGCTAAATCCACGTTTGCCCAAAGATGCCATTGACATCTTTCACGAAGTTATCATAGAGAAAATGAAAAAATTGTACTATCAAGTGAAGCATAAAAACGTGCCAAATCTTATCATGAAAAACAATATGCTAGCTTTAAACAGAAATTGAGTAAAAATCAAGAAATTGTGATATCTAAATCTGACAAAGGTGGAAACATTGTCATCTGGCCAAGACTTGATTATATCACTGAAGCATTCAGGCACCTCCATGATATAACGTGTTATGAGAAGGTGGATTACCGTTGTTACACCCAGGCTAAAGACATTTTGAACAATCTGCTGTCTAAGTGGAAAAGAGATGGGATGGTATCCAATGAAGAATTCAAGTTTTTAAAAGTTGAATTTCCAATAGTGCCAAGGATATATTTTATCCCCAAGGTCCATAAAAACTGTACCCCAATACCGGGCAGGCCTATCATCTCGGCCATTGGAAGTATGGGTGAACATATCACCGAATATGTGGACTTTTTCTTGCAGGGATTTGTAAAACCTTTACCCACATATGTAAAGGATACCGGTGATTTTTCAACAAAAGTTAACAGCATTGCTTGGGGGGAAGATCTCATGTTTATTATCTTAGACATAGAATCGTTGTATACCAGCATAGACCATCAAGCTGGTATCAATGCAGTGGAATTATTTTTAAACACCAGACAGGCAGAATGCTATGCACACAATAAGATGTTGATTGAGGCCATCAAATGGTGTTCAAATAACAATTTTTTGGTCTTTAAGAAATGTATCTCCAAAAAAGAGGTGTAGCGATGGGGGCCTGCTTCTCCCCCAGCTATGCGTATTTACATATTGGCTGGTGGGAGGAGCAGGTCCTTAAACAGACGCATGCGCAGATGTATAATGACCATGTACTTTATTGGCTAAGGTATATAGATGACATTTTTATTGTCTGGCGGGGTGATGCTAAGAGTGCCATTGAGTTTATCTCTGGAATTAATCACAATTCAGTCAATTGAAATTTACATCTCATATGGATAAAAGTAGTATTGAATTTCTGGACGTTAAGGTGTTTATACAGGAAGAAAAAATAGCTACCACGCTCTATAGAAAAGTCACTGCAGGCAATTATATCTTGCACGCCAGCAGCGCACATCCTAAGCACCTTATAAGCAATATCCCCTTTTGTGAATTACTTAGGTTCCAAAGAATCTGTACTGATCAGAATGAATTTGAGGTATGTGCACATGAAGCTCTTAACAGATTTTGGGCTTGGGGATATGATGAAAAATTTAATCAAGTAGCTTTGAACAAGGTCAATACTAGATCCAGAGAATCTCTGTTGCCTAAAGTAGAGACGATCAAAGAAGTAGACAATACGGTGGGAGATGTGCCTAGACTAATAACTACATATAGTAGACAGGAAAGGAAAATCAGGTCAATCATCAAGCAAAATTGGCCAATAGTTTTGACTGATGGGGTACTTGCCCCAAGACTCCACCAAGCGCCTATGATCACGTTCAGAAAGGGCCCTTCTATGAGATCACAAGTGGTGAGTAATAGCCCTGAAAGTATCACCAGCAATATGTGGCTGTCTAGTAGAAAGGGGTTTTATAAGTGCAGCTCCTGCAGAGCTTGCAAGTTTGGGATTAACACCACCCACTATAAGACGCCCTTTAGTCCAACAGAGGTTGCCATAGATGGGAATTTCAATTGCAGAACAGACATTGCGATCTATGTTCTCACGTGCACCTGTGGCCTAAGATATGTGGGCAGCACAAAGCTACAGGTGCACATCAGAATTTTACAGCATTTACGTGCAATTGTCAATAGCGACCCCCAGCATCTAGTCGCGAGACACTTTAAAAGTGAACACAACAATGAGTTGAAGTGTCTCCAATATTTTGTCATAAAGGCAGTTCCCAAACAGAAAAAAGGAGGTGATAGACAAAAGAAATTACGCCAGTTGGAGTCTAGACCCATATGCGAATTGGATAGTAAGATTCCTAATGGAATGAATAATACAGAGGACTTACACTACTGCTTGTGATTTGATGAAGGGACCATCTTTGATTACTATAGTGAAGGATGCTTTTAGAATGACATAGGGTTTTCTTGGATTAATTGTGATGTCATCTGTTTATACTGAGTACTTTGGTTTTAGACTTTTGTATATATATTTCCCAATCCATTTCTTATTTCTCAGTTTTTTCTATGTCAATATGGGGTAGATTTTGTATGCTTCCCGGGGACTTTGGGTTTTTTATTGTAATACACAACTGTTTTTCCGGTGTATTAATAATCATTGGTGTTTTAAAAGAGGAGAAAATAAGAAACAAATAATTAATTAGTAATGTTTGGCAATTGCACTTTTTTGAGAACAGGATTTCCGGCTGGAAATAATTCCCTTTCTCTTAATTTTTTATACGCACTGTCACTTTCTAGGCGCTATGTTTGCACATTTTTGTCTGATCATTAATCTTTTGAATCATAACAAAAATATGAGATTTTTGCACTGTAAATGATATTTGATCTATTATAGGTCATTCCAACTGGCGATATTTTGCACAGGAGGTCTAGAATAGTAAGGGTGAAGATCTGCATTATTGCACATGTCAACAGTTTACACAAATGCGTTATTTTGCACATGTAAATAGTTTAGTTGATGGTTGTACAATTACGACTATCAAACAAGTTTATAAATGTGCAGTATTTTGCACATTTAAATAGGGGTTTGACTTAAAGTAGATTCAGGATTAATCCAGATAATCTGTTTTAGTCATACCAATTAATTTTTCAAGTATTGTCAATGTGGTTTTAGCAATGTTTATTAATTATAATGTTGCCTTGCCTCTATTTATGCCAATATTTATTTATATATTTATAATACTCTATGTGCAATATAAATTACAGTTTACCTTTAATTTTATAAATATGACCTTCTATGCATTTACGTATTGACCTATCTGCATTCATGCTGTAATTTAGGCGCTATCTAGAACAATGTGAAAAAGAGGAAAAAATAGACTACAATAACGTGCATCCAGAAGCTCGTAGATAGTGTTTTTTCTCTGTCTATGCATCACGTGATATTGGTTGAAAAAAATGTATTTAAAAACCATGGCGATATGTATTCCGATGTATGTGATCAAGACTAGAGCAGTTTGGAACGCGTCAGACTGTGAATAAAGGAAAGATCAAGCCTTACTTTGTGGTTAGTGTCCTCTCACTTTGCCGTTTCAGAGAGTGGAATTGGTTGCATATATATATTTTTTTATATATATAAATATTACCTACTGGCGGTTGCCAGTAGGTAGTTATAGTTAGGACCTACTTTACTTTTACTTTTCGAAAACCTATGGCCAGCTCCGGTTCGCTCCTATCCTGAAAGTTTCACAGTGATTCGTCAAGCGGGGGCGAGAAAAAAGGGGGGTCCCAAACGTGTTTTCCCCATGCAATTTCCCATAGGAAACTTTAGTCGCAGCTACAGCCCGAACTGCTGAACGGAATTACACCAAATTTGGCAAAAAGGTAGCCCTTGGTTGAGAGTCGGGCCTTTTTTTTAGATGGTGTAAATCCGTTCAGTAGTTGCTGCGAAATTCAAAAGTAAAAACACATATATATCTTGGGCCGCGGATGCTCCTGTACACAAGCTTTATGCTAATTGGCTGTCAACACTTCAAACCAGGAAGTGTTGGCAGCCATATAGAACCGAGGCACAAGAAAGCAGTGAAAAAAACATGAAAACACACAAAGGGGGCAGGGTAGAAACACCCTGACCCCTAGACCTGCTCAGGGGGTCCCACAAGAACCCCCAAGGCCCAAAAATTATTATTATTTTTTTTTTAAGTCGCGGGCTGCGAGGAGGAACCGCGCATCCCAGAGAGGGGAAAAAAAATGAAGCGCTTCATTTTTAATTAGCCCCCGGTGGGGCCAAGTACCAGGGGCAATATGCATATTTTAATACAGTCCCCAGAGGGACCGCCACCCCTCCTGGAGCCTTGTCATGGCCCTGGAGACCACCACCCCCCAGGGCCGGCTCCGACAGTGTCCCGGGGTGCCCACCCCTGGACACTGCTGTTTGCAATGACAGGGCGGGAGCCTCGCGGCTCCAACCCTGTCATTGCAAACTGCTTTGCTGCATTGAAGCGAGAGCAGGGAAACCTGCTCTCGCTTCAATGAAGCAAAGCAGATTGCTTTTTCACATGGGGAGCAGCATGTTAGCTGCTCCCCATGTGGAGAAGAAATGCCGGCTCCCGCAGGACACGGGGAGCAAGCTGGGACTGTGGGGGGATTGGGGACCCCCCCACTGTCCCCAACAAGAGGACAGGCCCCAGGGGATGGGGTCCCCGGGGCCAGAAGTGGCCCCCCGACCCCGGGGGATGGGGTCCCCGGGGTCATAAATGGCCTGAGGAGGGGGGCTACACAGTCCCCCTCAATAAAAATATTTAAAAAGTGGCCAAGCCCCACGGGATGGGGTCCCTGGGGCCCAGAATCGGCCACGGAAGGGGGGCCACGCATCCCCCTTCCTGTAATAAATTATTTTGTTTTTATTTAGGGTCAGGCCCTGGGAGATGCGGTCCCCAGGGCCACAAAAAAAGTAAAAGGAAGTGGAGCCACACAGCCCCCCTTTCAATAAAAGTGTTTTTTTTAAAAAGACACACGATCGTCCCTAGGCTCCACCCCCTCACAAAAACACTCTGCAAATGTGCCCTGTGGCGCGTTTTAAATTGGGGAATTAATTCCCCTTTAATACTGGGCCAACTAGCATACCAAGTACCTCCAGTAAACGCCACAGGGCTGTGTTGCAGAGAGGTGGTCCAGGCCACACCCCTTTTTACACCTCTCTGCAACACAGCCTTTTGGCGCTTACTGGAGGTACCTGGTGGGCTAGTTGGACCCCAGGGACCCTCAGGATTCAAGAGGACTTAATCCCCCAACTTAAAACACGCTACGGGGCGCGTTTGCACAGTGGTGAAGGTATGAGGTGGGGCCTGAGATGATATGTGTGCAAACATGCCCTGTGGCACGTTTAAAGTTGGGGAATTAATTCCTCTTCAATCCTGAGGTCCCCTGGGGGCCAACTAGCCCACCAGGTACCTCCAGTAAGCACCACGGAGCTGCGTTGCAGAGTGTTGTAAAAAGGGGCGAGGCCTCTGAACACCTCCCTGCAACGCAGCTCCCTGGTGCATACTGGAGTTACCTGGTGGCCTAGTTGTCCCCCAGGGACTATCAGGATTGAAGAGGAATTAATTCCCCAACTTAAAATGCACCACAGGGCGTGTTTGCACACATGTCACCTCAGGCCGCGCCCCCTTCCTTCACCATTGTGCAAACGCGCCCCCTGGTGAGCTGTAAGTTGGGGAATTAATTCCCCTTCAATACTGAGGGTCCCAGACGGCCAACTAGCCCACCAGATATCTCCAGTATGCGCCAGGGAGCTGCATTGTAGACAGGTGTTCAGAGACCACGCCCCTTTGTACACCTCTCTGCAACGCAGCTCTGAGGCCCTTATTGGAGGTACCTAGTGGGCTAGTTTGTCCCTAGGGACCATTAGGATTCAAGGGAACTTAATTTCCCAACTTAGAATGGACAGAGGATGCGTTTACACAGTGGTGAAGGAAGGGGACAGGCCTGAGGTGACGTCTGCAAACACGCCTTGTGGCGTGTTTTAAGTTGGGGAATTAATTCCCCTTCAATCCTGAGGGCCCCTGGGGGCGAACTAGCCCACCAGGTGCTTCCTGTAAGTGGCACTGCGCTGCGTTGCAGAGAGGTAGTGCAGGCCGGGACCCTTTTTACACCTCTCTGCAACAGCGCTTACTGGAGGTACCTAGTGGGCTAGTTTGATCCTAGGGACCCTCACGTTTCAAGGGGACTTAATCTCTCAACTTAAAACGGCCACAGGGTGCGTTTTCACAGTGGTGAAGGGAGGGGATGGGGCCTGAGGTGACGTGTTAAAACACGCCCTGTGACGCATTTTAAGTTGGGGAAATAATTCCCCTTCAATCCTGAGAGCCCCAGGAGGCCAACTAGCCAACCAGGTGCTTCCAGCAAGCGCCACTGTGCTGTGTTTCAGAGCGGTGGCCCAGGCCATACCCCTTTAAACACTTCTCTGCAACGCAGCTCTGTGGCGCTTACTGGAGGTACCTAGTGGGCTAGTTTGCTAGTTGGACCCAAGAGACACTCAGGATTCAAGGGGACTTTATCTCCCAACTTAAAATGGCCACAGGGCGCATTTACACAGTGGTGAAGGGAGGGGATGGGGCCTGAGCTGACGTGTGAAAACACGTCGTGTCGGCGCGTTTTTAGTTGGGGAAATAATTCCCCTTCAATCCTGAGGGTCCCTGGGGGCTAACTAGCCCACCAGGTGCTTCCAGTAAGCGCCACCGGCCCCAACAGTGCTAGGATGCCTGGCTTCACCCTGGGGGTGCCCAGGAGTGGACACTTCACAGGGAAAGCCAGGAAGGGTTCCACAGCGGTATGAGTAATAGCTCCAGGAAACCGCTTGGTGACAGTGCGCTCTACAAATACTTTGACATTACATGACATGACATGACATGTGTTTCAGAGAGGTGGCCCAGGCCGTGCCCCTTTTTACACCTCTCTGCAACACAGCTCTGGGGCGTTACTGGAGGAACCTAGTGGGCTACTTGGACCCTAGGGACACTCAGGATTCAAGGGGACTTAATCTCCCATATTAAAAAGGACACAGGGCGTGTTTACACAGTGATGAGGGGAGGGGATGGTGTAGGAAAGTGGTTCTATATATACTGGACCAAAGAAAGGTACAGTGTGTATAGAGTCCCCAGTCCCCAGAGGTTTGGCAGAGTTAAAGTTAGATATAACCTTAATCTCTAAAGTGGTAGCTTGGTCGAGCAGTAAGGCAGTATCAGAGGACAGTGTAAAGCATTTGACGTACACACTCAGTCAGCAAATGGTCTCACACACTCAATAACTGAACTCTAGGCCAATTGTTTTGTATCAAAAGATATAGGGCCCAATGTAGGCGGCTAAATACCAGTCGGTAACGGTGAAAATCGGTAAATTTCACTGTTACCGACCGGTATTTAGCCAATTGCAATTTTCGTAATACCGAATGGATTCGGTAATAAGGAATCGGTGAAATAAGGAAAAACAGTTACCGATTCCTTATTACCGAATCGGAGATACCGAAAACCCCAAATACCGATTCGGTAAATAAGAATCGGTAAAAGAGATGTACCAAAAATTGGTAATACCGAATTTCATGAAATTCGGTATTTAAGAGTCAGTAATTACCACTGACTCAAAGCAGGTGGTAATCATGTTCACAGCATTTAAACAGTCCCAAAATGCAATAGTCTCAACACAATGGCGGCCCTCTACATTATTGCAAGGCGGCTATGACTACAGGCAGCAGGAATGAGGATCTGGAGAAGGGAGGAGCGCATATATAGACAGCGCATCACACTATTTCAACTCACTGAGGCAGAAATTTATGAAAGCTACAGGCTACACCCCCAAACTATCCTGGACCTGATACTGGACCTGCACCCACTCCTGGAGCATCCTACACCAAGGGCACACGCTATACCCCCACATGTCCAGGCGCTCTGTCGCCTCCAGCTATTAGCATCAGGAAGTTACCAGGGGGTGATAGCTGCAGCAGACGGTGTGTTGCAGAGCTGCCTGCCTCGGTTCCTTAACAATTTCCTGTATGCCATGATGCAAAGGATGCATCACTACATACGCTTCCCCACCACACAGCCAGTAATTGTGTGTGAGTGACGTAGTTAGATAGCATGTCACTACGCCACATCTTAAGGGTTTAACATAGCAGTCCCAATTCCAAACAGCCTACAAAGCCGTTATGGGTTAATTCACCCATGTATCAAAAACAAGTGTGTCTGGCATTACCTCCTGCGCCCACGCACAACTTTGCTGCTTCCTCTGTGTACACTGTCCTCACTGGCAATCTGTCCTGTGCCACCACTTTGCTGTCCGCTGCGCCTCTTGGACTCTGTAACAGGGGGCGTTTCACTACTGCGGCTATTTGTCTCCTCACTGTCCGCCACATCACCTGCACCAGTATTGGCAGTCTGATTAATTTGTAGCACTTCAAGTGCAGTGGTCACTGTCACCAGCCCCCTTGCCACATCCCGGCTGCAGTGTGCCATTTCCTCCTGCATGGCCACCGAGCACCTGCATAGCAGAGAAGTGGCAGTGGAGAGGCGGTTCACCGCCTTGGTGTAGTTCTCCATTTTATGCCTCTGCCTGCACCTTGCCATTCTGTCATCGTCCATCTTGCTACACAGCAGCCTCACTGAGTCGGACATGCCCCTCATGCCCTCAGCCATGTCCCTCATTCTCTCAGCCAGTGTTGTGTTCATTGTGAAGATGCTTTTCTCTATGCACTGCAAGTGTGCTGTCATGTGCCCCATCTGCCGCTGAACTGATTTGATTGCCTTTCCTTGTAGGCGCTGCACCTTCAACATGTTCACCTCCAGACCTGCATAGACACACTGATCCTCGCCCTGCGAAGGTGGACTGTGTGCCCTAGCCCTGCGGCATCTGGCACCTGTGTATGGTCACTCTGTGGGGGGCTGTGTACCGGTATTATTGCCATCGTCTGGCACCGTTGGCTGTTCTTTCCCCCTGTCAGTCCTCGTCAGACAACTCCATCTGTTGGAGGCTGGCAACTGCATGCCTCCTGGGTCTTGGAGATGATGGCGTTGGTGACGCTGCTGGTGATGCCGGTAGTGTTGCCGGTGTTGATGCCAGTGGTGGTGATGTGGATGGTGGTGGTATTGATGGTGGTAGTGTTGATGGTGGTGGTGTTGTGGTGTGGCCCGCAGGCAAAATTACATCCTCCTCCTCAGCTCTATCTCTCCAGGGTGCCTTTCCTGCCTTGCCTGGTGCAGTCCTGCGTGATGTCTCGCCTGTGGAGACAGATTGTCTATTAGTTCACTTGTCTGGCAGCATTTACATACAAATAAATTTCATGTCTGCCAATAAATCTGACTGTCCTCTGCTTGCTTATCGCTGATGTGCGTCACATGCCTTTCGGTTCAGTGGGCTGACTGTTATGATAGGTGTTACACTGAATACATCTCCCATAATGCATTGCTGGTGTTTAGTAAAACCTGTCCTGGAGTGGGATTCACACTGCCTCATTGGGGAATGGGGTTAGGGAGTGGGGGGCGCAGCTTGGTGTTCATGCATCTTACCTTGTTTGGTTGCAGCTCTGGCTGAGCTGTCTGCATCCCCAATGCCGCTGACACCCTCAGGCTCAATGGTGGACTCCACAAGCAGTTCCAGGGCAGTCGGTGCAGGTGCTCTATTTTTTCCTCCTCCTGTCAGGTTTGCTTGCTGTTTCCTTTCGGACATCCTCTTCTTCCCCATACTCCTGAGGTCATACCACCTCTTTTTTAGGTCATCCACATCACTGTGGGTCACAACTATGGAATTAATGAGGTCCTGGATACCAATCCATATTTTTCTTTTTTGTGACTCAGGCACTTGTAGTGATTTTTTACCAAATAGCTTGGTGTGTTCCTTTGCCACCTCCTCAATTAAGATCTCAAGCTCCCTCTCACTAAATTTAAGTTTTCTTTTCCTTTTTGCACCATCAGTTTCTCTGTCCTGGCTGTCCATTCTGGTGTTTGATGTCAGGTAGTAAAGTTGCTCCTGTTTGTCTTTCTCTACTGCCTGCCTCTCCAACAGCTTCTGGTACAGTGCAGCTGCTTGGGTGTAGCCACTTCCTTGTTGGGAGTAAATAGGATGCACAGGATTGGCTGACTCCTCAATTGCAGGAATTTTGAATTACCGATTCGGTATTTACCGATTCGGTAATTAAGAATCGGTAATACCGATCGGTATGAAGGATTCAGTATTTTTTTTCAGAATTTTACCTATTCAGTAAAAATTACCGGATTTTTACCTACATCGGAAATACAGATTTCTTAATACCGAATCGGTAAAATTCGGTATTAAGAAATCGGTATTTCACAATTACCTACATCTGGCCCATAGTTGTTTTATTTTAGAACCAACATGGTATCAAAATATACTTTCTGAGGATGAGTTACTTTAGGTAAATACTTTTCAAATAGGCAATAGACTTTTTGAATGCAATAGTTACAGTTTGTTGCAATAGGCAACACAATTTCAAACACAATGCAACATTGAGCTCAATGGGAATTTCTGGTTAAATGCAATGAGTTACTTTAGAGATTACTTTTCTAACCACAGGACTGGTTCCTAGATTCAGTCCCGGGACATGAGCTGTAACCAGTTAAGTAAAAGCGTTTTGGTTACAGTAGTGATTAAGTACGGTTAGAATTACTTTTCAGGATCAGTACCGGGCTCAAAGATGCAGCACTGAGGTCTCTCCTAATAACAGGTGAGTAAATCGGAATTCGTTGTTCGGCTGATTTTAGAGGAATATCTGTAAGTTTCAAAAATCGACACTTAGAAACTTTTTCAGCAAAAAGCAGGCAATGATATCCTATGGAAGGAAATTCAAGTTACTGGTAAGTATGGTTAGAATTACTTTTCAGGATCGGTACTGGGCTCAAAAATGCAGCACTGAGGTCTCTCCTGATAACAGGTGAGTAAATCAGAATTTATAGTTCGGCTGATTTAAGAGGAATATTTTAAAGTTCCAAAACACCGCACTTAGAAGAATTCCCAAGTGAAACCAGTCAATGTTAGCCTACAGAAGAAAAGTGAGTTATCGGCTGTTAGGTAACTACTCGACTGGCAGAGTTAAGATTCTGGGCATAGACTCAGTTGGTACACCCTCAGCAGCACAGGGGCAGAGGGAGTTAGGCCCAATGTTATCCAATGAGAGGCAGTGAGCCATCGGTTGGTGGCTGCTGGCTAGCAGGCCACGCGGCTGTGGGAGCTGGGCTCCGGGTCACTTGCTCAGGACAAAGGGGGAAGTAGGATAGGACAAAGGTTGTACTGCCAGGGGCACTTGGGCGGCTGGGTGAAGGGTGCTTTTGAGTCATCGGGCGCTCAATTTTATTCAATGGAGATCTTTAAAATAGAACAAAGACTGCAGGGTATGGGATGGTGGATATTCTGGAGCAACGAACACTTCAAGGGGTAAGTTGGGATCTTGGAGGGTAGCTAGGCACCCTGGAGTTGGGCACAGGAGGCCGGGGGGCGCTGGGTGCAGGGGTGTCTTTGGATGTCGGGAAATCTTACCCTCTGCTGGTCGCGGTTGGAGGGGTCCCTGGTTCTGAGTCAGGGTCATCGAGGAGGGTCCTTGGCCACTGGATTCCAGGTCAGAATCGCTGGAGGGACGTCCTCAGGGTCTTTGTCCACTCGGGCACAGGCTGGGCTCGGCGGGTGCAGAGTGGGCTGGATTCGTGGTTCCTGGCTGGCACCAGGGGTGTTGCTGTTTGAGCAGAGCCACTGCTTGTGGGAGTCTCAGTCTCTAAGAGGGTCAAGGCAGGCAGGTCCTCCGGGGTTCTTGAGGTTGCTGTCCGCAGGAGACACCGGGATTTAGCAGGAGCAGGTTCAACGATCAACAGGCCTGTAGGGCTGGGGCCAAGTCAGTTGGTGTTGTCCTCTTGTTAGCAGCTGCACAGCAGGTCTTCTTCTTCTTGGTCTTCTTTCTTGTTTTGACATTGGGATCTGAAGAAGGAAGGTTCAGAGTGCCCCTAAATACTAAAGTTAGGGGTGTTACAGGTAGGGGAAGGGCAGGGACCAAAAGGTCCCTGTCCTGGGGTGAGTACACCCCTATCCTGCACCTCTCCTGTGGGATGGGGGCAGGAGCCTATCTCTGATTGGACAGGACTCCCCATCTTCAATATGGCCGGGGCCCAGAGTTGTGCTTCACCTCGCCTCTCCCACCTGAGGGGTGGAGTTGGCACAGGCTGGCACACCTCCTTTCCTCACATAGGGTTTCCCGCCAGTCTTCCCGCCAGAGTGGGGTCCGAACTGCTGGGGGGCAGTTGTTGAGTACAGAAAGTGGTCTGGAGAAGCTCACAAAGGTGGTATGCCTTTGAAGCTTCCCCTTGACCATCCTGGGGGGGGAGACCTAGCACCTCGCCCAGTATGTGCATTGTTACAGACCTAGGAGAGCGGGGGGGCTCTCCACCCAGGGGTCCAACAACATGTCTGCTGTGTGGCAGCCTAGGCAGCCTCTCAGACAAGACGTGGATTGTAGGTTAGGTTTCAGGGGGCATCTCTAAGATGCCCTCTGTAGTGCATTTTACATCAAATTTAATGTGCTGGGAAGTTTGATATCAAACTTGTCAGTCTTCAGTGTACCCATTATGGTGCTGTGGAGTTCGTAATGACAACCTATCAGCACTATATACTCTTAATGGCATCACTGCACTTACATTGTCCAGGAATGGCCCTTGGTACTGTGGGGGCATAGGGCTCATGAACCTGTGCCCGCATCACTGGCAAAGGGCACCCAGCTAGAGGGGTGACTGATGTATGCTAGGGCAGTGGGTTTGTGGACATGGCACACAGGGATGTGTGCCATGTCGACTCTTTATTTAGTTCTGCACCAGGACACTCAGTCTGCAAAGGCAGTGTGTGGGTGTCAGGGTGCTGGGCCCCTAAGGGTGGCACAATAAGTGCTGCAGCCCTTAGTGATCTTCTCTGGTCACAATTCCATGAGTACCAAGGATACCATTTACCAGGGGCTGACATGTGGCCAGAGATGCTAATTGGGTTTCAGCTTCAATACAGTTTTAGGGAAGGAACACAGGCCATGAGCACCTGATTGGCAGGAGCCCAGAGCACACTCAGTCAAAGCACATCACAATTCAGCAAAAAGTGGGGGCATACCATGCTAGAAAGATGGCACTTTCTCACAGATGAGGACTGATGTGATGTGTGCAAATAAGCCCTGTGGCAGGTTTTAAGATGGGGAAATAATTCCCCTTCACTCCTGGGGGACCCTGGGGGCAAACTAGTCCACCAGGTGCTTCCAGTAAGCACCACTGCGCTGTGTTTTCAGAGAGGTGGCCCAGGCCATGCCCCTTTAACACTTCTCTGCAACGCAGATCTGTGGCGCTTACTGGAGGTACCTAGTGGGCTACTTGAACCCTAGGGACACTCAGGAATCCTGAGGGCCCCTCGGGGCCAACTAGTTTACCAGGTGCTTCCAGTAAGCGCCACTGCGCTGCGTTGCAGAGAGGCGGTCCAAGCCGTGCCACTTTTTACACCTCTCAGCAACGCAGCTCTGTGGGGCTAACTGGAGATACCTGGTAGGCTAGTTGGACCCAAGAGACACTAGGACTCAAGGGGCCTTTATCCCCCAAATTAAAACGGCCACAGGGCGTATTAGCACACGTCAGCTCAGCCTCTCCCCCTCTCTTCACCAGTGTGCAAACGCGCCCTGTGGCGTGTTTTAAGAGGTAGTTTTAATCCCCCTGACCTATTATGTACGAGGGGCTTACAGAGGAGGTCATTCTAATCACAAGGGTACCCGAACGCAGAGTGTTCGCTAGTGTATGTAGGTGTTTTAACTGTATTGTAAGTGTTGTTTAGCATAGCACTGGCTCTAGGACTGGTTAGTCAGAGTCAGTTACCATCTGAAAAAATTGCAAAAACTGCACCAAAACCCAAACACTTGTAAATTCACCCAGGCACTCTCTTTGCAGTACTCTAATCATTCAGTCATTACCCAAGTACACATGCACTGAGCCAGGTCTTATCACATGGACTGCTTCAAACGCCTATCCACTATGCATGCAGTCGTCTAACCACCTACACACTTGTCTTTAACACCTTCAATTCCCCAATCAGTATCCATACACTTCAGCAAACACCCTGTCACTCCCCTTGCCCTCCTCCAGTGACCCATTCAGCACCATGTACTAATCCATTCACTGCGCCAAAACCCAAACACTTATAAATTCACCCAGGCACTCTCCTTGCAGTACTCTAATCAATCAGTCTGTACCCAAGTACTCATCCAGTGAGCCAGGCCTTAGCACATGGACTGCCATAAACCCCCTATCCACTATGTATGCAGTCTTCTAACCACCTACACACTTGTCTTTCACACTGTCAATTCTCCAGTCAGTATCCATACACTTCCAGCAAACACCCTGTTACTCCCCTTGCACTCCTGTAGTGACCCATTCAGCACCATTGACTAATCCATTCACTGTGCCAAAACCCAACAACTTATAGATTCACCCAGACACTCTCCTTGCAGTACTCTAACCATTCAGTCAGTACCCAAGTACTCATGCACTGAGCCAGGCCTTAGCACATGGACTGCTTCAAATACCTATCCACTATGCATGCACCACCTACACACTTGTCTTTTCCACCTTCAATTCCCCAGTCAGTATACATACACTTCCAGCAAACACTCTGTCACTCCCTTTGCACTCCTCTAGTGACCCATTCAGCACCATGTATTAATTCATTCACTGCGCCAAAAGCCAAACGCTTATAAATTCACCCATGCACTCTCCTTGAAGTACTCTAATCATTCAGTCAGTACCCAAGTACTCTTGCACAGAGCCAGGCCTTAACACATGGACTGCTTCAAACAATTATCCACTATGCATGCAGTCCTCTAGCCACCTACACACTTGTCTTTCACACCTTCAATTCCCCGGTCAGTATCCATACACTTCTAGGAAACACCCTGTCACTCCTCTTGCACTCCCCTAGTGACCCATTCAGCACCATGTACTAATCCATTCACTGCGCCAAAAGCCAAACACTTATAAATTCACCTAGGCACTATCCTTGCAGTACTCTAATCATTCAGTGAGTGCCCAAGTACTCATGCACTGAGCCAGGCCTTAGCACATGGACACCTTCAAACCCCTATCCACTATGCATGCAGTCCCCTAACTAACCAACACACTTATAGTTATGCACTTATACATTCAACAAAAAAAACAATATTTCAGTTTCAATATTTTTAAAAAAACATTTTTATTTCCATTTATATTAAAAATATATAATGTAATTTAAAAAATAATATATGTAAACATAAACAGTTAAAAAACTGTAGAAAATCAGTATAAAAATTACAAATATACAAATACATATATATTGATATCCTGGCCCCTCTAAAACTATACAAAGAGTATCCCTCCTCTAAACAAGAAAGCTGGTATACTCAGGAGTTAAGGGAGGAAAAACAGAAATGTAGGCGAGCAGAGAAAAAATGGAGGAAACATAAGACCGAGGAGACTCGAGCGGTTTTTCTTCATGCTCAATTAAAATATTATAAAAACATCAAGCAGGCCAGGAAAAACCGCCTTATGCTACAGCTAGAAGAAGCTGCTAACTGTCCCAAGGAGCTTTTTAAAATCCTTCAAAACTTTGTTAAACCCGCCGCATGTGAGAGCTCTGATGAGTTCTCACAAACTTTATGCGACGAGATATCGTCTTTCTTCGAGAGTAAAATAAACACTATATATGACAAAATAGTGGCTGCCAATAACAGCACGAGTGACACCAACAAGTTCACATCCCCAACTTTGCTAAAGGATAACGTACATCCACTACTATCCTTTCCTCTAATTGAAAGTACAGAGCTCTCTCATCTCATTACTCATATTAAATCAGGATCTCCAAATGACCTCCTTCCTGCCAAGATGGTTCCCCCTTTGATCTCTCTCCTGGGGTCTCTCATACAGAATGTCATTAACATCTCCCTCATTAAAGGACAAGTCCCAGCAGATTGGAAAAGGGCGGTGGTAAACCCAATACGTAAGAAAGCGGCTTCCCCATGGACCGACCTTTCCAACCTGCGCCCAATTTCACTCCTGCCATACATCAGCAAGATAGCTGAGAAGCATGTGAACACCTATCTGTCACAACATCTCGAAGCGACGGAGGGCCTGGACTATTCACAATCTGGTTTCAGGCCAAACCACAGCACCGAATCAGCCCTTCAAACTGTGACCAATAACATCAGAATGGCACTGGATGAAGGCAGCTCTATGATTCTGGTGCTGTTGGACCTCTCCGCCGCTTTTGATACGGTGTCTCACAAAGTGCTTCTTGAGCGATTAAAGGACGTAGGACTGGAAGGTGTGGCTCTGTCATGGATGGAAAGCTTTCTGTCAGGCCGCTCTCAAGAGGTTAGGCTGGGCTCCCGCAAATCAATCTATAGGGAGCTCAATAAGGGAGTGCCACAGGGCTCTTGCTTAAGCCCGACACTTTTCAACGTGTATGTGGCTCCCTTGGCCAACCTAGCAAGATCATTTGGGTTTACTCCGGTGTCGTACGCGGACGACACCCAACTTCTCTTTCCCTTTAAAGACCTGACACCTGCAATAAAAAGATCTTTTGCAGAGGGAATGAGAGCAATATCTGCATGGATGTCATCAAACTGTCTCCAATGCAATATAGGGAAAACGGAGGTCATGTTGTTTGGACAAGCAGCAGCACACTGGACACCTGAATGGTGGCCCTTAGAATTAGGTCCTGTTCCTAGCCCTAAAAGTACGGTGAAAAATCTTGGAGTGCTATTAGATCAGACACTCACTTTCAAGGACCACGTAAATCAGGTAGCTAGCACCTGTTTTCGAGCCATTGGAATGCTAAGGAGAGTGTTTCCCTATCTGCCAGACTGCCATAGGAAAACACTTGTGCAGGCATTAGTCATCAGCAGAGTGGATTACTGTAACGGCCTTCTATTAGGAGCAAATGAAGGGCAGTTTAAAAAGTTACAGGTGATCCAAAACACGGCAGCAAGGGTAATCCTTAATGCTCCCCCCAGGACTCCCTCTCTCCCGCTGCTAACCAAGCTCCACTGGTTACCAATACGGAAGCGAGTGCAGTTTAAGACCCTGTGCACTATTCACAAAAGTGTGATAGGCGAAGGCCCAAAATATCTAGCCAAAATCTTCCAGCCATATGCCCCTGGTCGAACTCTGCGCTCAGGCAACCAGCAGCTTCTGCAGGTGCCTAGAATAAAAAAGTCCAGACAAGGAGGGCGAGCACTAGCCCATCTAGGACCAAAGCTTTGGAATTCTTTACCTCTCGAGATGAGATCACTCACCAGTCATCTGACCTTCCGAAAGGTTTTAAAAACACTTCTATTCCCGAGTAACTGATCCCCCTCGGTTAATATGTACCATTCTATCTAATTATAAACCATCTGAGGATATTCTTACTGGCAAAGCGCGGAGAAACCCCTTCGGGGGTCTATTCAGGCGCTATAGAAGAATATAAAATAAAATAAAATAAATATAACTATTATTACATTTAAAAATTATCATTTAAAAAACCTTTGAAATTCACTGAAAAAACTATAGGTTTCAGACATGTTATAGTTAGGAATTAGCAATTAAAAAACCTTAGAAATTCACTGAAAAAAACATAGGTTTCAGGGCTGTTTTAGTTAGCTGGACATTTCACTCGTGCAAAACCATTGAAATTCCTCTGTTATAGTTAGTTCTGCTAACTATAACTTGCGCGCCCGCAATACACTGCTGATGATGTCACATATTACATCATTCATGACATGGTCAGTGAAATCACTGATGACATCACTGATGACATCTCAAATGACATCACTGTGATAATCAGATACACCTCATCATACAGTAGTATAACCTTTCATCACTCACTGTAAAATACAGAGTACCATATTTGAATCCATTGACACACCAATACAAGTTTCTAAAAACCCACTCAGTAATTCCTAGATCTACACACTCTTCTAATCACTTACCTATAGATTCACTCATACATGCTGTCAATGATCAATAGAACACTATCAAATATACTTATACACCTATAGCGACATTACACACCAGCACACATCCTATTCACTTATGCAGTCATCCTACTCACTTATGCAAACAATGGATCATACTTACATTTACTCAGCTACACACTTTTACAAACACCACTTCATTTATTCATATAGATAGTAACTCATACTTAGTGTGTTATAAAATCACTACTTCAAGTATACAGTTATCCATACAGTCACTCATACAATCACGGAGTCTTATGTATACTTATTTATATACAACAACTGTCACATACACTGCCTTTTATTTTTCTAGTTTGTTGAACATGTACCGTTGAGAGATATATTTGCTCATCACCACACCCATAAAGATATTCACTCACCCAAAACAACTGTTATAACATGTAGTCTTAACCTCATATACCTACTTAATCAACTATTCACACATCTTTGGGCAGTCACAACTTTCACATAGCAAGTAACCAACGGGTGCAGCAGTTTACACAACAACTGACAAAGTGATAAAGATATTCACACAGTTTTGTCACTATGCAATATATTTAGTGAGACACTATAAATTAGTCTAGTAAACAGTCAATCACACTGCTACTAAATGCTCCATCCAGATATTTATATTTATATATCCACTTATTCTTCAATGCAGATTGCTATATATATAATACATATTAAAATACTGAATCAAATCACATTCACTGGATGATGTCATCAGTGATGTCATTTGAGATGTCATCAGTGATGTCACTGACCATGTCATGAATGATGTAATATGTGACAACATCAGCAGTAGATTGCGGGCGCACGAGTTATAGTTAGCAGAACTAACTACAACGGAGGAATTTCAAGGTTTTGCATGAGGGAAAAGGCGGCCAGCTAACTATAACAGACCTGAAACCTATGTTTTTTTCAGTGAATATATATATATATATATATATAATATATATGTATATTATAGGTAGGTAGTTACAGTTAGGACCAAGGTTTTCATAAGAAAATAATTTTTTATTTTTCAAATAACATTGGTGCAGCTTGAGGAATTTTCACAAACTTTTTTAAAAACTTCCCTTTTTTGGTTCAGCTGCTCTGTTGAAAGTTTCAGGGTGATGGGTCAAGCAGGGGCCGAGAAAAAAGGGGGATCCCAAAATGCTTTTTCCTCATGTTATGTCTATGGGGATTTTTTATTTTTTTGAAGACGACTACAGCCCGCTGAAGGAATTACACCAAATTTGGCAGAAAGCTAGAAGCTGGTTAAGAAAGCTTGCTTTTGTAATTTAGTGTAAATCCATTCAGTAGTTACAAAGATATTGAGGTTTAAAATATATAGATATATGGGAGACGAAAAACCAGGAGGTGTTGGCAGCCATCTTGGGTCCAATATGCACGATTGCACCGTATGGAAATGCATTGTAATGAATGGCAAGTATTGAGGGTCAAAAAAAAGGAAAACGTATAAAGGCTGATAACAGATTTTAATTACATTATAAATCATTTGTTGATGGTACCATAATAATTTTAGGAATTGTGGTGTGTTCTAAGATGATTTTATTCTGTGGAAAGCCTTCTGCTGTGATTTCAAGTACCATGTTCGAGAGAAAACTGCTTTTTCATGATCTCCCAATAGAGGTTATGGAAGGTGCTCCAGAAGCTAAAATGAGAGCATATTTCCTGTATGTTCACACTATCTTTGTCAGTCGTATGAAAATGAAGTCTAACCGTTCATTACCTTGTGTTCTACTGCAGCCTCCTAGAGTGTACTAAAGAACAACTAAGGTGCTAACAGTGTTACTTGTGACAAACGTATGGCACACCTGAAGCCATGTTGATTGAATCAAACTGGTAAAACTTAAAACATTTAATTTCGAAAGTAACAAAATGAGGGGTTCAACTTTGTCATAGAAATTATAGTTAGTGTTGTAGAAAGAAACATTAGGACACATTTTAAGTGAGTTCTAAACTATCTTCCTCTTCTATTTTATTAAAACATTCTCACATGCAACCTGAAACATGCACTTTCAACACCAGCAGCAGACTGCCAGTTAACTCACTGGTGATGAGCAGTTTTACTACAGTGTTCTAATGAACAACTGGGGTGCTAATATTCTAAATTTATCCCAAAGGTGTGCATATATGAACGCTATCTTTATAAAATAAAGTAGAAAACTGAAAGTATTTTTTACTGAGGATACTGCAGTAAATGATGAAATTCTGAGCCTAAATACAAACAAATCGCCCAAGATAGCCACTGGAGGAAGAAAGAGCCCAAATATAGCGCAACTATTACCCAAATGTAGCCCAAGTGTAGCCCAATGGCAGAAGTGTGTAAAACACATATTTATTTATTTTTTGCAGTTTTATATAGCGCAGACTTGAACCAAAGGTATAGGAGTGTTTGAAACGATGATCAGTTACAATCCACAAGGACACGTTCATTGTGGTTTTAGGCATGGGGAGATTAAGTGATTTGTCCAGAATCACAGGATGTTGAGCTGATGCCGAAACTCAAACCTGGTTCCCCAGTTGCAAAGTCTGCAGCTCTGGCTGTAATACCACATCCTGTCCCTTGGGTGTAACACATAATCAAGCAATCAACTGGATATAAAAAACATAAAGACAGGAAATAATTTAAAAGTGCTTTGTTGCTATTTGAGAACTCAGAAAACGTGTCCTAATTTTTGCTGTTTAGAGCACTAACCATTATTTTTATCGGAATAAGACTCACTCATGGAGGAGGGTGCAAAGGCAACAAGTTGACCAAGCTTTGGAGGCGGAAGGGTCAGTGGCAGCACAAGGGGCCATCGAGGGCATGGAAAAGGGGGCAGGGGTGACAAATCAGCCATGCAGTACAGACAAGAGAAGCGGTGGTAATATAAAAGACCACTGAGGGCAGAAGGAAGAAGCAGTGGCAGTACAACCATGCATACCAGCAGACCAGATTCAGGCAACAGACTCCTGATGTTTTGAATCCCAAAATGCCTTTATTTTATTTGTCTCCTGCCTAAAATCTCCTCTTTTTAAATGTAAGTCAATGGGGAAAATCAATTCCCCAGGTTTTTTTCACAATCTTCCTCTTACCAAGTTCAGAATGTTGGCAAGTTTAGTACATTGGATCACAAACGGTAGGAGGAATGGGGTAGGGACACTAGCTCGGATAAGAGAGGGAGATGGGTAGGGGCACCAAACTGACCTTACAGTGCAGGTGTCAGGGGTTGCAGCAGCACAATGCACCACGCAAGGCAAGCAGGACAGCAGTGCAGCAAATGGACCGTGGAAGGTAATAGGGAGGGGACAGGGCCATGCACATGGACAACAGACAGCAGAGGGCAAAGAGGCAAGGGCAGCAAGCTGACCATAGCGGACAGACAGTAGGGAAAGTTGCAGCATAACAGACTATCTTCCTCTTACCAAGTTCAGAATGTTGGCAAGTTTAGTACATTGGATCACAAACAGTGAAGGCGGGAGGGGGCAGGGCAATGACATTGGCGCAAACAAGGAATGAGGGAGGGGATATGTGCTTGCACTTGGAAAATGGAGGGCAAGGGGGAAGGGCAGGAGCAGCAAGCTGACCATGGAGGGCAGGTGGAATTGGCACTTGAACCACAACACACCTTTGAGGGCAACAGTGAGACTATATTGGCATACACAGAGACAATGAAGGGAAGGTAGGAGGGGGTCAGGGGCAGCAAGCAGACCACACAGGGCTGGTGGGAGGGGCTGTGGCAGCACAGAAGACCATGCATGGCAATTGGGAGGGTGAGTGGCAGTACAACAGCCATTGTGGGCAGGAGGGTGGGGGCATGGGAAAGCACAAAAGACTATGGAGGACAGAAGGGAGGGATAGGGGCTGGACACAGACAAATAAGGCAGACAGGAGGAGCAGTTGCAGCAGAATAGAGCATGGAGGGCAGAAGGGAGTGTCAGCAATATGGACCATGGTGGACAGGTGGGAGGGGATAGAGGCATGGAATTGGACAGGCAGGGTGAGATGGCAGGGACTTGTCGCAGTCAACTGACCATGCTAGGCAGGTGAGAAGGGCTGTGGCAGCTCAACAGAACACACAGACTAGTTAGGACGGTGGTAGGTCCATGGAATATGATGGGCAGAAAGGAGGGAGCGTGGTATACACACAGACATCAGAGGGCAGGGGGAAGGAGAGTAGCGACAGGAAACTAAGCACAGAGGTTATGCAGGAGGACATTATGCTGCATAGCATTTGAATCGGAAGGCAGGAGGAGTGGGCAGGCATATCGAGCTAAATGGAAGACAGTGGCAGCACATCGGACAATGCATGAGGGAGGGGCTGGTGCATGGAATCAGACAACAGAGGGTAGGGAGGTGAATGGGAAAGCAAGCTAACTGTTTTGGGCAGGTAGGGCAGTGGCAGAACAACAGCCGCACATGGCTGTAATGAGGAAGCAGGGTCATGCATATGGACAAAGGATGGGGCAGGAGCAGCAAGCTCGGGCAGCACAATGCCAGGCCAGGCCCTCGTTCAACCCTACCCCCACTGTGCATTGTGATGGGCATCTTACTTGCCGTTAAAAAAAGCTTAGAAATTCTGTGAAAAAAACAAAGGTTACAGGGACATTATAGTTAGGCTCAGATTTCTCTTGTACAAAACCAGTGAAATTCAGCAGTTATAGGTAGCTGAGCTTACTTGCGCCCCCGAAATGCCGCCCGCAATGCCCCCACTTATGATCTCACATATTACATCACTCATGACATGGTCTGTGACATCACTGATGACATCACTCATGACATCTCAAATGACATCAATGATGACATCATCCACAAAATCACCAACACACCCACTCACTCCCCATAGAACCTTTCATACACCCACTCCCACTCAACCATTCACAAACCCATACCAGTACTTACACACCCACTTACTGATTCATAAATTTACACACAAAGCCACTCTCACAATCAATCACTCACCCCCTACAGTCACTCATATATCCCACCACTCACCTATACTGCTTTTCACATACCCAGTTACTCACCTATATACCACCGACACATCCACTCACTCACCCATACAGCCATACAAACACTCACTCACACATACAGCCCCACACATAGACATTTTCTAACCCATACAGCCTCTGACTCACCCACTGACTCATCCATACAGGCAGTCACACACACCCTCGCCCAGCCACACAGACACTCATACAGGTATTCAGACAACCAATCAATCACCCATACAGCCACTTGCATTCCCACTCACACACCCATGCAGTCACTTCGTCACCAACTGACAGGCTGATACAAACATTCACACAACCAGTTACTAACCCATATGTTCACTGAGACACCTAATCACTCACTTATACAGTCAGTCACGCACCCACTGAATCATCCACACAGGCATGAATACACCCACTGATTCACAGACATCCACGACAGCTTCAACACCCAGACCCCCCTGACAGCCGTCGACACCTTAGACTCACTGCCCCCCATTCACACCAACCTCCTGCTCTCCTAGACCCACATCAATGACGACGACACCATCAAAATCATGAACACCATCCACTCCGGCTTACCATCCGACCCTTGCCCTTATCACATCTTCAACAAAGCGAACTGCATCATCGCACCCCAACTCCGAAAGATCTTCAACAGCTCCTTCAAGACCACCACCTTCCCGGAGAGCTGGAAGCACGCCGAGATCAACGCCCTACTGAAGAAGCCCAAGGTAGACCCAAAGGACCTAAAGAACTTCCGGCCTATCTCCCTGCTCCCGTTCCTGGCAAAAGTCATCAAGAAGATTGTCAACAGGAAACTGACCCACTTCTTTGAGGAGAACAACACCCTGGACTCATCCCAATCCGGATTCTGCACCAACCACAGCATCGAAACTGCCATCATCGCCGCCACTGATGACATCAGGACCCTGCTGGACAACCGCAAAACCGTGGCCCTCATCCTTCTGGACCTCTCGGCTGCCTTCGACACCGTCAGCCACCACACCCTACGCACACGCCTCCACAATGCAGGGATCCGCGGCAAAGCCGTGGACTGGATCACCTCCTTCCTTACCGACAGAACCCAGAGGGTCCGCCTCCCTCCATTCCGATCCAAAGCCACCAAGATCACCTGCGGCGTACCCCAAGGATCATTCCTCAGCCCGACCCTTTTCAACATCTACATGGCACTGCTCGCCAACATCGTCCGATCACACAATCTCTACATCGTCTCATTCGCCACCTCCAAAACCAACCTCCACGAAGGAATGAAGGCCGTCGCCGAATGGATGAAGAACAGTTGCCTGAAATTGAATTCGGACAAGATGGAGGTCCTCATTCTCGGCTCCATCTCCTCCGCCTGGGATGACTCCTTGTGGCCGGACACACTGGGAGCCGCACCGACACCCACCGACCACGCACGCAACCTGGGCTTCATCCTGGACTCATCGCTTTCAATGACCCAGGAAGTCAACGCCGTCTCCTGCTCCTGCTTCAACACCCTCTGCATGCTTCGCAAGATCTACAGATGGATCCCCACTGGAACCAGAAGGATGGTCACCCAGGCCATCGTCAGCAGCAGACTGGACTACGGCAACGCTCTCTATGCAAGAACCACACCAAACTCCAGAATAGACTACAACGCATACAGAACGCCTCAGCAAGCCTCATTCTCGACATCCTCCGCTCCAGCCACATCACAGCCCACCTGAGAGACCTGCCCTGGCTCCCCGTCAACAAGAGGATAACCTTCAAGCTCCTCACCCATGCTCACAAAGCACTCCACAACGCCGGACCAGTATACCTCAACAAATAACTCACCTTCAACACCCCGAACCGCCAGCTTTTCTCCGCTGACCTCGCCCTCGCCACCGTTCCACTCATCCACAGAACGACCACCGGCGGCAGATCATTCTCCTACCTCACCGCCAAGACATGGAACACCCTCCCCACCCACCGGCGACAGACCCAGGACCTGTTGACCTTCAGGAGACTTCTCAAGACCTAGCTGTCCGAGCAGTAGCAGCACCCCCCCCCCCCCACTCGAGTGATTAGTGCGCTCTACAAATGCTCTGATTGATTGATTGGATCTTGAAGAATTTTGTGATCGGTACCCCTGTGTACCGGTAGGTGGCATCAGCCAGCTCTGCGTGGCGTTGTTTGAGCCATCCGCGCCGGAAGTGACGCCCACGTCACCTATATGGGCGACACCTCAGCGCGCCGCTGACATCAGTTACTATTCATGACTTTCCACTGCAGAGGCGCAGAGCTAGGAAGTGCTCTGACACTTGTATGTCCAAACTAGAACCTTGAAAGGGATCAGCCTTGACCCTAGAAATGTGTCTGCAGAGTGGGGAGTATGGGTGGATCGGTAAGGAATCTGCAGCTAGATATTGTCTCTACCAGAAAAGGCATTAATGAAGGTAAGTAACATGTTCATCTGATTGAGACATCTAGCAGCACATTCCTTACCTTTGAATAGCTACCCAAGCAATACCATCCCTGTTGGTGGGTCTGCGGACAAATGTAGGTCCTGCAGCACCAAACTGGCAAATTGTCGTCCCTGCAGACATGGCTGTCGGGCAGTAATGCTTGGTAAACATGTGCAAGGACGCCCATGTTGCTGCCTGACAGATATCTAGGACTGGAACTCCACATGCTAACGCAGCGGTCTCTGCCTTACCTCTGGTGGGATGAGCCTTATCAAGCCATCAGGAAGCTGCTTCTTTGCTCGTGCAGAGGAGATCTTGATGCCAAGAACGACTCATAGAAAGAACATCAGTTTCTGCACCTCCGGACCTTTCTTTGTACCAACATACCCCAAGTGAGTTGGTCATCCTTCCAGAACTCTCCCCCGCTTTGTCTGGCTCGATATTGAAGCCTGTCCGCCCCGGTCCGACTCGGCAATTATTGCCGTTGAGCGGAGGGCGGCCAGGTAAGAACCAGGCATAACTATTCCCACTATTCACACTTCCGCTAGAGCGGAGGTCAGCGCTCTAGTTGTCTCCGCCCTCAGGGCTATTTAGTAACGCCCTTCCTACAAGCGCGCAGCGGTTGCGCGCAGGGGGCGCCTTCGAGCGCGCCTAAGAAGCGCCGAAGAAAAGCCTGTCTGCGCCCGTCCGCGACAGACCGGGACAAGGGACATGGCGCTGGTCTCTGGATCACTGAATACACAGGTTAGCCCCACTGTATGCTATTCCAGAGAAACGCTTCTCAGCTTAAACACGACTCCTAGCGAGACATGCTTACGAGATACGTGGCCTAACTTTGAAGGCCCTTTCTCCTGTGCTAATTGCCAGTTCCAGGCTACAAACACTTGCCTAATTAGAGATATCCCTGCTGATATGGGCTCTATAGCTGTAACGAAACATGTTGCTCGGACCCCTCCCTTAACTGGAGTTGATAGGGCAGACAATACTAATTATGCTGACAGGAAAGGACCTCCAGGACTTAAATGCTTTCTATTGAATACACGTTAGCTACCCAAACATCACCTACAACTGTGGGACCTTATTAACTCTGATCTACCAGAAATTTGTTTCTTCACAGAAACGTGGTTAAAACCTCATACCATCCCTACAATCATGCTAGCGATCCCTGCTGGATATAAGATCTTACATCTAGATCGCCTGATTAAAACTGGAGGTGGTGTGGCTGTTGTCTATAAAGATAACTTAAAGGTTTCAGTACTTGACCAATATAGCAATGACCAGATGGAAATAATGATTTTCAGATTCTCCTCTTCCCCCAAATCACGGTGGAAAGGGGCATTATTATATCGTCCCCCTGGTTCTTGTCTTGACTTCTCTTTAAATCTTATGGAACTACTGGCCCCACATTTTAGAGTCAATGAAGATTTTATTCTCCTTGGAGATTTTAATATTCATGTAGATGTATTAAGTAATCCCGACACCATATCCCTACTTGGTGATCTATCCAGTTTAGGGCTCAAAATTCAGAATAATGGCCCAACACATATGGGCGGCCATACATTGGATTTAATTCTAACCAACTGTCCTAAAATAATATGTTGTCCACCCACTTTCATTCATTGGTCAGATCACTATTTACTATCTTTTCAACTACTTGGCTCACACCCACGATCCCAAAAACCTATCCCATCTATTTGGAAAAGAAAATGGCACACAATCACTGCAGAAGCATTCCAGCAAATATGGAAAGAACCTATCTGTTTTGATGAGGATAATATTGAAGTAGGATTAGCCAAGTTTAATAAAGCACTATTAGAGGCCATTGATCAACTTGCTCCATTAGAATTACATAAACAACGTGCTAAGACAAAAACAGAAATATGGTACACAGAGGACCTAAGAGCTGAAAAACAAAAATGTAGAAGCTTGGAGAAAAAATGGCGAAAAACTCACACTCCTATGAGTAAAACTCTTTATTTAGAAGCCCATTCCAACTACCTTAAAAACATAAAAAAAGCTCGGAGGCATAAACTTGACTCGCAAATTACAGAGGCTGGAAACTCCACTAGGGAACTTTTTAAAGTTCTACAATCCTTTGTTAGACCTACAGCATGTGAGAGTCCAGATGATTTTAATCAAAACTTATGTGACGAGATCTCGATGTTTTTTGAGAAAAAGATAGACTTAATCTATGAAAAAATTATCAAAACACCATATAATAGGCAGTGGCGGCTGGTGACATTTGAAGGTGGTAGGGCGTAAAAGTTTTGTATGAGTGCCCCGGAGGCGAGAGCGTGTAGCGAGTGAGCCCAGCCACCATTTGGTGGGGTTCAAGGAGATTCTCCTCAAACCCCTTCCCTCACCCCCGAAAAAAGAGCAGGCAAATGGTGCATTTAAGTAAATTTGAGGAAGCAAGAGAGTTGATAAAGCAATTGTGAAAGTGTAGTTATGGCATAAATAAAGAGACCCTGAGCCATAATCCCTATTAACAAGCCCTAATCCTTAGCCATAAACACCAACCATGAGCCCTAAACCATAAAATGAAGCCTTAAACCCCATTGCCCAGCCTTAAGTCCTAATACCTAGCCATAAACCCCAACTCTAAGCCACAAACACTAGCCCAAAACCCTTATGCCTAGCCCTAAACCCGAGCCCAGCTCTAAAGCCTATCCCGAACCATAAACCCCATTCCTCACACCTAAAACCCCCTCCTGTGGCTCTCGTATGCAACATACCTCCCGACCCGCCAAACTGTGTTAGAACTAGCTGGAACACCCCCAAATTCGACACCCAAATCACGTAAAAACACATAACAGCGACTAGGCCTCAAAATCGTGTCCAACTCACAATCACGAAATAAGCACTTCCCCTGCTTCAATCTTCATCACACTTGCAGGGAACATAGTTCCAGCGATTCCCAACAACCTCACCAAGCCACAACTTCCTCGATCTACCGGAACGGGTACGACTTTTCTCCCAAATTTACCCCACACCCCACATTCAAAAACATCCAAAATTCAACCAAACTTGCCTCAAACCTTGCCCTAATCCTTAGCCTTGAACAGAAAGTAGGAGGAAAAGAAAGACAGGAAAACAGGGACAAAGAAGAAGGGATGCAAAATAAGCGAAAAGGGTGAGGGTTGTGGAGAAAGAGGAACGTGGAGGAATAACAGTTAGACAACGTTGGCATTTGACAGCCTGGCATTATGTTCTTAAGAAAACTTTGTCCCCACATGTTTTTTAACATGTTAAGTACAAGTTCATTGACGGACCCACACACGACTGACACTCCTCAGAAAGAAGGTCGGGAACAAGAAAAGCCAAGGACTGGAAACGTGGTGTCCGGAGAAACCGCATGTCAACTCTTGTGGACAAAGTAGATTCCCACGTGACAACTGCTGGCCACATCGTGCCTCCA
Source organism: Lissotriton helveticus (assembly GCF_964261635.1). Lineage (NCBI taxonomy): Eukaryota > Metazoa > Chordata > Amphibia > Caudata > Salamandridae > Lissotriton > Lissotriton helveticus. The sequence goes on along the minus strand of NC_136063.1, from coordinate 170,134,587 downwards.
GGCCCCTTGAAAACCTTGTGCTGTCTGTTCCCTCGGGTCGGAAGAGGCCGTCACGAAGACTTTCCTTTTAAAGGTCTGCCGTCTCAGAGTGCAGCACCCTGCAATCCATCAGGTCTTCTCTCTAGCTCTCCGCATATTGTCCGGGCCTGCGTGGTGGCGCCGAGGCAACACTTGGGCCACCGTGGCTATAAAAGGAACTGTACAACGAGCGCCTTCCTGGCCCACTAGAACACTCCCTGCAAACAACCACACCAGAGTCGGCATTTCAGACATCCCGGGTTTGCAGGCCTTGAGGCCTGGGTCCCGGATGAAAGATTTGCACCTCGCACACATTCATGAATCCTAGCGCCGAAACACAGACCTGTCTCTGGTCATCTGAAATAAAGCATTCTCTGTCTTCAAACTAACACCAAAAATTATAGTCTTCAAACTTAGTTTACCTGTGGGAAATAATAAAGCGGCTGCTGTTTTGACAGAGAAAGTGTGCGTGTATTCATGAGTGGTTTGAAAATTATCAGACTGGGACCGGAAATAGTGAAAAAGGCGCCCGGCGTCCTTACCTGAGTTTCTGGGCTTCCTGTTCTTCATGATGACCAGGAGGCTGCCACTCCCATGCCACTGCAGCCAGCTTGACTCCCGCCGGGCGCCGTTTTCAAATTCATTTCTTGCAGGCAGGACTGCACGCACACAGGACTACAGTAGCCAATCCTGATGCTGCCCTCTTTAGAGGAGAGCATCAGGATTGGGCTGAGCACAAAAAAAACGCCGCCCTTTTTACAAGCACTGGGGACTGTTGCAAATGCTAACCCCGTACTCTGCAGTGCTTGCTTTTTGAAAATCCATTTCGTTTGCTTGCTGCATAAAGGCAGTCGGGCAAACGTCACATGCGCAGTGCGCACTGGCCCTCCAGCGCCACCCAGTGTCTGCAGACAGTATACTGACACATAAGTGAAGCGCTTGACACCACGGCCGCAGCAGGGCAATAATTATCGGACAATTTATTCGAGCGGCACGTTAATTTATAAAACTTTTATTAACGCGCCGCTTGAATAAATTGCCTGATAATTATTAGTAGGGCAACGCCCCTCCGCTCAAATGGAAAAACCGCCACTGATAATAGAGATATGATAGATAGTCCCAGATATGAATCTACCAATAATGGAACAAGCAGACCTACTCTGACTTCGATTCCAGAGATCAGTCTCACTGAAGTAGATACGCTTCTTAATCTAATTAAATCTGGATCACCGACTGATCTAATACCAGCCAAAATGATTGCTCCATTGGGCAGCATCCTGGCCCCTAGCCTTAGAGCACTGATCAGCTCAGAGAAGGAAGGATCTCTAACAACTGGAAAAAGGCTGTTGTGAACCCAATACGCAAAAACACCGCGCTACCATGGTCAGACCTCAATAACCTGCGTCCCATATCCCTCCTACCTTTCATCAGTAAGATGACGGAGAGACACGTTAATACTCATCTCTCTAAATTCATCGAGGCGGCGGACGGTCTGGACCCTTCTCAATCTGGGTTCAGGCCAAATCATAGCACAGAATCAGCTCTCCTCTCCGTGACCAATACCATCCGAATGGCGCAGAATAGAGGAGGCTCTATGATTCTGGTGCTATTAGATTTGTCTGCCGCCTTCGATACGGTGTCTCATGACACCTTGATCAGTCGTCTGGAGGGAATAGGAGTGCGGGGAACTGCTCTATCATGGCTAAAAAGCTTTATTTCCAACCGATCCCAAAATGTTCGCTTGGGCTCCCACTATTCCACCTTTAGGGAGCTCACCAAGGGGGTGCCACAGGGCTCGTGCCTAAGCCCCACATTATTTAATGTGTATGTGGCCCCCCTGGCGACTGTGGCAAGAAAATATGGGTTCACACCAATATCCTATGCTGACGACACCCAGCTGCTGTTCCCTTTGCAAAATATGACCCCTGCAGTAAGGAATTCCTTTGCTGCTGGAATGAGAGCAATAGCTGGATGGATGACCTCCAATTGCCTACAATGCAATGTGGGCAAGACGGAGGTCATGCTCTTTGGAAACGCCCCACTCCTTTGGTCACCTGAGTGGTGGCCTCCAGAACTGGGTGCAGCTCCTTCCCCCAAGGAAAGTGTGAAAAATCTGGGTGTCAAGCTAGATCAATCACTGGTGCTAAAAGACCATGCCACACAGGTTACAGGAACCTGCATGAGAGTCATTGGCTTACTCAGAAGGGTATTTCCTTATTTAGCAGATTATCACCGGAGAACATTAGTGCAGACTTTAGTCATGAGTAGGCTTGACTACTGCAATGGATTGCTAATATCCGCTAATGTAGAACAACTGAAGAGGCTACAGATTGTTCAAAATACCGCCGCCAGGTTGATCCTTAATGTTCCTGCTAGATCCCCCTCATATCCCTTACTGAATAAGCTGCACTGGCTCCCTGTGTGTCAGAGAGAACAATTTAAAATATGTTGTACAATCCACAAATGCTTGTACGGGACTGGTCCTAGGTATCTGACGGAAATCTTTCGACTCTATCAACCAGGAAGAACTTTAAGATCTGAAAATCAAGCTTTGCTTCAGATCCCTAGGATCAAAAAAGAAAGACAAGGAGGCCGAGCCCTTTCATTTAGAGGTCCTACTCTATGGAATTCATTACCCCTTTTTCTAAGACAAAATTCTAATCTTGTTACTTTTGGAAAATGTCTGAAGACGCACTTGTTTCCTATCCAGCAATCCTAAATATGTCACACAAGCTTTCTGTCTTTGCCTATCTTTGGAACAACACAGCGCGGAGATATCTCCTTGGAGATCGAATTCCTGCGCTATAGAAGAAACATAAATAAAGGTAGGTAGGTGTTGTACCTGCTGCTCAGCCAGTGTGAGTGTGGTTTGGAATGTTGGATGGATGATGCTGTGGAATGTTAGGTGAGTGGAGTTTGTCAGTTGGGAGAATGGGCTGAGCAGCAGAAGGCTGCTCCTGGTGGGGCTCTCTCTGTAACGCTATCTTGAACTTTTTATCTTAATAAATACCATCATAAGTTGAACAGGACTCCGTTATGATTACAACAAAAGGCAATGCTCTTTCTAGGTCAAGATGGTGGAGTTGCTTCTCTTTTTTAGAGTGATGTGGAGGAGTGGGGGAAAGTAGGATCTGCTTCTTATTGTTACCCCCACTTTTTGCTAAATGTGATACTGTTTTTGACGAGTCTGACTGGAATCCTGCTCATCAGGACCCCTGTCTCTCTGCTTTCTCCCTAAAATGTTATGTCATGTACTTAGGGACAGTCCAGATTGGATACTGGGGTACCCTTGTCAGCCCCTAGTATATGGTAACCATGTACCCAGGGCATAGGTAACCCAGAGGCCTCCCATGGGCTGAAGCATGTATTATGCCACCTATGAGAGGTCATCAGACCTAACATTGCAGCCTGTGTAAGTTGGTACATGCACCACTTACATAAGATATTGGTTTACTATATCTAAGGGTCACTACACTTAAAACCTATAAGTCATCCGTATAGCAGGTCTTAAAAATCCTGAAATCAGGGTGCTTGGTTCTAAGTGAGAGGGTGCCACTGCATGAGGGGGGAAACCACCGGGGCCTACGGAGTCCATTCTCCCGGGTTAATAGTGGAGCAGCCATTTATGACATATAGAGTGGCATTATGAGACCGTGTGGTGACCAACTTTAAAACAGCTGAAAGCAACCCTATCGTGTTTGGTGTCAAACATTGTGGAATCATACCCCCACACCAGTAACCAGTGTGGGAGGTATGATTCCACCCCTCAGAAGCAAGCTTTGTTGGGTCCTTGGTGTTTCCGGTACTAGCCTTCTAGTCCCGGGCAGCACAAAATTGTTGCTGCTGACTAGAGATATATTTCTGCCCTCCTGCTGCTGATCCAAGCTCGAGCAGAGAAAGGTGGAACAATAGGCATCCTTTCACAGGGATGTGTGACCACCTCCAGATAGGATTTAGTGTTTTAGGGGTGGGTGGGTGCACTTGCCAGTGACTGAATGTCTGCATGAGGGGCACATTTGGTTTTCCAGTACATAGTCCAGTTCAAACCAGTCCTGGGAGCTGCTGGCTCCTGCTCCGGGCACAAAACTGGACAAAGGACATGGGAATAACCTCCCCACTGTCCAGACCCTCCCCTGGGAAGGTCCCCTGAATCTGTCCAAACCTCTCCCATGGGTACAAAAGGGCTCACCTGGCTGTAGGACTCTAGATTCGAAGTGGACAAGGTTCTGAACCAGAAACCACTGAACTTCAACCGTCTGGACACTCTGTACTTTGATGGACTTCATTGGACTTCATTTGGGTCCAACTTCGTCTTCCTCTCAGCCTGAGAAATTGTCTATTTCCGTGCACCATACAGGCTCTGTGCAGAATCTGTGGAGCATCAAGGTCAACTGAAGATATCTCCCTTGGAGTGAAAGAGTCACTTTCCTGCATCCACAGGCACCACATCTTGACTGACAGTTCAGTTGCTCCTGAGCTCCTATAGACTCCGAAGGGTCCAGCAATACACGAGGTAGGTTTCTGTATTCCTTGAGGTCTGAGCTGCCGTCCTACCAGTTTTGAGGCCAGAATCCCATGTGTTGGGTGCAATACCCATACCGCTGTGCACCGCGTTTATTTGCAAGTGCATATGCTTGTTGGCATTTCCCGAGCAAGTGCCTTGGGCTCTGAGTACCCCCAACCTCTGGCACTATTTACTACCAAGCACTCTGGCCTCCTCCCACCAAGTGCTCCGTGGGCTTATGTTTGGTGAAAGCGCTCAAGGTCCTCTCACGCCTCCTGTGCCTCCGGCCTTTGGGTCCAATTGAGGGTAAACTTTGTTTTTCTTGGGCTCCCCTGGATTATCTAGGCTTGCCCTGTCTTCCCTGTGTTTGGTGAGTCTTCTGGACCATGCTGGTATGAACCGTAACCTTCCTTGACCTTCTGCGTTGGTTGTCATTGCCAGTGTTATGTTATCTTATGTTATGTTATAGTGTTTTTGTATAGCGCCTATCACCACCGGTCTCTAAGCGCTCACACAGAAAGGAACATAACCTGCTGTCTCCTAGATCACTCCACCGTCCACCCCAGTTAGGACAAAGATGTTGACTTTTTAAACAGATGAGTCTTCAAGTTCTTCCTGAAGGACAGTAGCTGCGAGTCTTCCTTCAGGCTGGCCGGTAGCTCGTTCCACAATTGCGGGAGAAGTACAGAAAGAGCCCTACCCCCTTTAGATTTTAACTTAAATCTGGGTTGGATCAGATTGGAGGCCTTACCCGACCGCAAGGTTCTGCCTGGAATGTACTTCCTCGGGCGCTGTTTAATGTATTCTGGAGCTTTGCCGAAGATTGCCTTGTGAGCCATGCAAAGACACTTAAACTGCACTCTGAACTTAACAGGCAGCCAGTGCAGCTTTTGGAGAAGTGGGGTTGCATGCGAGTTCCTAGGTAGAGAATAGATCAGCCTGACCGCATCGTTCTGCACCACCTGCAGTTTCCTCAACAACTTCTGCGGCAGGCCAAGGTATAAAGCACATCCAGTGCTTGTTGGTGATCCCGCCGGACACCAACCCCTCAGCACTCGACACCCTTTGTGGGACAGCTAGCATATGGCTCTTGGTCATCCTTGACATCTCCTGGTCCCCATGGCTGCAGAGTCAAGAAGTTCATCACCCCACCTGAAGAACCCAACATCTGTGGGCATTCGTCTACCGAGCCCCTGGTCACTCCTGAGTGACCCGGACTCTGTCATCTCTGCTTTCAGTTACTCTTTGACCTTTGGTTTCCAACAGACACTTTAATTCCTTCCAGCAGCGGCTCTTCTTCGAAGTTCCCCCTTGGGTTCGACGGCAGTTTCTGACTCCACTTCAGACCTATGCACCTGGCTTCCCTGGGATAGGTAACTCTGGTACTACAGTATCTACGGGTGTGGGTCTCCAACCTCCTAACTTCCAAGGGGTCTCTTTGAAGTCCATTGGGAAGGGTCCTTAAACTCTAAAGCTTCAACCCCGACTTTCCCATAGAATTGTATGGAGCACGCAGTCGTGTTCCCACACTGCACCCGTCCTCCGTGGGGTCCCTACTTACTCACCTTGGGTGGTTCCTTTGGGTCCCAACAATTCCACGTTCTCTAGACACTGTCTTGACTCAAGTCATGGTTCTTGTAGGAGAGTAGGGTCTGCTATCCTATGGTCACCCCAAATTTTTGCTTTTTGCTTCACTGGTTTTCGACTACTGAGGCTGTGGGCCTGCTGATCAGACCCCCAGCCTGCTGTTCTCTCACTAAATTACTGACACATGTGCTATAGGCACATACCAATTGGAAATGGACTCCTTGTCAGTCCCTGTAGAATGCACTATAGGTGCACAGGGCATAGGAGCCACTAAGGCCTACCAGGGGCTGCAGCATATCTTTTGCCACCCCTGGCTGGTTCTTAAATTGACACAACTGGCTGATCACTCAGCTGGGGTAAGGTGGTGTACACACCCCTTGCTTAGATATAGTATACCTATGTCTAAACCTATATCTGGACACATGTAAGCCTGTGAGCCACTCCTATAGAAAGGCCTCATCAATCCTGGAGGCTGAGTGCGTGGTTTTATGTGAGATGGAGCTCTAGCATGAGCTGAGCCTGTCTGCAGCCGTCGGGAACAAATCCCTAAGCTGTTTCAGGATAATGCCATACCATATACTATTAAGTGCCTTATAATCCTCGCGGTTATTTAGCAACTTTGGTTTGGCTTTATCAAAACATGTCGTGTAAGGTGTCATACGCTTTGGAATACCATCCCCTCGCCAGTTCTGGCGACGGGGATGGCATTCCACCCCTCTAGAGGGGTAAGACATGTTACTTTACTTTAATGCGGTTGATTTCTCCAAAGACCTTAAGATCCACAAAATGGATGCCTCTGCCACAGACAAATGTCTGGACCCCTGGAGCTGACCGAAACTCAGTCAAGGGGGTCCTGGACAAAGGGTTTCCTGTCACAGGAGGGTGTCACCGCCCTCCAGACAGGAGATAGTGTATTGTAGCAGGGAGGTTTGAAAGAAACCAGACACTGCTTGGGGCGCACAAGGCTGCCCCTTGCATAATCCGGCCAAACCGGTTCTGGGGCACTCCAGCCCTCGTGCCAGGGCGGCCTGGATCAAAGGAAGGGGGTGTATCCACCCACTTCCTGGGTCCCACCCATAGGAGGGGACCTAGCAGGTAATCACGCCCACCAGATTCGAATAAGAGTGGGAGCAGTGCCAATGCACATCAGATTTCCTGGAAGAAACATTTGAAACGATATTCTGGACCCTTCGCCCTCCATTTCAACGTGGAAGCCCGAAGAATCTCCCTTGTGGTCAAGGAGTGACCACCCTGCAGCAGCAGGCACCATCCAGCCCTCGACGTCTAGTTAGTTGCAGTTCCCGCCGGAACTCGAGCGACTGAGATTGACGAGATCAAGCCTGCCCAGCTTCTAACAGCCCGATCCACAGTCTCTGCAAAGCTGAGACCCGTGGAGGCGACCGGAAGCGTGGGGCACGCCATCTTGAATTGACCACGAGACGCTGACCGTGCAGCCCACGAGTGACCCTCGAAGCTGTGCACCGGGGTTTGAGAAGCCCCCACCCTGAGCTACTCCTGAGCCGAAGTTCAGCCCTCCACACTCGACGAGTGCTGCGTGGGGCCCTTTGGCACTATTTGGCTCAACGCGTTGGCCCGGTCACTTGCCAGCTGGCTTGTGGTCCCTGTGCCGACGAACTACCTAAGAAGACTCGTGAATCTGGTTGCTCCAGATCCACACCAGCTCCCCTGAAAAGGAGCCCCGACTCTGACCTTCCTGGTCCGAGTGAGAAGCAATCTTCCGATCCCGCGTGGATTGCTCTTACCAAGGCTTGTTTGCTCCAAACTTGAAGCTGACTGCACCGACGGTGAGAGCCTGCGTGGGACAGATCGTGACCTGCTCCTGGACGTCGCAGATGCCCCAGAGCCCACGTGACAGCGGAGAGAAGCTCCTCGACGACCACCTGATTGCGCCCGACATTGCCTGGTTCCGTCCTGGTTCCACCCTGGTCACTGCTGAGTGACCCAGACTCTGTCCCCTCTGCTTTCAGGTACTCTACAACTTGAGTCCACCCTTGGACTCCACCGGACACTTCATCTTTAACCCGCCTGCAGCCCTTTCAGCTTCAAGCACCACGAGCCTGCGAGTCAAAACCCGACGCCACTTCGACCCTGTGCACCCACTTCCTGTGGGTGAGGTAACTTTGCTCCGCCGGTGTTCCCACACTGGTGCACACCTCTAGGGTCTGTGTGTTAAGTTTTGTTCCTCTAGGTTCAGCGGAAGTGTCCTTTAACTTTAACTTTACAACTTTTACGCACCATTGGTTAACATTGGTGCGTGCGTGCGCTTTCCGCACATCTCCCGAATCCCGAGGGCCATTCCCGACTTCAGCATTGCTTGTCCTGACTGCTCCCAGCGATTCCCTAGGCCCTAGGCCTAACCACTGTTCGAGTGGCCTCTCTTATACCACTTGTTTAGTATATGGTTCGAGTGGCCCCCTGCCCTCATCCATAATTGTGCAACTTTGTATGTTTAAACAGTGCTTTTGATTTAACGCTTGTGCCCCTTTATTCATAAAGAATACTGGGGATTGTTTTTAGTAATAAACACATATATTTTTATAATATATACTTGTGTGGTGTCCTTTCATTTGGTATTACAGGATTGTATGTGGTAAAACAGCTCGCTTAACACGACCTCTTAAGTTAAGCCTTTAGGCTGCTTAGTCCATGCTACCCCTAGGATAGCTTGTCTAATAAGGTTGACTTACAACCAGACACCATAAGGGATTGTTTGGTCAGGTAGTAGGTGGTTCCAGAATTGGAAACATCCCCTACCAGGCCAACTTCTCACATTGGTGAGCAGCGGTGCGGATTTGAGCTTGCTGTTGTTTTACCATTGCAATCTTTATATCAAATTGAAAGATCACATCAAGTACCTCTAGGTACATATAAAATCAAAAGCTTAGCATATTAAGTTCTACTGAACTTAGTAGTTGTAGGTTGAAGGGAGTAGCACACCCCTGACTACAACTCACTAGCAAGGTCCAGTAGGAAAACACTTAGTGTAGGTAAGTGCACCACTTACACCTCACTAGTAACCATGTCTGACACAGGAAAGGCCTCAGGGTCTAGTCCTGCGACAGTTGACCCTACCCAGGCAACTTTTGGATATGACAAGTTAACCCGCAGAGACTTGATTGCCTTGTGCAAAGCAAGAGGGTTAAAAAGGGGCAGAAGCCCCACCTGCCTAATCCTAGTAGAAATCCTAGAACAGGATGACTTAGAGAAGGCAAAAGCAGCTTCCCTAGACACAGGAACTGGAGGGAACCCCCCTGCAGTTGATCCCCCTGAAGAGGAGGATGATGATGACTTGGATGAGGACTCAGATGTTGAGGACTTAGAAGTACAGGATCAGGGTAGCCAGGTTCCAGTTGGTAGGCTTAGCCAGGCCAACTTGGACCTACTGGGGAATGGAGAGGGCCAGCACCTCCCCAGAACCCAACATGTGATTCTCCCAGGCAACAGAAGAGTGAGATCTCCCTCAGGGGACTCTCATATTTCTAGTGCCTCCAGAGAATCAGAGAGAGGCATGAGTGCTTCTCAGAAAGCTGAGCATAGGGCTAGAATGAGGGCTGTCAAACTCCAGATAGAGAGAGAGGAGGTAGCCCTGAGTCAAGCTAGACTCACCTTAGCTCAAGCTAAACTTGCCTTGGCAAGAGAGCAGAAATTAAGTGGCTTAGATGTCACTGGTGGCAGCAATTTTCCAAGAGAAAAAGACAGGGCCTATGACAATAGAAACCTGACTAAAATTGTGGCCCCCTTCAAAGAAGGGGATGACATCCACAAATGGATGACTGCTCTTGAGAGAGCCTGCATGGTACAGCAGGTTCCTGAGGAACAGTGGGCTGCAATTTTGTGGTACTCCTTTTCTGAGAAAGGGAGGGACAGGCTCCTCACAGTTAGACCTGAGGATGCCAAAAACTACTCTGTTTTGAAGAGTGCTCTCATTGAAGGGTATGGCCTAACCACTGAGCAATACAGGTTGTTGTTCAGAGACACCCAGAAAGCACAGACTCAAGACTGGACTGATTTCGTTGAGTGTGCCACTAAGGCTTTGGAGGGTTGGTTGCAGGGAAGTAAAGTTTCAGACTATACAGGATTGTACAATCTTATGATGAGAGAACAGATCCTTAATAACTGTACAAACCAGCTGTTGCATCAATACCTTATTGACTCTGATCTGACCTCTCCCCAAGAATTGGGAAAGAAGGCAGACAAATGGGTCAGAACAAGGATTAAGCAGAAACCCCAGAACCAAGGTGGTGACCAGAAGAAAACAGACCAGAAGGGTGGTAATCAGAATCAGAAAGATAAAGAAAAAGACCAGAAGTCTTCAGGCCCCCAAACTAATAGTAAGGAGGGTGGTTCCCAAAATGGTAACAAGAAGAAGAAGAACAAAGGTCCAAAGACACCTTGGTGTAATACCTGCAAATCAGTTTCACACTGGGGCAGTGAGTGCACCAAGGCAAATCCAGTTCCCACCACTACAGCTCCTAAAGCAACTGCAACCCCAAGTACAGTAAGCAGTGGTGGAACACAGTCCAAGGGTGTAGCTGGGTTGACCCTGGGTATTGAACTAGGATCTGGCCTAGTCAGAGTCCCTACACAGGCAGTTCTCCTGTATGATGTGGACATTGAGTTGCCCACTGCAGTAAGCCCCACTAACCTGGGCAAATACAGGCAGACTCCCTTAATTAATGAGAAACTGGCTCAAGCATACAGGGACACATGTGCCAGTGTCACAATGGTGACACCTGGCTTTGTGGACCCTGGACAGATTGTACTAGGAGAGAGCTACCTAGTAACCAACGCCAGCAACTCCACTACCTCCCATAGTGTGGCAGTTGTGAACTTCTCCTGGGGAGGGGTTGATGGCCTAAAGAAAGTTGTGGTGAGTGCAGACCTACCAGTAGACTGTCTGTTAGGCAATGACCTTGAAAGCTCAGCATGGTCAGAAGTGGAGTACAGGACTCATGCAGAAATGCTAGGGATTTCAGAGCATGTCCTTGCCATGACAAGGGCTCAGGCTAAGAAGTGCCTTCCTGAACCAGTGGTGGATCTTGAGACAATAGACCAGCCACAACCCAAGAGAAGGAGCAAGAGAGGAAAGGCCTCGCCTTCCACCTTGCCCCAGGTTGAGGATCAGGTTTCAGAGGAAACTGATTCTGCAGTCCAAGAGGAGACTGTCTCTGAGGAGCTTGAACCTGACCAGGTTGAGTTTCTGGGGACAGGGGGACCCTCAAGGGCAGACCTGAGGCAGGCTCAATTAGATTGCCCTTCCCTTGAACCCCTCAGACAGCAGGCTGCTGCTGAGGCTGCTGGGGATGCCCAAGGTACCCATACTGTGTATTGGGATGAGGGACTCCTTTACTCAGAGGCTAGAGCCCCCAAGCCTGGCATGACCAGGAGGTTGGTGATACCTCTGCAGTTTAGGGGATTCCTCCTTACCTTGGCCCATGATATTCCCCTTGCAGGACACTTAGGCCAGAACAAGACGTGGGACAGGCTTGTTCCACACTTTCACTGGCCTCACATGTCAGAGGATGTCAAGGAGTTTTGTCGCTCCTGTGTCACTTGCCAAGCCAGTGGTAAGTCAGGTGGCACAACAAAGGCCCCCCTAATACCACTACCTGTGGTGGGGGTCCCCTTTGAGAGAGTTGGAATTGATATTGTGGGTCCAATGGACCCCCAAACAGCATCTGGGAACAGATTCATACTGGTGGTAGTGGATCATGCCTCCAGGTATCCAGAGGCTATTCCCCTAAGGACCACCACAGCACCTGTGGTGGCAAAGGCCCTCATTGCAGTTTTCTCAAGAGTGGGCTTTCCTAAGGAGGTACTATCAGATAGAGGGACGAATTTTATGTCCAGCTATCTGAAAGCAATGTGGAAGGAATGTGGAGTAAACTATAAGTTTACCACCCCATATCATCCACAGTGCAATGGGCTTGTGGAGAGATTTAACAAGACCCTTAAAGGTATGATAAAAGGATTACCAGAGAAGCTCAGGCGGAAATGGGACATTCTTTTACCCTGCCTGCTCTTTGCTTACAGAGAGGTCCCACAGAAGGGGGTTGGCTACAGCCCTTTTGAACTTTTGTTTGGCCACCCTGTGAGAGGTCCATTGTGTTTGGTGAAGGAAGGATGGGAGTTACCTCTCAAAAAGCCCAAACTAGACATAGTGGACTATGTACTTGGTATCCGCTCCAGGATGGCTGAGTACATGGAAAGAGCATCCAAAAACCTGGAGGCCAGCCAAGAATTGCAGAAAGCTTGGCATGACCAAAAGGCTGTGCTGGTAGAGTTCCAACCAGGACAGAAGGTGTGGGTACTGGAGCCAGTGGCTCCAGCAGCACTCCAAGACAAATGGAGTGGACCCTATCCTATTATTGAGAAGAAGGGGGAAGTCACCTACTTGGTAGACTTTGGAACACCCAGGAGCCCTCACAGGGTAATCCATGTGAATCGCTTGAAAGCATTTGTGGACAGGGAGGACATGAGCTTGCTCATGGCCACAGATGGGGAACAGGAGGAAGAGAGTGACCCTCTCCCAGACCTGCTTTCTCAGAACCCTGATGATGGTTCAGTTGATGGAGTAGCCTTGGCAGGCAGCCTCACTGACCAGCAACAGATGGACTGCAGACAAGTTTTGCAGGCCCACAGGCATTTGTTTTCACTCACACCCAGCCAGACTGACTGGTGTACCCATGTTGTGGACACTGGTGACAGTCTGCCTGTCAAGAATAAGATCTACAGGCAACCTGACCATGTCAGAGACTGCATCAAGGCTGAGGTGCAAAAGATGTTAGAGCTTGGAGTGATTGAGCCATCAGAGAGCCCATGGGCCAGCCCAGTAGTCCTGGTGCCAAAACCTCATACCCAAGATGGTAAGAGAGAAATGAGGTTTTGCGTGGATTACAGGGGTCTCAATGCTGTCACTAGGACAGATGCTCACCCCATTCCAAGAGCAGATGAGCTCATTGACAGATTGGCTTCTGCCAAGTTTCTGAGCACATTCGATCTGACAGCTGGCTACTGGCAAATCAGACTAGCTGAGGAGTCAAAGGCCAAGACAGCATTCTCTACCCCTAGTGGACATTATCAGTTTGTGGTAATGCCCTTTGGTTTGAAGAATGCACCTGCCACTTTCCAAAGGTTGGTGAACCAAGTCCTTACTGGGTTGGATGACTTTTGTGCAGCTTATCTGGATGATATTGCTGTCTTTAGCTCCACCTGGGAGGATCACCTGATCCACCTGAAGAGAGTTTTGGAGGCCCTGCAAAAGGCAGGCCTAACTATCAAGGCCACTAAGTGCCAGATAGGGCAGAGTAAGGTTGTGTACCTGGGCCACCTAGTTGGTGGAGGCCAGGTTCAGCCACTGGAAAGCAAGATCCAGGCCATACAGGACTGGGCTCCTCCAGTTACCCAGACACAAGTCAGAGCCTTCTTGGGCCTGACTGGGTATAACAGGAAGTTTGTGAAGAACTATGGGTCTATAGTGACACCATTAAATGACTTGACATCCAAGAAGATGCCAAAAAAGGTTCAGTGGACAGTTAGCTGTCAGAAGGCATTTGAAGACCTGAAGAAGGCCATGTGCTCTGCACCTATCCTAAAGAGTCCTGACTACTCCAAACAGTTCATTGTTCAGACAGATGCTTCTGAGTTGGGGGTGGGAGCTGTGCTCTCACAACTTAATCAAGATGGTCAAGACCAGCCAATTGCTTTCATTAGCAGGAGGCTGACTCCCAGAGAGAAACGTTGGTCAGCCATTGAGAGGGAGGCCTTTGCTGTGGTTTGGGCATTAAAGAAGTTGAGGTCCTACTTGTTTGGAACTCACTTCCTGGTGCAAACAGACCATAAGCCCCTCTTGTGGCTTAATCAGATGAAGGGTGAAAATCCCAAACTACTCAGGTGGTCCATTTCCCTACAGGGGATGGACTTTACAGTGGAGCACCGCCCAGGGACTGACCATGGTAATGCAGATGGTCTCTCCAGGTACTTCCACTTAGAACATGAAGACTTATCTGGTCAAGGTTAGTTTAATGTCCCTGCGTTTGGGGGGGGGTTGTGTAGGAGAGTAGGGTCTGCTATCCTATGGTCACCCCAAATTTTTGCTTTTTGATTCACTGGTTTTCGACTACTGAGGCTGTGGGCCTGCTGATCAGACCCCCAGCCTGCTGTTCTCTCACTAAATTACTGACACATGTGCTATAGGCACATACCAATTGGAAATGGACTCCTTGTCAGCCCCTGTAGAATGCACTATAGGTGCACAGGGCATAGGAGCCACTAAGGCCTACCAGGGGCTGCAGCATATCTTTTGCCACCCCTAGCTGGTTCTTAAATTGACACAACTGGCTGATCACTCAGCTGGGGTAAGGTGGTGTACACACCCCTTGCTTAGATATAGTATACCTATGTCTAAACCTATATCTGGACACATGTAAGCCTGTGAGCCACTCCTATAGAAAGGCCTCATCAATCCTGGAGGCTGAGTGCGTGGTTTTATGTGAGATGGAGCTCTAGCATGAGCTGAGCCTGTCTGCAGCCGTCGGGAACAAATCCCTAAGCTGTTTCAGGATAATGCCATACCATATACTATTAAGTGCCTTATAATCCTCGCGGTTATTTAGCAACTTTGGTTTGGCTTTATCAAAACATGTCGTGTAAGGTGTCATACGCTTTGGAATACCATCCCCTCGCCAGTTCTGGCGACGGGGATGGCATTCCACCCCTCTAGAGGGGTAAGACATGTTACTTTACTTTAATGCGGTTGATTTCTCCAAAGACCTTAAGATCCACAAAATGGATGCCTCTGCCACAGACAAATGTCTGGACCCCTGGAGCTGACCGAAACTCAGTCAAGGGGGTCCTGGACAAAGGGTTTCCTGTCACAGGAGGGTGTCACCGCCCTCCAGACAGGAGATAGTGTATTGTAGCAGGGAGGTTTGAAAGAAACCAGACACTGCTTGGGGCGCACAAGGCTGCCCCTTGCATAATCCGGCCAAACCGGTTCTGGGGCACTCCAGCCCTCGTGCCAGGGCGGCCTGGATCAAAGGAAGGGGGTGTATCCACCCACTTCCTGGGTCCCACCCATAGGAGGGGACCTAGCAGGTAATCACGCCCACCAGATTCGAATAAGAGTGGGAGCAGTGCCAATGCACATCAGATTTCCTGGAAGAAACATTTGAAACGATATTCTGGACCCTTCGCCCTCCATTTCAACGTGGAAGCCCGAAGAATCTCCCTTGTGGTCAAGGAGTGACCACCCTGCAGCAGCAGGCACCATCCAGCCCTCGACGTCTAGTTAGTTGCAGTTCCCGCCGGAACTCGAGCGACTGAGATCGACGAGATCAAGCCTGCCCAGCTTCTAACAGCCCGATCCACAGTCTCTGCAAAGCTGAGACCCGTGGAGGCGACCGGAAGCGTGGGGCACGCCATCTTGAATTGACCACGAGACGCTGACCGTGCAGCCCACGAGTGACCCTCGAAGCTGTGCACCGGGGTTTGAGAAGCCCCCACCCTGAGCTACTCCTGAGCCGAAGTTCAGCCCTCCACACTCGACGAGTGCTGCGTGGGGCCCTTTGGCACTATTTGGCTCAACGCGTTGGCCCGGTCACTTGCCAGCTGGCTTGTGGTCCCTGTGCCGACGAACTACCTAAGAAGACTCGTGAATCTGGTTGCTCCAGATCCACACCAGCTCCCCTGAAAAGGAGCCCCGACTCTGACCTTCCTGGTCCGAGTGAGAAGCAATCTTCCGATCCCGCGTGGATTGCTCTTACCAAGGCTTGTTTGCTCCAAACTTGAAGCCGACTGCACCGACGGTGAGAGCCTGCGTGGGACAGATCGTGACCTGCTCCTGGACGTCGCAGATGCCCCAGAGCCCACGTGACAGCGGAGAGAAGCTCCTCGACGACCACCTGATTGCGCCCGACATTGCCTGGTTCCGTCCTGGTTCCACCCTGGTCACTGCTGAGTGACCCAGACTCTGTCCCCTCTGCTTTCAGGTACTCTACAACTTGAGTCCACCCTTGGACTCCACCGGACACTTCATCTTTAACCCGCCTGCAGCCCTTTCAGCTTCAAGCACCACGAGCCTGCGAGTCAAAACCCGACGCCACTTCGACCCTGTGCACCCACTTCCTGTGGGTGAGGTAACTTTGCTCCGCCGGTGTTCCCACACTGGTGCACACCTCTAGGGTCTGTGTGTTAAGTTTTGTTCCTCTAGGTTCAGCGGAAGTGTCCTTTAACTTTAACTTTACAACTTTTACGCACCATTGGTTAACATTGGTGCGTGCGTGCGCTTTCCGCACATCTCCCGAATCCCGAGGGCCATTCCCGACTTCAGCATTGCTTGTCCTGACTGCTCCCAGCGATTCCCTAGGCCCTAGGCCTAACCACTGTTCGAGTGGCCTCTCTTATACCACTTGTTTAGTATATGGTTCGAGTGGCCCCCTGCCCTCATCCATAATTGTGCAACTTTGTATGTTTAAACAGTGCTTTTGATTTAACGCTTGTGCCCCTTTATTCATAAAGAATACTGGGGATTGTTTTTAGTAATAAACACATATATTTTTATAATATATACTTGTGTGGTGTCCTTTCATTTGGTATTACAGGATTGTATGTGGTAAAACAGCTCGCTTAACACGACCTCTTAAGTTAAGCCTTTAGGCTGCTTAGTCCATGCTACCCCTAGGATAGCTTGTCTAATAAGGTTGACTTACAACCAGACACCATAAGGGATTGTTTGGTCAGGTAGTAGGTGGTTCCAGAATTGGAAACATCCCCTACCAGGCCAACTTCTCACAGTTCTTATACCACTTTTTTAGTATATGGTTTGGTCTCCCCCTGGAGACCACTGTATATTAATGCTATTTACTATCGTTTTTGTGCTACATTATTGTGTGCTCTGTGAGTATCTTTGTGTAGAAGATACTGTGTTGAACTAGAGAGTGTTATATTAATAAGTACATATTACTATAACTGCTATGCGGTTCTCCTTTAATTTAACCAATACTATAAGGTGACATTCTGGTAAAACAAGCTGCTTAACATTCCTTCAAGACTAAGCCTGAAGGCTGCTCTCCACAGCTACTACTTGGATAGCTTTCTAAGGTTATCTTTGACCTCTTAAATCACCATAAGGGTTGTTTGGACTGGTGCAAGGTGCCCACTTTAACTAGTGGACAGCATATACCAGGCCAACTTCTCACAAGGAGCATAGAAGGTGGGCAAGGTGACAGACTGGCTCACGTGAAGTGGTGTTACTACTTTTGGCAAGAAAGAGGTCCTAGTGCAAAGCACCAGTTTGTCAGAAAAACCGATAGGAAGGGAGGGTTGGAAGATAAAGCCTGATCACTCGCTCTATTGGCTGACGTAATTACCACAAGCAAGGCTGTTTTAATAGTGAGCAGCCTGGGGGACAATTGTGTAAAGGCTCGAGGGGAGCACACATCAGAAAGGTAAGTACAAGATTAAGGTCCCACTGTGGCATAATGAAAGAAGGTGGGAATATATGTTCAAGACCTTTCAGAAATGTATTTACAATGAGAGATTAGTTAAGGAAGGTTGTTCAGGCAGGCACAAGAAGGCAGACAAGGCAGAAAGATACCCTTTCGGAGTGCACAGAGCTAATCCCTGCTGTGTAAGGGACAAACTAAAAAGAACAATATCAGAAAGGGAGGCAGAAAGAGGGTCAATAGAATTTTCTATACAATATGATACTAAACCTCTCCATCGGCATGCGTATACCGACTTGGTGGAGGGACACCTGGTTGCCAGTATAATATTAAAGACATCGGGAGGAAAGTCAAAAGCTTTCAACTGCTGCCACTCAATCTTCACGTAAGAAGGCGAAGACTTGTTCGGTTGAAGGACCCTTCCCTGCTGCTGTGACAGGAAATCCTCCAAAAGGGTCATCCTGATTGGAAGATCGATGCCCATGTTCAGAAGCTCGGGATACCAGACTCTCTACCCCCAGTCAGGATCCAGAAGGATGACTTGGGCCCGGTTGTTCCTGACCTTCTTGGGAACTCTGGGCAGGAGTGGTATTGGCAGAAAGGCATGCAGGAGGCCTGAGCTCCACTCGAGATACGCGAGAGCCGACTTGTAAACTCCAGTGAACAAAACTGCTGACATTGCGCATTCTCAGAGGAGGCGAACAGATGTAACCAAGGCTCTCCCCACTGTTGAAAGAGGCTTTGTGCCACCTCAAGATGGAGACCACATTCATGATCAGCTAGGCATCAACTGCTGAGTTCCTCCCCTGGGCATTCAGAGAACTTGTCAGGTGTTGAACCATTGGGGAAATACCCTACTGTTCCAGCCATGTCCAGAGATGCAGGGTCTCTTGACACAGGGTCCACGAGCCCACCGCTCCCCGTTTGTTGCTGTACCATATGGTCCGTGACACGTGTACAAGCCTTCCCTTGATGGAGGGTATTAAGGCTTTCAATGCCAATCAGATCGCTAGAAGCCAGTGGCAGCCGGCATGGCTTGCAGGTGGCAGGGTGGGCGAGACACGTGGTGGGGTCGCATGAGAGGTCACACCTGGGGGAGGTCACGTGAGGGGGTCACGCTTATTAAAAAAATATATAAAAAAATAAAATAAAGTTACCTTGCTGTCGGGTCGCCCATCTCTGCTCTTGCTCTCTTCGTGGAACTCAAGGAACAGGAAGCAGGCCCCACTAACCAATCACAATGCTGCAATGCAGCGTTGTGATTAGTAAGCACCTAGGCTCTCCTGACAAATCACAATGCTGCGGTGCAGCATTGTGATTGGTTTTGAGCATCCTGGTTTGACTCTCAAACAGGGAATGGGGGCCTGGGCTTGTTCTCCACGCAGGCTGTAATGAAGTCTCCATGGAGAACGGGGAAAGTGCGCATGACTGGTTTGGGTAGCCCGAGAGGTTCACTTAGCACTGAGAGCAGAACAGCCAGCTACAAATCTAGACGAAGCATAAATTATTAACTCTAAGGGGTCCATTAGGATGTCGGGCGGATTGCCCCCGCCAGGCTGGCGGTGGCTACCGCCAGCCTGGCGGGGGCAATCCGCCCGACATCCTTCCCTGAATTCCCCCCCGCCATATTACAATGGCGGGGGGGGACCGCAGTGGACCAGAACTCCGCCCGCCACTTTTCCGCCCCGGTCGCCTTGCGGCCGGGGCGGAAAATGTTTAATATGGTGTCAGTGTCTATTAGACACCGCCAGCCATATTACAATGGGCATTGTAAGATGCCTTTCCGCGGCGGCGCTGCCGCCGCGGAAAGGCATGCGGTCTTCACTCTGGGGGCCCCCTGTGTGCCCCCAGAGTGAAGTACAGGTAGGGGGGTGCACATGGAGGGGTACCTGTGGTACCCCCCTTCATTGTCATTTGCAAAGCGGCAGGCACCGCACGGTGCCTGCCGCTTTGCAAGTGACAATGTGAAAGTGAATTTTCAGCATTGTGGCAGGCCGTGCAGAGAGCACTGCCCGCCACAATGCTGAAAATACAGGATGTGCCCGCCACTGTGGCGGGCACATCCTAATGGCACCCCCAGGACCCCCGCCCCTATGGCGGGCTGTCCCGATTTACGATAGGATGACGGGCGGGCAAAGTCCGCCCGTCATCCTAATGGACCCCTTAGTTATCATCATTTTATGTTTCTTCTTTGCACTGTCTAAAAGCAGTGAGGCGACGCTCCTCCTCCTTAGTGGAGGAGCCGCCACTGCTAGAAGCTCCAACAGGTTGATGTAGAGGCTGGATTGAGCCAGAGACAAGAGTCCTCTGATCTCCACCTCTCCAAGGTGGCCGTCCCATCCCAGGAGTGACGCATCTGTCACTACTTTGAGATCTGGTTTTGGAGGTGAGAGGGGTCTGCTTCTGAACCAATCATGGTTCATTAGTCGGTGTAGCACGGTTACAACGAATTTTTTACAACGCACTACCATTTCATCGCAACTTTTACCACGCAAACCATTACAACGCAATGCGCTGGGGGGTGCTCTAGGATAGGGAATGTATTTAATATACTATCCAACACCTTCCCTGCTATCCACGGGGACTGGAGTTGGAATAGTAAATTAAATAATTCACTATCCAGCGCCCCAAAGCACTATGCGTTGTAATGGACTGCGTGGTAAAAACCGCGTTGTAAAGGCATGCGTGGTAAAAGCATGCGTTGTAGTGACACCAATCCCATTAGTCACCACTGCAGGTATTTTGCAGTTCCCTCAGAGATCTGGACCATGTTGGAGAGATTCCCCTGATGTTGAGCTCACTAAAACTTCAGGTTCCACTGCAGATCTCGCATATGACGTCTGGCATATGTCACTAGCAAGTTGCGAGAGGCCATAAGGCACAGTAATACCCTGCACTTGCTGCTTGGGAGGATAAGCCCGAAGCTGCACCTTGTCCAGAACAGCTCCGATGAAAGGGAGCTTCTGAGAGAGAGTCAGGCCTGACTTCGGCATGTTGATAGTAAACCCCAGCGAATGCAGAAGGCCCACCGTAGTTTGGAGGTGGGAGATGACAGCTTGGGATGAGCCCTTTTTCAGCAGCCAGTCATTGAGATAGGGGAAGACTGGCACCCCTGATCTGCGCAGATGAGCTGCAACCACCACCAACACCTTGGTGGACACCCATTGGGTGCTAGTAAGGGCAAAGGGGGTACGGTGAACTGAAAATGCTTGTGGCCTGCCGTAAACCGCAGGTAATGCCAATGGGCAGGCAGGATGGGGATATGAATATAGATGTCCTGCAAATCCAAAGCTACCATCCAGTCTCCTGGGTCCAGAGCAAACAAGACCTGAGCCAATGTGAGCATCTTGAATCTCTCCACAACAAGGGAGCAGGTCCAAGTCACAGTAAAAACTAGTACACAGTACCCCCCCACTGAAAAAAGAGGAAATATAAAATGATAATAAAACCAATTTATTATCATTTTATTTTTCTTTCACCGCTAAAGCCAGCCATGTCTGGGCAAGGCCATGATGACAACAAGGGAGGAGTAGTGCAGCACTGTAAGTGCGCATGATGGTTTAGTCGGCCGTCTTAGGTTTCCCTAACACAGCTGTGTTGCATAGCCGGTTAGAGAAACAGCACTGACTCCCAGGCACTGTCTGAGCTGCAAATCAAGATGCTGAGACCAATCCTGGCACTGGTCTCATGCTATTGAGAGCAGCGCCACTATTGGGTGTGGAGCCTGAGCGGTGTTCCAGGGACAGCTGGGATACCATCAGGAGAGAAGAGGATCACAGAGGCAGACGGCTGCATCGGCGGCAGAACATGTACTTTTTAAAAATTCTTAGCATTTCCCTAATCCCCTGTACCATTGCCCCCCTCTTAAGTTTTGGGGTGGCCACCACTGAGTACAGTGCACACTGGCTGTTAAGGCAAAGTGGCATGCATGAGCAGCAGGGAACCTGGCAGCTTAGTGGGTGGAATCAGTGTTTGTGAGAAGCCTCACTCATGCTGCACTGCACTACCATCCCACACTTCCCCTGCCCACTAACACTGGTGCTCTGCAGGGTGTGAGTCAGGTGTGCAAACAACACAGGTTAATGCAACTCAGCTGAAGTGTCTATAGAAAGTCCCTTTTACACTGCACTTCTTACTCTAATGCTGCACTCTTCCCTCTCACCACACAGCTCAGGTCTAGTCCTCTGTTACACACTGAACACTTCCCTCACATGCTGCTCTCTTGCCTCTAATGCTGCACTCTTCCCTCTCACATTGCATGCCTACCTCATGCACTGCACTCCTGCCTCTAGTGCTGCACACTTCACTATAACACAGCACGCCTCCTTAACACACTGGACTTCTGCCTCTAGTGCTGCACTCTTTACTCTCACACTGTATGCCTCCCTCACCAGTCACAGCAACGGGGACGAGCGTTCAGAGCATTTAACAGAGTGACCCCTGAGATGTTGGCTCAGGCTGCTTCGGATCATCCCTGTCTTCTCTCCGGTGAGCTGGAGAGAGATTTGGAGTCCCTGCAAGAGTGGCTTACGGATAGGCTTAATGACCTGGCCCCGATGCTGCCCCCCCGCCTGACATCAAAGCGGGTTTCGGCCCCTTGGTGTACTTCTGCACTGTGGGCTACGCGGCAGCAGTGTAAGGTAGCCGAAAGGGCCTGGCGGGCACACTATGACAGCATGGACAGGTCTGCCTACAAGGCTGTGGTTAAGGCTTACCACCGGGATATCCGCCTTGAAAAGAAAGCCTATCTTGCGGGGAGAATTGAAGCGGCCTCTAACTCCAGCAAGGAGATTTTTACCATTGTCAGAGAATTCATTTCTCCTCGGACCATTACATCGGAAGAGGTGCCCTTAGAATCCTGGCGGCGGACCTTGCTTGTTTTTTTACAAGCAAGATAAAGCTCATACAGGACTCTTTTCCATCGGGAGCACCCGTTAGGCCGTTTACATCCGAGGCTGGCACGTTCCCTCCTGTTCTGCAGGGCGCCATATTGGCTGAGTTTCCATCTTTGCCAGCCCCAGCCTCCTTAGCGCTTATGGGCAATTTAAAATCTGGGTCTCCACTTGACCCCTGCCCAGCTAAGCTTTTGGGTAAGTTGGCGGAGGTGATCAATCCACTGGCGAACCCTCTTCTCAATCTTTCGCTGAGTCAGGGAGTGGTTCCGCCAGTGTGGAAGCAGGCAATGGTCATCCCGCTGCTTAAAAAACCTGGGCTTGACCCGAGGGTCCCAGCCAATTATAGGCCGATTTCGCTGTTGCCGGCTCTCGTAAAATTTTTGGAGAAGCACGTTCAGTCGGTGCTCTCCAATTTTCTGGAGACCCATGAGATCTTACATGACTCCCAGTCTGGCTTCCGTTCAAATCGTAGCACCGAGACCGCGCTCCTTGAGGTTTCTGAAACCATCAAAGGGGTGTTGGATACCGGGGGCAAAGTCATGTTGGTGTTGTTGGACTTGTCGGCGGCTTTTGACACCGTCCCCCATGATGGCCTTCTCGCAAGACTCTATGAGATTGGCCTTCGGGGGACGGTGCTCAGATGGTTTTCGTCCTTTCTAGCCGGCCGCCGGCAAACGGTCTGGACATCGCCTGACACCGCCGTGATGCCGCCTTTGGGAGTCGGGGTCCCTCAGGGCTCTATATTGAGCCCGACCCTCTTTAATATCTTTATGACCCCTTTGGCGGCGGTGGCGTGTCATTTGGTGCCCGGATCGTGTCGTATGCCGACGACACCCAGCTCCTCTTCTCTTGTGAGAGAGGGGCTGACTTTGACGGGGAGAGTATCCGGAATTGCCTTGGGGCGGTGTTCACATGGTTCAAACTGAACAGCCTCAAGTGCAATTCCGATAAGTCCGAGGTACTCTTCTTCGGATGCGATACGGAGCCTAGCTGGCAGGCCTGGTGGCCCATTGACATGTTCCCTCCGTCCTGCTCCTCCCCTATGGCTAAGAACTTGGGGGTTAAGATGGACAAGGGGCTGACGATGAAAGCCCAGATCTTCGGGGTGACCGGCACCTGCTTCGGTCTTTTAAAAATGATGCGGAGGTTTTTGCCTCTTTTGTCGGAGGAGCATAGGAGGCTGACTGTGCAGGCTCTGATAGGCTCCAGGTTGGATTATGCCAACATTCTTTACCTGGGCCTACCAGAGTACCTGCTGCAGCGGCTTCAAGTCGCGCAGAATGCGGCGGCCAGGGCCATCTTTGGTCTTAACAGACGTGCCAGCGTCTCGGGGCTATTGCTGACGCTGCACTGGCTACCTATCCGCAAACGGATTGCCTTTAAGGCTATGACTTTGGCCTACAAGGCACTCCACGCTGTGGGAGCAAAGCATCTCCAAAAGAGACTGGCCTTTTATCGTCCGGCTCGTTCTCTGAGGTCAGAAAATCTACTTCTGGCGACGGTCCCTCGAGTTAGGAGAGCTCGCCTGGGCGGCCGCTCCTTCAGCTTGCTGGCTCCACAGATGTGGAATTCGCTTCCGCTCCCACTTCGGGGGGCTACTACTCTTCTTGATTTTAGGAGAGGTCTTAAAACCTGGTTGTTTACCCAGTAGGCCTCCCAGCAGTCCCTTTTTATTTTGTTTGTTGTGTACTCTTTTTAACTGTGTTATGTTATTCCGAATTAGTTCTCCTTACCTAAAGCGCCGGGATACTCTTTTTGAGTAACCGTTGCGCTATACAAAAGAATAAATAACATAACATAACATAACATAAGATAACAGTTGGCATCTATCGGGAGTGGTGAGGCAAGCAAATGGGTGAGGGGTAAAACATTTTTTAAATCACTTACCTTAAACACGGCCTCCTCCGTGAAGTATGTTGTCCTACTCCTGCTGCTGCAGTCCAACGTGGGTTCCAGCCAACTGCCTTAACCAATCCTGGAGCTGCTCTCACCAGCATGAGAGCCGTGCCAGGATTGGAGGGAGCAGACTCTCTTGCCGCTCCCGTGGACACTGAAGCCCTGCACTTGCTCTAACCCAGCTGTCTTCGAACAGCTAGGTTAGAGCTTTCAAAGTGCACATGCCTGGCTGGCCATCACAAGACAGCTGGCCAAAGGGACATGCACACTTTGAAAAGTGCCCAGACAGTCCACCCTCCAATCGGCTGTCGTCAGTGTGCAAGCCTGCCTCGTCCTGACACTCTGTTTTGGGATGGCAGAATGAAAAATGAAATGGTAATTACTTAACTTTATTACAATTCTATTTTTCATCTCTGGGGGTTTTGGGGCAATTAGGTGGGGGGTGGCGCTCTTCTGCTCTCACGGAGGAGCCCCGCCTGTCCTTCACACACTGCACTCCCACCTCTAGTGCTGCACACTCCACTATCACACTGCACAACTGCTCACCAAACTAAATCTTACAAAATAACATAATATTAATCAGATAGGTGAAACCTAATGCATTTATCAATGCTTGTTAAAGTATATCACGTATTCTAGTAATGCCATTTAATATGTTAAATTGAAAGACATGAAAAATAATACTATTTTTAATTTTAAAAGGTTTGCCATGTTTTCATGTCACCTATTTCATGATTTTCATAGTAAGTCTTTCATTTTCTCGCCTCGTGCTTGGGCCAGTAGGCTTCAGCTCAACCGTGGCTCAGTTCTCTTTTTAGGTCTCGCTGAGCTAGCGCGCATGCGCTGCTAGTTAGGTCTTGCTGAGCCAGCTTGAGTGCACGTGTGCGTGCACCCGCAGCCGCCATCTGTCTCCTCCGTCACGGGTCATTAAGTTGCTTTCCCCTCTGCCTCCGTCCCTCTGATCACTTTAACTTTCTCTCTCGTAGCTTGTTTTACTTCGAGTTCAATTCTACCCAGTAGCGTGATTATTGGATAAACAAGAAATGTCTCTCTGTAGAAAACACGAAAACTGAACTCATATTAGTTAATACAAAAATCTCCTTGCAGCGGGAACAATCTCTCCTTTAGCATTTGGGCATCAGCTGCTCGGGTTATGGCGGTTTCACTGTTTATTTTCCATTGCTGCACAGGGCGCAGAAAGTCATGGTGTAATTTCCCTTTCATCCGCCGTGCAGAGGTGGGAGGGGCCAGTTTCGCAATCTCTGACTTGAGGCAGTTTACAAAGCAACATGTAAGCCTCAGTAAAATATGAGACTTCGAGCTTAAATAAATAACTCGTCGTGCGAGTCAACAGTTTCTTCTTCAGAGGTAAAACAACACCGCTCTTTTCTCTTCAGAAGTTGGCATTCCTATTATTGCCATGAGGGGATTATAATATGCCCCAAATTCCTCTTAAAATATAAGATACCAACTGTTAGAAATGGGATCTCTGGTTGCCTGAGGCTTGCACCAAAGTCAGGCAGAGACCACTACTCTATTTAGGACAAGGGAGTTACCCTCCAAAGATAACCCCTGCTCACCCCCTTGGTAGCATGGCACGAGCAGTAAGGCTTATCCCGGAGGCAATGTGTAAAGCATTTGCGCAGGCACCCACCAGCAACAACATCCCAGGCCCCCCACAAAAGGAACTCCACACAAGGTTATATCAAAAATAGCTTTTGAATTCTCAAAACACATTAGAATAGTAAACACATTATGTACACTGTGCCAACTGGCACAGGGCAATATTTACAAGGGATTAGGTACACCTGACAGGGCCACATGGTCTACTGTCAGAATCATCACAAAGCGAACTTGCTAAAAGCAAAATAGATCGTTAACATACAAGTAAAATAGGTCCTAGAACGTACAACCAGTAAACACTGGTAATCACTGTACTTTGCAACAGTCTGTGACATGAACTCCATCATGCACAGTATCCCACAGGTCTAAATACACTAGACCCTAACCACCTAAGTAAAAATTACTCTATGGGCGTAAATCACACAGGGAAGTAGAATGTCCCTAACACCAACCTAAATAGGTAAAACAACCTCCCATTCATAAACCATATCTAGAGATATCAAACAGGAATCACTGACAGAATATCGACTCACAGAATATCGATTTACAGAAACATCGACACTGGAATATCGAAGGAAAGTATATCGACATCCTATCTACAACAAGGTAAGTACAAAAATATCGAAACTAAAGTATCGATGTTAAAAATATCGTAATTAAAAATATCGTTTTTTTTCTGTTAAAAATAAATGTGTAAAATAAAGTAAATAATACTAATAAATAAAATAAACATAGTTAAAAATATTTAATAATGTTTGAAATTAATAAATAATACACATATAATAATAAAACAATAATTAAACATATACATGAATTATATAATATATACCTACTTAATAATAACTTTTAATGATTATTTTAATTACTTATAAATTATTTATAAATAATATAAATTCAAAATACATCTACACACATAAAATAATTAACATAAATAAAAAGTAAATAATTATTTTTATAAATTAAAAAAAATATATATACTTTCAACATATTTAAAATTAATTAAATACTACATTATCTAAAATAATACAAAGAACATTAAATAGATAAATAAATAAAACTACTATTTAACGTCCCCAAAAAAGTACAGTAATGAAAACATTGGATAGCGTAGAACGTAAAATTACTATTCCCATTCCAGAAAATGCAACAGTAGGGAAAGCGTTGAATAGCGTAGGGGTAAAAATTACTATTTCAACTCCAGAGAGTGCAACAGTAGGGAAAGCGTTGAAAAGCGGGTGGGTAAAAATTACTATTCCTACTCCAGTGAGTGCAACAGTAGGGAAAGCGTTGGATAGCGTAGGGGTAAAAATTACTATTCCCACTCCAAAGAGTGCAACAGTAGGGAAAGCGTTGGATAGCGGGTGGGTAAAAATTACTATTGCAACTCCAGAGAGTGAAACAGTAGGGAAAACGTTGGATAGCGTAGGGGTAAAAATTACTATTCCCACTCCAGAGAGTGCAACAGTAGGGAAAGCGTTGGATAGCGTAGGGGTAAAAAATACTATTCCAACTCCTGGGAGTGAAACAGTAGGGAAAGCGTTGGATAGCGTAGGTGTAAAAATTACTATTCCAACTCCAGAGAGTGCAAAAGTAGGGAAAGCGTTGGATAGCGGGTGGGTAAAAATTACTATTCCCACTCCAGTGAGTGCCACAGTAGGGAAAGCGTTGGATAGCGTAGGGGTAAAAATTACTATTCCCACTCCAGTGAGTACAACAGTAGGGAAAGCGTTGGATAGTGGGTGGGTAAAAATTACTATTCCAACTCCAGAGAGTGAAACAGTAGGGAAAACGTTGGATCTCGTAGGGGTAAAAATTACTATTCCCACTCCAGAGAGTGCAACAGTAGGGAAAGCGTTGGATAGCATAGAAATTAAATATAACCTACTTATAAATAATATTTGTATTTAAAATAATTATTAATTTAAATTTTAAATAACTCAACATCATTCACAAATACTCATTATTAATTATTAAAAACATAATTACAATTGAATAATTTATTAATCAATCAATCAATCACGAAATTTGTATAGCGCGCTACTCACCCGGAGGGTCTTAAGGCGCTTGGGGAGGGGGGTCCGCTACTGCTCGAACAACCAGGTCTTGAGTTGCTTCCTGAAGGAGAGGTGGTCTTGGGTCAGGCGGAGGTGGATGGGGAGGGAGTTCCAGGTCTTGGCTGCCAGGTAGGAGAAGGATCTTCCTCCCATGGTGGCTCTTTGGATGCGAGGAACTGGGGCGAGGGCGTGGCTGGTCGATCGTAGCTGGCGGGTGGGGATGTAGAAGGTCAGGCGGTTGTTGAGGTACTTTGGGCCCAGGTTGTGGAGGGCCTTGTGAGCGTGGGTGAGGAGTCGGAACGTGATTCCCTTGTTGACGGGGAGCCAGTGCAGGTCTCTCAGGTGTCCGGAGATGTGGCTGTGTCGGGGGATGTCCAGGATGAGTCGTGCGGAGGCGTTCTGGATGCGTTGGAGTCTTTCCTGTAGTTTGGCTGTGGTTCCGGTGTAGAGGGTGTTTCCGTAGTCCAGTCGGCTGGTGACGAGTGCTTGGGTGACCGTCTTCCTGGTTTCGGTGGGGATCCAACGGAAGATCCTTCGGAGCATGCGTAGGATGTCGAAACATGATGATGAGACGGCGTTGACTTGTCTGGTCATCGATAGGGAGGGGTCCAGGATGAAGCCCAAGTTGCGTGCGTGGTCCGTAGGTTTTGGTACGCTCCCCAGGGCAGGGGGCCACCAGGAGTCGTCCCAGGCCGAGGGTGATGATCCAAGGATGAGGACTTCCGTCTTGTCTGAGTTCAGTTTCAGGCGGCTGTTCGACATCCACTGGGCTACGTCTTTCATCCCTTCGTGTAGGTTGGTTCTGGCGGTGGCTGGGTCATTGGTGAGGGAGAGGATCAGCTGGGTGTCGTCGGCGTAGGAGATGATGTTGAGGTTGTGTTGGCGTGCGATGGCTGCGAGGGGGCTCATGTAGATGTTGAAGAGGGTGGGGCTGAGTGATGATCCTTGTGGTACGCCGCAGATGACTTCGGTGGCCTCGGATCTGAACGGGGGGAGGCGGACTCTCTGAGTTCTTCCGGCGAGGAACGAGATGATCCACTCTAGTGCCTTCTCTTGGATTCCGATGTTGCTGAGACGCTGCACTAGGGTGCGGTGGCAGACAGTGTCGAACGCTGCGGAGAGGTCCAGGAGGATGAGGGCCGCTGTTTCCCCGTTGTCGAGCAGGGCGCGGATGTCGTCAGTGGCTGCGATGAGGGCGGTCTCGGTGCTGTGGTTGGCCCGGAAGCCGGACTGCGAGTGGTCGAGGGATCCGTTTGTCTCGAGGAAGGCAGCAAGCTGTCTGTTGATGGTCTTCTCTATGACTTTGGCCGGAAAAGGGAGGAGCGAGATGAGGCGGTAGTTCTTGAGGTCGGTGGGGGTCTGCTGATGGTTTCTTCAGGAGGGCGCTGAGTTCGGCATGCTTCCAGCTCTCCAGGAATGTTGCAGTATCGAAGGAGCAGTTGATGATGTCCCGGAGTTGGGGTGCAATGACGGAGTCGGCCTTGTTGAAGACGTGGTGGGGGCATGGGTCGGTTGGAGATCCGGAGTGGATGGTGTTCATCGTGTGGATGGTGTCTTCGGTGCTGATCGGGGTCCAGGCGCGGAGGGTGGAGGTGGGGGGCGTCGGTTCGGTGGTTGGGTGCGTGGTCTGGGCGCCGAAGCTGTTGTGTATGTCGGCGATCTTGCTGTGGAAGAACGAGGCGAGTGAGTCGCAGAGGTCTTGTGAGGGAGTGATGTCGTTGTTTGCGCCGCTGGGGTTGGAGAGCTCTTTGACGATGCTGAAGAGTTCCTTGCTGTTGTGTGCGTTGTTGTCTAGTCGTTCCTTGAATGCTGTCGTCTTGGTGGTGCGGATCAGCTGGTGGTGTTTGCGGGAGGCGTGCTTGTAGGTGGTCATGTTGTCTGTCGTCGGGTCTTTGCGCCAGGCTTTCTCGAGGATGCGGCAGTTCTTTTTGGAGGTCTTGAGGTCGTCGTTGAACCAGGAGGCTTTCTTGCTGCCGGGCCTGCTGGGATGGTTTTTCAGAGGTGCAAGGTTGTCGGCGCAGTTGGTGATCCACTGTGTCAGGTTGTTGGCTGCTTGGTTGGGGTCTGTTGAGCAGGCGGGAGGGTTCTGGCTCAGGGATGTGGTGAGCTGTTCGGTGATGATCTTGTTCCAGCTCCTGCAGGGAGCCTGTTGCGGGTGGCGGTGAGTCGTATTCCTTCTGAAGCTGAAGTGGACGCAGCTGTGGTCTGTCCAGTGGAGTCCGGTGGAGTGGCTGAAGGAGATGTACTTGCTGGAGGAGAAGACTGGATCCAGCGTGTATCCGGCGTAGTGGGTGGGGGTGTTCACTAGTTGCTTGAGTCCTAGGTTGGCGAGGTTGTCCAGCAGGGCGGCGGTGTTGTTGTCGTTCTTGTTCTCCAGGTGGAAGTTGAGGTCCCCTAGGAGGATGTAGTCATCGGAGGCGAGGGCGTGTGGGCTGATGAGGTCTGCGATGTTGTCGCTGAAATGTGTGCGAGGTCCTGGGGGTCTGTAGATGAGGATGCCTCTGAGTGTGGTCTTGGGGTCGGTGTGTATTTGGAAGTGGAGATGTTCGGCGGCTGTGAGGGTGTCGTCGGAGTTGGTCGTGATGCGGATGGTGTTCTTGTGGACGATGGCGATGCCTCCTCCTGTCTGGTTGACGCAGTCCCTCCGGGTGATCTTGTATCCGTCCGGGATGGCGATAGCGATGTCGGGCGCTGAGGAGGCGTTCATCCATGTTTCTGTGAGGAAGGGGACGTCTGGAGATGTGGTGTCGAGCAGGTTCCAGAGTTTCACGGCGTGTCTGTGGACGGAACGGGTGTTGAGCAGGATGCACTTCAGGGGATTGCTGCTGGTGCTCGGCTTGGCGGGTGCAGTACAGGTCCGAATGCTGGAGAATTTGCAGGATTGGCAGGTGAAGGGTCTGTGGGTGCGTCTTGGGGTTGCTCGGTAGCAGGCGGGGATCTGGCCGGTGTTGAGCGCGTTGAGGGTGGCGGCGTCGTAAGTCCGGCGGGTGGGCTGGCATCTGCAGGGGCCAGGGGGTCCGGCGCTGGGCACGGTCCAGGCGCGGACGGGCATAGACGCGCTTGCTTTTGGCGCGTACGCGCGGACTCTGCCATAAATGGAGAGTGGAGGGGGCGGAGCGAGGGAGGAGCAGCTGGGAGGTGGGAGCGGGGTGGCGAATGGGAGAGGGCCCAGATGATGAGGGGGCGGTGCCGCAGGGGGGCAGCGGGGTGGAGCGGCGGCTGAAGCGCTGGGGGCTAGGGGCCAGGGTACACCCAGGTAGGGGGCCAAACAGCGGGCAAACAGGCGGAGAAAAACACACAGTGCAGGGAGATGAGCGCGGCCAATCAGGGGCACAGAGGGCAATCAGGCAGCACACACAATGCAGGCAGACGAGCACGGGCCGTCAGGGGCACAGAGGACAATCAGGCAAGGCACACACAATGCAGGCAGAAGAGCGCGGGCACTCAGGGGCACAGTGAAGGCAAGGCGGCAGCGTCGAAGACATCACACGGAGAATGTCGCAGTCAGGGGCTCAGTGGAGGCAGTCGGCTGCGAGCAGGTGGTGGCGGCAGGGGGGGCGGGTGACCTCGGAAGGAGCCACGTGGCGGGTTGAGCGCCGGCACTGACGAGGTCAGGCTGGTCACAGCTCCCCGTCGCCTGGCCCAGTCCTTAAGTGCCCAGTGGGAGGGAGGAGCAGCTGGGAGGTGGGAGCAGGGTGGCGAATGGGAGAGGGCCCAGATGACGAGGGGGCGGTGCCGCGGGGGGGCAGCGGGGTGGAGCGGCGGCTGAAGCGCTGGGGGCTAGGGGCTAGGGTACACCCAGGCAGGGGGCCAAACAGCGGGCAAACAGGCAGAGAAAAACACACACAGTGCAGGGAGATGAGCGCGGCCAATCAGGGGCACAGAGGGCAATCAGGCAGCACACACAATGCAGGCAGACGAGCACGGGCCGTCAGGGGCACAGAGGACAATCAGGCAAGGCACACACAATGCAGGCAGAAGAGCGCGGGCACTCAGGGGCACAGTGAAGGCAAGGCGGCAGCGTCGCAGACAACACACGGAGAAGGTCGCAGTCAGGGGCTCAGTGGAGGCAGGCGGCTGCGATCAGGTGGTGGCGGCAGGGGGGCCGGGTGACCTCGGGAGGAGCCACGCGGCGGGTTGAGCGGCCGGCACTGACGAGGTCAGGCTGGTCACAGCTCCCCGTCGCCTGGCCCAGTCCTTAAGTGCCCAGTGGGAGGGAGGAGCAGCTGGGAGGTGGGAGCAGGGTGGCGAATGGGAGAGGGCCCGGATGACGAGGGGGCGGTGCCGCGGGGGGGCAGCGGGGTGGAGCGGCGGCTGAAGCGCTGGGGGCTAGGGGCTAGGGTACACCCAGGCAGGGGGCCAAACAGCGGGCAAACAGGCGGAGAAAAACACACACAGTGCAGGGAGATGAGCGCGGCCAATCAGGGGCACAGAGGGCAATCAGGCAGCACACACAATGCAGGCAGACGAGCGCGAGCCGTCAGGGGCACAGAGGACAATCAGCCAAGGTACACACAATGCAGGCAGAAGAGCGCAGGCACTCAGGGGCACAGTGAAGGCAAGGCGGCTGCGAGCAGGTGGTGGTGGCAGGGGGGCCGGGTGACCTCGGGAGGAGCCATGCGGCGGGTTGAGCGGCCGGCACTGACGAGGTCAGGCTGGTAACAATAAATTAACAAGAAATACCAATTAATATTAATTAATTAATATTAGTTACCAAATAATAAATATTGAACAATAAAATATTTTTCAAAACAAAAAACATATTTAATAAAAATTGATTAGCAATTAAAAAACGTTAAACAATAAAATTATTTTTATACCAAAAAATACTTTTTAGACATCATTAATTACCAATTATTAAAAAATAATTTCCAATTAACAAATATTACTTAGTAATTAAAAAATAATTACTAATTTAAAAAATGAATTACCAATTACAAACATTAATTACCAATTACAAACATTAATTACCAATTAAAAAATGAATTACCAATTACAAACATTAATTACCAATTTAAAAAATACATTAACAAGTAAAATAATTAATTGCCAATTAATAATTTATTCAAATTGAATTAATTATCAATACCAATAAATTAAAATAAATCATTACTTAATTACAATTAAAATACTTCCCAGGGGAGGAGCCAAGCCGGCGACCAAGATGGTCGCATAGAGACTCGGCTGCGCCGACCTCTGTTCCCAGACACTATATCCTGTTAATTATCCTGCACGCAATTATCACCCCCCGCTTTGGGAGTATGAGCGGCAGCCCATACCTTCGCCCCCGGATCGCCTCCGTGATTCAGGTACGGAGCTGTGCCGTCCGGAAGTCTGAGGCCTGGTCCGGCGAGAAGCCGGGACCTCGCGTGAACGGTGAGTCTGCCCGCCAGTTCAACAACATCGGGGGCCACTGAGTGAGTCGATCCGGCCTGAAAGTGAAAGTTGGCGCCCCGGAGCTGTTGCGGTGCCCCGCTGCCCCCGCCTGGAGGATCGCGGTGTGTAGTGAGGAGCACGGGCGATTATGACCTTCTGTCCGGCTCCGAGAATTGATTGTGGGGCTGTGAAGAGCTACGTCCCGCCGCCTCCGCCTGGATGATCGCGGTGAGGAGCACGGGCGATAGTGTTCTTTTGCCCGGCTCCGAAAAGAGATTGCGGAACTGTGGAGGGCTGCGTCCCGCCGCCTCCGCCTGGAGAGTCGTGCTGTATGCGGAGGAACACGGGCGGTTGTGACCTTCTGCCCGGCTCCAAAAATAAACTGCTGAACTGTGGGGCGCTGCGGTCGCCTCGGGCCATGCACGGCGGGGAGCGGTGCGATTAGGTTCCCCACCCCCGAACACAAATCTAAATCTTTAGCCCCCGGGGGTCTTGTGATTCCGTTCTGGGGACGCGGCGCTTTATGAGAGCCAAAGAAATACCAGCTCTCAGTGTTAGCCTGCATTGCCCCGAGATCCTACGGGTTGCTGATGATTTGTGTTTGGTGAAGGAGCTGGGGGCCGATGGAAGATGAGGAGCGCATTAATGGCCCAATAGACGCTGAATCCGCCCGGGCTGACTGGAGGCAGCTTCTCTGTGTGCTGCGTGCCACCGGCCCTTGAACCCTGGAGTATATGCCGAATGCCCTCTGGTTACTCGCTGGTTAGCCACTTTGGAGAGGCAGAGGTAAGCCGCAGATAAATCGTGAACTCATATTTGTGGCACACTATCCAGCTGGTCGGGGCGGCACGGGAGGAACTGCTGCATGGGCACAGCTTTGATAAAACGCAGCTCTGGAAAAGGTGAGCAGGGCATAGGATGTGCGACGGAGGATGGAGGTGAAGTATAGTGGAGTGCTTAGTCCTCATCAAATCCCCACTATGCTGTAACTCATTTGAACATTCTGGTATAGGAGTATACCCCACGTATTCCTGTTTATTACCCGTGAACTGTTAGATCTGTTGAGAATGATATGGACCGGGTGAGTGGATATGACCTAAGTGAAGTTCGGGGGTGGCATAATTACATGTAACCGATTGGAGAACATCAGAGAAGACAAAGTGATTGGTGACCCCGACATTGGGAATGAGCTCACTCTGATCTGGTCTAGTGACAGCTTGCGACGAAATGCTGGCAAGACCGGAATTGGACAAGCCCCTATCGCGCTCCTCCAAGGGATCCAGGACTATCCAATCAAATGGACTGGATCGATATACCTTCCCTAAGGGGTCCCCGGGGGAATTAAAGAAGACGCCATCAGTGGGTGAGGAGGTGCTATACGTCCCCATTGAACTAACATTAACGGATCTTATGGCGGCCATTAATGGGGTGCAGGCATCACTGGGCCAGAAGATGGAAGCCCTAGATGCCAAACTAGACACTGTTACAATCGAGATGGGGCTAATCCGGGCAGACCTCGCTAAGACCAATGAAACGGTCAAATCACTTGAGCTTAAGACTAATAGCCTAATTGACGATGTGAGTCAGTTGCAGCGAGAGGTGCAGGACCTCAAGACCTCGAGAGCTCTCACGGATCGTAAGCTGGATGAATATGAAGGAAGGGTCAGGCGTAATAACATCCGCATTCTTGGAGTCCCCGAGAAAACAGAAGGCCAAACACTGGATCTGTTTGTTGAATCTCTTGTCCTTAACCATCTCAAGCCTAAAGGCCTCATTAACCGGTTCACAGTTGAACATGCACATAGAATCCCAGGGGGTAAGCCGAGGCCGGGAGCGCCCCCCTCGTCCTTTGATCGCAAGGGTCCTGAATTTTCGGGACAGGGATGCGATTTTACAAGCTGCACGAAATGGACCCTCCTTGAAGTATGAAAACGCGACCCTCTGCTTTTTCCCAGACTTTACCCAGATGGTACAGAAACAGCGTCATAACTTCCTATCAGTAAAGAAAATACTGAGAGACAAAGGACTAAAATATGCTATGATGTTTCCGGCCCGACTCCGAGTAGAACTAAATGGGAAGGCCTGGTTTTTTGACAATCCTGAGGTGGCGGCAGATTGGTTGGATAGTGTGATTGCGACAAAGAAGGAGGACCAAGACCGGGGTGAGAGGGAAGAACAATAATAATGTGAAATGGTGACAGTGGGTTCAAATAGTACTATGTTGTGGTCAAGGGATGGAATGGGTGCGTACTGTTCTCCCTTGATTTGCTACGTCTGCATAGGTGCTGCAATATATTGACCTGAAATAGGGTGGCTGCGATTGAGTTGGGAACGAGGTGAGGTGGCGGGCGAGTGTAGGCCCTCTCTCTATTTTCTACCTCTAGTTAGTTGTAGATTAGTATTGGGGTGCAAAGGGGTGACAGGCACACTGCTAGTTGGGGATGCGCATAAGCGACATGCAGGGGTGCAGGGTGGGGGTGGGGGGAGGAGAGTTGAAGGGATTTTTGTATTATTGTATGTCACATTATTGGCATTTTGTTTAATTGTTTCTATGTTTTGTGTTACCGACGGCATCAGTATATTGAATTTGATTAGCATGCAGCAGACACCAGAGGATCATTTTTCTTTTTCCTATGACGATGGGGGGTAGTGAACTCAAGGTTATAAGTTGGAATGTGAATGGGTTGGGGGACAAAATCAAGCGTAGTGTGCTTCTTCAATATCTCAGGCGCCACGTGCCGGATGTGGTCTTGCTTCAAGAAACGCATTTAGTTGGAAACTCATGCATGGCTATGCATAGAATGGGGTACAAATTGGTTGCTCATGCAGGGTTCACATCTGGATCTAGGGGGGTGGGTATCCTGAGTCGAAAGGCACTCCCCTTAATGATAGATTCCACGTGGGCGGATGACAGGAGGAGATACGTTGGGATCTTGGGTCGATGGGAGGGGCATGTTCTTACCCTCTTGTCGGCTTATGTCCCCCCGGGTCTGCAATCTACCTCATTCTTTGATTTGAGAAAACTATTACTCGAACTGCTTGTGGGACTTTTGATCGTGGGCGGTGATTTCAATGCTGTAGTCTCTGGAGTTTTGGATAGATACCCCCCACGAGATACAGGGCGTGCCCAGAGGTGGTTGCCCGACTTTTTGGATCCAATGGGTTTGGTGGACAGCTGGAGACTGTTCCACCCAGATAAGAAGCAATACACATTCCACTCGGGTGTACATGGCATCCTCTCCCGGCTGGACTATTGTCTGGTCCCAGCGGCTCAAGCATCTTATATTATTGAAGCGGTTCATCTTGCTAGGGGCATCTCTGACTACTCCCCACTTTGGCTCCGGTTTTGTATCGCATCACACTCAGCAGGTAGGATCGCCCCTATTAAGTCATGTTATATGCGAAATCCTAAAATCCGTAAGGACCTTATAAAGGCTCTAGATGATTATTTTATAGATAATGAAGGGTCGGTGTCCTCTTTGGTGTCTCTTTGGGAGGCATTTAAAATGGTCATCAGGGGTCAAGCTTTATCATTAATAGCTGGAACCAAAAAGGAAAGGAATAGAGTGATTGTTGAGGCGGAGACTGAGATTGGTAGACTGGAGGAGGAATTGGAGCAAGGGGTGACATGAGCTAACTTACATATTTTGAGCCTAAAACAACATGATTATAAATCTTTGGTCACTGATAGGGCCAGAGCTCTCGGCAGGGAACAGAAGGGAAGACTCTACGATCTCGGAGATAAGGCAGAGAAGCTAATCGCTTGGCTGGACAAAAGAGAAGGGGCCGGGAGTGTTGTCCCAGAACTTGTTACAGATGATGGGGAGCTGCTTACTGACCCCCAGAGTATAGTAGATAGCTTTGCGACGTATTTCCAAACTGTTTATGCCTTGGTCTTGGACCGACCAGAGGAGGACTCCCATTTACTGCTTCGTGATATAAGGCTTCCTTGTTTGTCCAGGGAGGATAGTGATTTTATGGATAGTCCCCTGACTGCTGATGAAATAGCTCGAATACGATGGTCCCCTGAATGGGAAGATCGGATCTCCTTATATGCGGATGATATTCTGCTTTATTTGACCTCCCCTCGGAAATCCCTCATGGTGGTATGCGATGTTCTGGCCTCTTTCGGTAAAAACTCCGGACTCTCCATTAACTGGGGGAAATCTCTGTTATATGTCCTCAGTGGGGAGGCCCCGGTTCCTCCGAGAAATTGTCCCATCCAGATTAATACGAGTGGATTCAAATATCTCGGTATTTTTGTTTCTCTGGACCGGACAGCTAGATATGTTGAAAATCTTCGTCCCCCTTTGCGGAGGCTTAGGAGTGACTCCGCTCATTGGCGAAGGCTTCCGATCTCTTTGTTGGGCCGAGCAGCCCTCTTCAAGATGATGTCTCTGCCTCGCTTCCTTTATGCCCTTCAGAATACTTTAGACGTAGTGCCCGCTAGTTATTTACATGAGGTAGAGGGGCTACAACATAGTCTGGTATGGTAGAGGAGGCCCCGTATTGCTTTAGCCAAGCTGACGCTCCCGTGGTATGACGGAGGTATTGCCCTCCCAGATATCGAGCGTTATTATTGGGCCTCCCAGCTGGCTGCGATTAACCATGGAACATATGGGCCCGTTGCCGATCCCGGATACGCTATGGACAAGTGGCTCCTCCCAGGTGGTAGTTATAACAAGGCACTGTATTCTAAGCCGGTGAAGCTTGGTCTGACGGGACCAACGAAACATGCAGTGGAAATCTGGCATGATGCCACGAGTTCTCTGGGGTGGAGGGACAAACTGACACTAGCAACCCCACTTTTTGATTCGGAACGATTGGGTAAGCTGTGGAACACAAAGGGATTTGATAAATGGGAGCTGATAGGGATTTCAACTATTGAGGACATGTGGAGCAAGGGGCGGATTAAATCATTCGAAGAAATGCAGGTAGAATTTGAGCTTTCAGGTTCTGAATATTTCTGCTATATACAAATTCGATATTCGTTAACGGCTGCTCTGCCTATGGAGGAGGAGCTACCGGAAGCATTGCCTCTTGAAGATAGAATCTTAGATGGTCATCTCCCCGACAAAGTGATCTCCCTGATCTATAAGAAACTAATCAATAATAGGGCGGATCTACTTAAGAAGCTGAGGGTTAAGTGGACACGAG
This sequence comes from Lissotriton helveticus, assembly GCF_964261635.1. Taxonomy (NCBI): domain Eukaryota; kingdom Metazoa; phylum Chordata; class Amphibia; order Caudata; family Salamandridae; genus Lissotriton; species Lissotriton helveticus. The sequence goes on along the minus strand of NC_136063.1, from coordinate 170,096,012 downwards.
ATGGAATAGAATTGGATGATGAAGACTGGCAATCAGCTTTGTCCTCCCCAAAAGTGGTTGCTATTCCTGCAAGATTGCGACTGGTACAGTTAAAGATACTACACAGGGTCTATGTCATGGGCCCCCGCCTTGTACGGATGGGTTGTTGGAAGATGGACTGTGTAGACATAAATGTGGCTTAGTGGGTACATTCTTCCATATTCTCTGGGAGTGCCGTTACATAGCCGAGTATTGGGGTAAGTTTCATAATACTATTCAAGAGGTGACAGGTGCCTCTTTGTTACCGGAGGCGCGAAGATGCCTTCTCAATATATGGGAACCTACTGATCTTAACACTGCACAGACACAGTGGACCACACTGGGCTATATGATAGCGAAAATAAATATTGCCCAACAATGGGGTGCTGAATTGCCTCCCACCCTTGAAAACTAGAAAAAGGACTTAGACTGGAGTATGTTCTGAGAAAAAACTGTGTACATGGCGAGAGGGCGTCCCTGAAAATGGGCCTCCATTTGAAATCAATGGAATAGGTATAGAGGAGAGATTTGTACACCACCCAGAAATCCGGTATTTGATGTTCCCCCATCTCCGTGAAGCTTTTGATAAGTATGTACTTTGGTTCTGCTCCCCCCCCCCCTTCTCTACAACTGTACGGCAGATTATAATGTGATTCGTCTGTATTGTGTCTTTCTTTGTTTGATGCCTTGATTTAATAAAAAGAATTAAAAAAAATAAAAAAATACTTCCCACCGAATTCCCCTATAAACCCACCACCCGCTACAAAACTTAAATGCAAAAATGAATTAAAATTAATTTGTAATTCCTAAAAAATAATAATTAATTTAATATATTTAAAGTACTTCCCACCCTATTCCCCTATAAACCCACAACCTGCTCCAGTAGTAAAACATAAAATTGACTTAAAAATATTATTAATACATAAAAATAGTACACATATAATTTAAAACAAGTAAAATACTTAACAAAAAACATATAACACATACATATTAAAAACATAATAAAATACAAAACAGTAATACAAATATTGATATTAGTAACACCGAAATTAGTAACATCATTATATTTGATATCGATATTACTGACTTCGATATTACTTACATCAATATAAAAAAAATCGATATTACTTACCTTCGGGTCGATATTCTGTCCAACGATATTCTTGACCTCGATATTCTTTACCTTCGATATTTCCGAATCGATATTTCTGTAGGTTGATATTACAAATTTAGGGGGTTATTAGGATGACGGGCGGACTTAGTCCGCCAGCCATCCTATCGGATAATGGGACTGCCCGCCATAAAGGCGGGGGGTCCGTGAGGGGTATTAGGATGCGCCCGTCACAGTGGGGGGCGCATCCTGCATTTTTAACATTGTGGCGGGCGGTGCTCTCAGCACCGCCCGCCACAACGCTAAAAATGCATGCATGCATTTGCATACACAAAGCGGCAGGCAACGCAGGGTGTCTGCCGCATTGCGTATGCAAATGCAGGGGGGTACCACAGGTACCCCCATGTGCACCCCCCACCTCGCCTTCACCATGGGGGCCCGCAGGGGGCCCCCGAAGTGAAGACCGCCTGTTTTTCAACGGCGGCATTGCCCATGCAAATATGGTGGCGGTGTCTGATAGACACCGCCACCATATTAAACATTTACCGCCCGGTCGCAAGGCGACCGGGGTGGAAAAGCGGCGGACGGTCTTTCCGTCCGCTGCGATCCCCGCCACCATAGTAATATGGCGGGGGGAAATGGCTGGTGGGTGGATAAGGATGTCTGGCGGATCACCATCGCCCGCATGACGGTGGCGATCCGCCAGACATCCTAATGGGCCCCTAAATATTTAGACTGTGTACCTTCATACAGGGTGCGCAAAAAATACTATACACAATACATTTCCTAGCACCCAAAAGCATTAGCACACAAATCACGTCAGCACATAAATCACATTAGGGCCTGGCGCCCTATAAATGTAAACATCCCACCTGGTCAACTGGCCATCTAAAAAGGGGGCTCCAACGCCCTATGTCCAGAGAGTCAGGGCTGCTGCCTAGGCAACGAAAAGTCAAGGTTGTGCCACTGCGCCAAAACCTAAACGTTGCAGCTGCCCACTACTTGCTGGGCAGCTGAGAACAATAAACTGGAGGCCTAAACGTAGCAGCTGGCAATAAGTGCTGCGCAGCTGTGGAAGGTAAGGTAGGGCGAAGGATTGCGTCTCACTCCTAGATTTAAAAGCACATGTCCCCTGAAATAAATACCTAAACGGTGCAGCTGCCCACTACTTGCTGGGCAGCGGGTAATAAGCATAGGAAAATGGGGCATGGACTCTCACTGGCCCTTAGAACAACAAACGGTGCCCCCTGGAGCCACCTGGCTCTTCAAAACAGGACATGCCCATTGGTGGAGCCACTCGGGGCTCTGGAAGCAATTTGGGCCACTGTTGGAGCCATCTGGCTCTGAAACAAATAATGCCCTCATGGAGCGCACTAGCGCTCCGCAAATAATCATGCCCCCAAATAACGAGGAACGTGCCCCCCTCGGTGGAGCACACGGGCTCCTAGAACAACTTAGGAGCGTTGGAGCCATCTGGCTCTTCCACATAAACGTGCCCCCAAATGTGGGAGCCACGGGGCTTAGGAAATCATTAATAAACTGTTGGGGCGGCCCACTGCCATCCGGGGCCGCCCTGAATGCACCCCTGCCACTGTGCCTTTCTCAGGCACCAACATTAGCCCCTACGGAGTCCCCCAGCCCTTCTCACTCACCGGGCTGCTTTTCCTCTGGCGGGGGCTCCTCCGGGCGGTGGTGCTTCCGGGTCTCTCTCAGTACGAGAGTCCCGCCTTCCTCTTCACCCGGGCCCCCTCTTGGGACCCGGGACTCTGCTGTCATGCTCCGGGAGGCGGGGTGGGCTCCCGTTCTCCCCTGTCGGACATCTCGGGCCTCCCGCATCGACGACACGTAAACTCCGGCCATGGCGTCACTTCCGCTTCCGTCCGGCGGCCCCGCCCACAACCAGGTGGGCCGCGGGCGGCGGCAATTGATGACAGAATTTGAGGGGTGGGCTCCCTCGTAAGGGAAAACACAACGCAGGGTGGGCACCTGCCAGCAATTAACATGATATAAGTGGGGTTGGCACCCGCGCTGCCATTATAAATACAGCAGTGAGGGGTAGGCTCCCTCAAGATAAGGGTTTAACAAGAAGAATGCACACAGCGCTCCCAAGGCGCTAAAAGGTGCAGCAAGGTCCTGGAGACTTTAAAAGCAAAGCAAAAAGGGTCCCATGGCAAGCAAAAAGAGTCCCCCAGTCATGCAGGGGCAGCGCAGGGCCCAGGGAGGGAAGCCTTCCCGTGGGCCCCAGCAGCAGCACGCCCCTGGTAGTTTCAAGTCAAAGAACAAGAACATTTTTATGGGGTCACAGTCTCTCCTTTATACACAGAAATCCTTTGTCTAAAAAGGTGCAGGCAAGGGGAGAACCAGATGCAACTGGTTCTTGAGCACTTTGTTTTGCTCAGCCCTTCTCCCTATTCACAGGACAGGCTAGGGACATCAGACGCACCACAGGAGGCGGAGCCAGCATTGTGGAAGGAAGGCTTAGCCCTATTCAGGTCCCAGATGCAACTCCTCCCTCCCATCAACATGCAGATCTCCCTATTCACCACCGGGCACACCCATCCTGGCTCCTGGAGCCAAGCACACCAGCCAGCTCATGCCAATCACAAGCCAGACAATCAATTCACATTCACTGCACAGACATGCCAACTTCTAAAAGTGGCACTTCTCCACGTCATCACGCAGCATTTAATCTCACGAGTTCGCACATATCAAACTCGACCCTGCACTCCCCACACATCAGGAACTACCATGGACACACATATTCCCCATGCATTCCTATGGGAGGGCAGGCCAATCTCACCACATGCATTCAGAGAGCGCACCCACTTTACACTGGGCCACAGTGCTAAAGTGCGCAGAGACCAGAAATCACTCCCATTATGTAATATTAAAAGGCAAAAAGTTCAGGGGTGAACCTGCCAAAAAGGCCAAGTCCAACACCAACTTATTTGTTTTGTTCTTTTATTTTAAAAATGTATACATCGTATAAATATTTGTATTTAGCATTAATACTGCACAAACATACACAGGCGTAATAATATACACTTTGTTTAAGTTAAAGATATTCCATATGATTAAATGTTCACCTCAATATAGTAACCTATTAATAAAACAATAACATATGGACATACAGCGGTGATAACTATGAAATCATTAGAATTTATAAACAACTTAATTAGAGCATTGTCATCAATAATTTTATAAGATCACATATATTTTACTTCGATTTTCTGTTTGATCCATAGACTCATTCTCTTTCATTTTCTCAAATAAAATTAGAGATTATAATCCTTGAGGTAAACTATGCCGGTGAGTGTCAAATGTGTGCCCTTTTAAAGCAGCAGCTTTTCCACACAGACCGCGCTTTTGACCTGCAAATTAGAATGGATACTGAAACATTTTTAATGCGGTTGATGGCCAAATGATAATGCTGTTCTTGGGCATTTTCACATTTTTAGCAGACCGGTTTGCAGTAGGCCCTCCATCATTCCGCCAATGAAGACCAATGCATTTCAGTTTGTATTTTTATAGTGTTTTCCATACCCCTTAGGAGGCCTAAAGATACAACTCAATCTCAATGGCCTGTTGGGCACTCATGTACTGCCTGCAAAGCTGTGCCAGTCGTGTTAACAAATGAGCCAGAAGTAATGTGTTAGAACCATGAACTATATAGTTCTATATTGTACAACTACCAGATCACCATATGCCACATTGAGACTGACATTTTCAAGCCGTACTTTCGTTCTATGAGCTGGGATGTCTTGTTGAACCTGCTGCAGGCGCTGTTATTAATATCTCACCAGCCTGCTTTCTTGCCCTCCCAACTCCCTCTCAGCCCCTGCTGGCACACACTGTTGCCCACTCCCGCAAATAACTTGGCATCAGCGTGAGGAGCTAATCTGTGAGTGATTCAGGTGAGTTGGGAGAGGTGCAGAGATGTATGCGTTTAGGGGCAGTCATAACTCTGGCGTAATCAGCGAGGACCAGACCTCTAAACACAAAAGGGGCTCCCTGCTGCCTCATTTTATTCACTGGAAACGGAGGTCCCATATTTCTTTCCACCTACAGTGCTATTCTGGCAAAGGCTGACCGTTCGGTACACCAGCCCTTTGTAGGCATGAAATGGCCCTGTGCAGATCCCGTAGCTGGTAGAATGCAGCAAGCAGTGCAGGGCAAATCTGTGTGGGCTTTATTCCGAGACAGGCTGCTTTTCACTCTCGTTACTCGAGCATTAAAGTGTGTCAGTGAAATGTGATTATCTCCGTCAGCTGTCATGCTAAGGTGCTGCTGTCATTGGTGCCAATAGCTTCAGGTTTCTGATCTGTCTGCAGATAAGCAGCTAAAACATCAAATGAAAGAATGTCCGGACAGGTGTGGGGGGAGAATATTTGTGTGGGCTAGCATGCTTCAAGGCATCATCGTTCATGTGGGCCCATGGCGCTATGGCCAGACATGCACACAGCACAGTCCCGCATCCACCTAAAAACACACACACACCCCATCTCATGCACACACATAAGCACATAGGAATTTGCCTAACTCCCTATCCACTCGCGCACTCACAGTATGTCACCACACTTGCACAATCACTCACACAAGTGTGTAACATAACTTACACGGTCATTGGCTAAAACACACCCAGTGACCGAGACACGCACCAATCGTACTTAAAAATGGTTCCCTCACAGCTAGTAGGCTTGGTGTCCTCTTGAGAGTTTATCAGTAGCACTTTGTGTCTAGAGGTTTCTTTCAAGTGTGCTTGTTGCATATTTCTCCCTGTCCTTGATTTTTGCAATCACAACACAGCTTAGCAGAAGCCCTTCCATCGATCCAGTTTTTGTGAGATGTTCATGAATACACGCAGAGTCTTTTTTGGTTTGAGTAGCAACATCTGTAGAGAACTGAGAGGAAAAAGAAGTTTTAAGGGTACCCAGTATGTCCTCGCAAAGCATATTTATCACTCTAACAATACTGGTAAACTTTTAAAATACAGAAATAATCAACAACCACAACCATGTTTATTTTGAATGTATTGCATTACACGGACTTCAGACTCACCTGCACTGGTGATGGCTTACTTCATCCCATAGTTGTAACTTGTGTGCATGCTGTCTTTTTGAGATTATGCTGTTCCGATTTCCATAAATTTGTGTTTCTGTGATATTTTAACTTTTGTTGATGATCTGTTAGTAACATCTGCATAAACGGTAAACTTGAATTGGGAATTCCTTTGGGTTTTACGACCTGTAATTCTGGTTCAAGGTGTTCATTCCTTATTCCATGAGATTCAACTTGCAATTGCTTCGTACTTGCTTGATGTTACGGCGCGGTTATGTAAATCTTGTGTGCAGATTTACTATCCTATAAATACCGTGTAATCGTAATCAGGCCCATAGCCTTCACTGACATCTCCCTGTCACAATTAGTAAAAACAAGCATTTGCAATGCAATAGGTCTCGCATTTGCGGGAGTTGGAGCTATTGGCATTGTAAATGACAATGCCTTTTATTCATTTGTTTTGAAAACCTACAAGCGGTGCATAAACACGCACTTTGTACGTATAGTCCTAGCTTACGAGAAGCAAGGCTTGCAGTAAAGGAGACTACCAGCCTTGCTTCTCATAAGCAAGGACCACAAGTACAAAGTGCTTGTTTAAGCACAGCTTGCAGGTTTTCAAACACATAAATAAAAGGCATTGACATTTACAATGCCAATATATCAAACTCTCGCAAATGTGAGACCTATTGCATTGCAAATGCTTGTTGAATTTTAGGGCTTGCCCACCTCGAGGGATGTTTGCAGATGATCATCATTGCTGCATTAGAAGTCATACTGATGTCAGTGTTTGGAAAAACTGATGCAAAACAAGGAAGGCAAAGCACAGAGGTAGCAGTAGTCTTCACCTTAGCCCTAGAAAGGATTTGTGCCCCAGCCAGTTGGACTGGTTTGACCCGACAGCGACGACACTGTTTAGTTTGATGCATACTGGTGTTTTTTTTCCTGAGCCGCATTCTCTGCCATTTCCCATAAATGGAAGAAGGACTAAATTTTTACTTCAACCCAGCGCACAGAATGACAGCGCTAATTAGCAGAGAAGTACAGAAGAGAGGCAGCAAGAACATAAATAAAATGCCGTTTTTGAAGCCAGTAGCTTTTCTGTTAATTAAATTGATTTATTATAACAGCTGCTAGCTATCCCTGCTTTGCAAAACATAACACGCATTTACAATGCAATGGTCTTGGCTTTGTTAAAGTTAGAGCTATTGGCATTGCAAATGGCATTTTTTCAAAATAAAATTTAAAACATAAACAAATGGTATTGTCATTTACAATGGCAATAGGTGAGCATTAGAGAGTAGTAGAGAGTATTAGCAGACACAGAGCCACACACACAGAAAGCCACACACACACACAGAGAGTCACACACACACACAGAGAGCCACACACACGCACAGAGACACACACACACACAGAGCCACACACACACACACACACAGAGAGCCACACACACAGAGATCCACACACACACAGAGAGCCACACACACAAACACAGAGCCACATGCACAGAGCCCCACACACACACAGCCCCACGCACACAGCCCCACACACTCACAGCCCCACATACACACAGCCCCCCCCACACACTCACACAGTCCCACACACACACACACACCCACACAGCCCCACACACACACAAACACACACACAGCCCCGCTATATAAAATTGCATTAGATAAATAAAAAATAAAAAACAAAATGGTGTCCAGACCCCATACTCACGGGCCGAGCTGAGGTTGGCTCCCGGCGAGGAGTTGAAGTGGTCCAGTTCCGTCGACAGGTCCATGACCTGTTCCCAGCCTCGGGGCGACCAGCAGTGTGGAGGAAGTAATGGTGGGGGTGGAGAGCTCGGGGTGTCTGAGGAGGTGTACACGGGGGTTGGGGTGGGGTGCAGGTTAAGAGTGCACGAGGGCATGGGTTTAAGTACTTCTGTGGGGTCGAAGGTGGATATGTAGTTGAAGGGCCTGGGACTCTCTCTGTGGGGCGAGGGGGTCTGAGACAGCTGTGGCGTATGAAAGAGTCTGGAGGGGCCTGGAGACACAGGGAGCCTGGAGGCGGGGGTTGTATAGTGGATGAGAGCGGATATGTTTTGAGTGGGTCTGGCGTCAACGTTAAGACTGTCCGAAGCGTCTTAGGTGAGAAGGTTTGTGTGACACATTTTTGACTCAGGCAAGAAATGTTCTGCCATTTTTAATCCGACAGGCCAGCTCTCGTTTCCTTTCTTACTTGCAGAAGTTTGAAGAATTCAGATCTGGCCAAGGACCTCGATCCTCTGTGAGTAATTGTATCCACCTCGGAAGCATAAATAGCTGAGTAGGCCCCGGCCGGGTGCGATTCAGTCAATCAGTCAATTCTTTAACCGGCAGATTACACACACACACCAACGACTGCAGCATCAGCGCACAACCCACTGAGCACCTTTACCCCACCTTTCCTCAAAGGCTGACGGTACCTCTGGCCAGGGGGTACCAGATCTGTGGTTAAATGCGACACGTTCATTTCCTTGCCTGCATCTCGGAGTGGTAAAACTGCCTCGCAGGTTCCAGGGTGGGATAAACGCTGTAAAACATCTAATATAGCTCAATGGGTTGCGAATCTGCAGCAGACGACAGCGAAGAACCGCTAGGTCTCGGGTTCAAACTTCGACATCCATTAGCACGGTCTCGACCTTTCAGCTGCCCAGGAGCGATAAAACGACCAGCTACTTTTAATGAATGGGCAGTATAAGCGCCAGTGTCCCACCCGTGCCTCAGCCCAGGTGGGCACGACCAACCCTGCCAAGTTCCCTCACGGAGGGATAACAAAAGATCATTTTTTTGGCAGGAGGGGTTTGAAGTGCCTGGAGGTGCTCGGTGCGAATTTTAAAAGCGTGCTCGAACTTGCTCCATTTGATTTTATCCAAAATACCGCCCGACTGAGGCTTTTATTCCTGGCTCTGGAACAATTCCTCCTTTTGTCTGCGGTGGAAGGATGAGGGGGCGGGGGACCAAGTGTGACCCCTGGGAGCCTGGCCCGGGATGGATGCGGCAAGGAACATTGCGTTCCGTGAATCTGGGCTCTGGCGAGGGATGGCACCGAGGCGGGGGCCTGGTTCCCACACAGGGGCCCCGAGCCCCGATCCGTCGGAATTATGAAATGGCTTCGCGGCTCCCAGGAGCGGCGTCTCTGACTCACGAGCTATTTTAGGGTTTTCGGCATGTTTAATGAATCCGGTGGCTGCAGCTAAGATTGTACTTATCAGCACTGATGTGGGGGGGCAGCGAGGGGCCCCCGATATGCCTCGTATCTCCCCCGATCTTTGGTACATCGAGTGCGTGGATCTGAGCACTGGGGAGTTTTATAAATACACGTTGCTACTGTTTTCAAAGTGGCGGGGTTATACCGCGCAAGGCCAGAAATAAACGAGAGCGGGATGGAGGAGGGCTGCGGGCAGAGGGAAGGGGGGGACGCGAGCGGAGCTGAGCAGCTCCGGAAACACCACCATCTTTCTCCGAGTTATTAGCAGGAATGCCTGCCGTCGCAGGGATTCTGATTTTGCAGAACTGTGCCTTGGGACACCAGAAATTAAGAATGCAGGGAACTGATGCACTCTGCCAAATCAATATCCGGTGCACCAAATTCCTGGCTAGCTCACAGCACCTTACATGTGCTCCTAGACTCACAGAGCAACAGGTAACTCTGGGAACCCAAAAGCACAACACTCTAGTTCCTTCAGGGAAACGTGGCGACACAGATCATCACTTTTCGTTCGTTGACTCACTCTCGCATGCCCATAGTGAAACAGTAAATAAGACACGAAGAAAGTTCACAATATATTTATTGCAACTAACGTCAGTCTAGTATGAAGGGTGCTTCCTGTGATTATTATACTGATTATAGAAAGCAATACAATTATCATTATTATGAAACTGTACAATACAAATAATGCCACCATGATGTAAATTGTGTGGGCTAAGCCTATTCTCACACTGTAGGCGCAGGGAGACTATTATTACTATTAGGAGCATCGAACCCCATACCTGGAGAGCATAGTCGAGTGGTCTGCACATGGGGGTGTAACCAGACTTCACAGCTGCAGGCCCGGGGGGGGCATCTTTTCCAGGACCGGTGAACCCTGCTTGAATTCCCCTCTCTGGGATAAATACTATGGGCTCTGGATTATAAAATAAACGTTGTACAGTGGAAAGCAACACAGGTGTGATATCTTGCTGTGTCTAAGAAAGCCTTGGAGCTATTGGTGACCGAACAAAATAATATGTGAGGTTGTTGGGTATTCAACCTGGGAGAATGTACAGACAGAATAACAATCAACATTGCAGTATGTTTCCAAAATAATGGCACAAAATAAAATATGCAATATATGACAGTGCAAAGCAGAGACATGCTATTTCCTACAGGGCTAAAAATTATGGATAATCATAGTGGGTGCACTAAGGGGCCTTACGACACTCCCACCCTGGCTTTTAATAGACCCCCCGAAGCTTCACACGTGGATGCACCACACACTGCAGTGAGTGCAGATCTGAGTAGCCATGCGCATACAACGGTGTGCCCAGCAAAATAAGGAGGGCTCATGACATACGTCACGGGCTGGCTTTAAACCAAAACAAATGTGGCTAGATGTTGTAAACCTGCCTATTGTACACATGACGGATGACGCTTGCCTGGACAAAGCACCGAAGATGCTGATTCCCTGCCGCTCTTCATCTACGTAACTGAGCGTCTACGTAGCTCAGTTGTAGAGTCCCACAAAGAATAATGGCGAAGGTAAAAAGAAAAGTTTTACCGAGCCAACGGAGCTCAGAAACACGAGCACTTCCTAAGAAAATGGTTAAAGCAGGGTCGGGAGAAGAGGGGTATAACGTGGCCAGCAGCGACAGGTGGAAGGTGGTGCTGGGAGACAGCCGGGGGAGATTTAAGATGTAATGCCAGTAGCGACGGGTTGGAGGTTGTGGGGAAAGGTAGAGAGGATGGCACGGGGAGATGAAGTGATTTACGAATATAATTTAACATAAGATTAAGTAACTCTGCAGGCACGCAGGAAAGGAGGACGACAACAGGCTTGGGGGAGACAACAACATAGCCTCCGACTCAAAAAGCGCTCGGGCAACAAGGAAAAAGAAGTCCCTGAGCCACTAACTAAAATGGGACAAGTGAAGTGATGCAAGTAGTGGGGGCCTGCTCCATGGAAGGGAACGAACAACGAAAAAAAGAGGGACAAATAGGAAAAATAACCACTCAGAAGCAAGCATTTTCTAAGGGCAATGAAACATACAATTGAAAAGCAGTGAGCAGGCTGTAAGCCCACAAAGTATATACAATATGTCTTGAAGATCCAACACAATCGCTGTCTAGGCTGGACCTAAAAACTGCTAGAATACTGCAGAACTATACACAACCATTGTAACTTTAAGTCCTGTGTGTACCCTACATAGCAGTTGCTGCCATCCATTTGAGATGGGTGAATAGACTTACTGAAATGACCTGCTGTATGTAGCCTGCAGGTTACAGGTTCTAATCATTGCCAAACAACTCAGGGGATAAATGCACTTATGTGGTAATCTGGCTGTATTCTACAGTCCAGATAATGGGAGCCCAAGGAGAAACCTTGGTGGGTTAATGCAGCTACAGAAGAGATTTTTTGTGTGACATATTGGTTGCAGGGTCTATTCATAGTACAGTTGATCAGTGCGTGCGTGCACTTTCAAACAGATTTCCACCAATCCTTCTAAGATATCTCCTTCCCAGCAATGCGCCTACTGTGACTGCAGAGCATCATGTGACCATTAATTAAAAAATTACAACTTTTCAGATTTTGTAGCTATATTTAAATTTTTTAGAAATCAAATATAAAGTATTTGACTATCAGTTATCAGTTAAAGCATGTAGTTCAACCAAATATTTTCAAAGCAGTTGCCTACGGGTGGCTGGCAAACAAAATAGTTCCAGAATATTTTGCTCTTTATAGTAACTCTTTTGTCTTGGACCCACATACTGACCGTGGCCCCCCAGTGTGATACAATTGCACTGAAGATCATTAATTTCACACACTAGAACTACTGCCTGCCACCTTTTACGCTAGCATTGTGCCCCTAGAGTCAGCCACTACTCCTTCCCACCCGCTTTCATCCAGGCATAGCCGCCAGGTTTTCAATTTGCTTGTGTAGAATTTTCATGTTTTTTGTGTGTATTTGTGTGACTTGTTCGTGGTATTTGAGTGACAGTTTGTTGAGAGTAGAACAATCAGTATGCGTATGCACAGAGATAAATATGGCAAATGACCCACTTCTGTGCAAAGTATTGATCTAAGAGAGGACTCCTGTGAAATATCAAGGACTAGCCCAAGGTGCCAGTCACACAGAACACAGGCCGCTTAGCAGCAAGGCAGGCGCACACTGTTGGGCGCAGGTATTTGCATATCCTTATAAACAAGTATTGGACTTCCTCAGAGGAAAAGACAAGTCCTGCAAACCACCCAAAATGTATCTGTGGGAAAACAACAATACTTAAATTATGGGCCACCAAAAATTTATTAAATTGCAAACATCAATTTATTTCCGCTGAGTATTAAATCATAAAATTATACACATATGTAGAGACATAATATGCAGCAAGTAATATGTGATTTAATACTCAGCGGAAATAAATTGATGTTTGCAATTTAATGGATTTTTGGTGGCCCATAATTTAACATCATCGGTGCGGCGCATTTTCCCGCTGTGCGCTAAAGATTCGCAAATCCCGCGGTTCATGACGAGCTCAGCTCGTCATGAGCGTACGAGAGGTGTACTTCATGACGAGCTGAGCTCGTCATCAGCGTCGAAGGGGTTAAGAATTGTTGTTTTCATTGTCTTTTTTGAATGTGCCTTTAGACTGTTCAAGTTCGCTTATATGAATTTATCCCATCGTTTTTCAGACAAGCATTGAGTATAGTTGGAAATGTCTAGGACCACTGTTTTCTTTATCGGCCTTAGCATACATAGGCATCACCTTTCAAACAGTACACCTTAGCCCCACTATAGGTCTGTATTGTACTCATCTTGCTAACACTACAGCAAAGATTGCATTGGCATTACAATAGACCTCCTTGCAACAACATGTTGATAGTGTGTGATATTGTACCAGAGACATTTTAAAGCATGGGCAAAGTGGGCTCTGGCCCAGGGCCCCAGCCTTTCAGGCCCCCCCCTCTGAAAGATCCAGCTCTGTTCGGCAGAGAGTCTGGCCATGATAACCTTGAATGATGCTTAAACAGATTGTTTCAAATACTGTTCCCCTTTCATTTATTTTTAATATGAGTGATGTGTGAGTCTATTACAGACATTTTGCAGAGAAAAGTTGTGTTTATGTTTCTTGTATCATCCATAACAAAGTCTCACTGAGAAATGGGAGGGTGTCACAGAGATTATTTGCACTAATATTAGTGAGCTGCTGCTGTGTTACAATATTGAAACACATGACACTATCCCTGAATATTACATGTAACAACTTTAGAATTTGTAAAAGTATGCCTGTGCACTGTCGGTGAGTGACCTGGTCAAAGATGGCATGAAATACCTGAAATGGACCATATATTCACGGCTGTTCCAACAGGAGCCACCAAAATAGCTTCTGCCCGGGCCCCCAAAATCCTTGAGATGTCTCTGTATTGTACTTAAATTAGTAACATTAGAACATGGAATGCATTGGCATAACGGTAGATCTCCAAATGTGTGATATTGTACTAACGTGTTACTAACATTTCAGCAAAGAATGCATAGGTATTACAGTAGATCTCCTTGAAAAAAATATGTTTATTGTTGGAAGTGTGTGATGCTTATGTTACTATTCTCTCCATTGCCTAATCTGCAGGTATCATCAGTGTTCCTGTCCCTGCTGGCACAGACAAGTAAGATCTTGGTGTTTGTAGGCCCAAGAGAGAAAGGTCACCAGAGGGCTGGTCCCAAATTACAGCACGTTCATAGCTTATGTCCTGCATATGCCGCGAACACAGCTTTGGCACAGACAGGACTCAGCAACGATGATGAACCTGCAGAGATACAGTAGACAGTTGGAGTCGGCAGTTCCCCAAGGGCACCCTTCAGTCTGTTAGCAACCAGGAATGCCAGACGTTGGTCCCGTGACCAACAGAGCCTGGGTGATGCATCACTGTTAGAAATTGGGTTTCCAATTGGCATAGGTATGCACCCTGTCCAAGCAGAAACCACACTCCTAGTCAGAGTAAGTGTAGTACAGACTAAAAATGTACCTGTGTTCACCCTCTGGTAGCTTGGCACAGAGCAGTCAGGCTAAACTAAAGAGGAGATGTGTAAAGTATTTGGGCACACACACACACACAAACAGTAACACATTGAAAACACCACAAAATTACTTCACAACGGTTTAGAAAATAGCCAATATGTATCTGAGTAAAACAAGACCAAAATGATACAAATCCAATGTACACAAATCAAGTTATGAGTTTTGCAACATTAAATCAAAATGCAGTGTTTAGAAGTCGATAGCTCCAATTGGGGCAAACTGGTCGTGCTTAACCAGGGCAAATCCAAAAGCTCAGTCTGACCTCAATGGAGCTCGAGTCGCGGAGATCCGCTGACAGTACTTTGGATGCGTCGCAGCTCAGGGACTGTGCATTGAAAAATGGAGGTGATGCATCAGTCAGAGGCGATGCGTCGGTTCCAAAGTCAGGCAACATCATTGATACTTTGATGCCAAGACCATCATGCATCGCTTCTGAGATGTCGAAGTCAAACCACTGGGCTGTAGGCACTGTGTTGGCAAAAAGTCACACAGGGCCGGGAATGAGTAAGAGTCGGGCGGGCATATCAGACGCCAGCGATGCATGGTCCAAGACTCACGTTCAGTGGTGATTTGGAGTCGCTGTGCCGTCAAAATCGGGACTGCATTATAAGTTGAGGTTGCTGTGTTGCTCAGTCGGTGAGCAGTGTCAATGGCTTCGGTGCAGGCAGTGGCAATAGCCCTAAGAATGTGTTGGTTCTGAACAATGCTTTAATGCCGATGCGTTGGTTTCTAGGTTTGCAGCACCAAACACTAACTTCCAAGGGCCCAGGTCTGGATTTGGCACCACCTGGCAGAGCAGTACTCACAGCAGATAACACCTTCCTGTACATAAACAAACCTTCCCAGCCTGCGCTGAGGTTAAGTAGTAAAACATATCGCCATTGCAGGGGGAAATGCTAGGATGCACCATATCTTTGGTAATATGGTGCAGCCTAGCGTTTCCGAAGTGGCAAAGAGAGGCGTTAAGCCAAGATGGCTAACGACTCTCTTCGCCACTTTGTTGGTAATATGCCCCACAGTCCCCAGTGCCATGGGTCGAATAGCCTGAAGTCTTTGCTGTTCCTGAGACTTCGTGAACAGGGGGCAAGCTCTACCTCAAGCCCTTGGAGAGTCTCACCAATTCGGTTGCAGAAAGTCCAGTCCAGGCCTTTCACTGCCCAAGACAGAAGCAGCCACTGCAGGTCAGCCCAGCAAAGCACGCAGCAAAGCGGTCGTTCCTTTCAGCAGTTTCTCCGGCTCTTCTTCTGTGCAGTCTTCTTGATCCAGATGAGTTCTAAAGTTCAGGGGTCTGGGACCCAGCATTTGTATCTAAAAATTATTTGATCTTTCAGGCAGAGGGTGTCTGTGTCCGGCCAGAACTAGTTGGACCTTCTCTAGGGTGAAATTCCTAGCAGGAGGTGGAGACTGCTTTGTCAACAAGGAGATCCTCTCCCTCTTCCCCATCGTAACTCAGGTCTATTTAGCCCTTTCCTAACCTACCTGGACTATCAGAAGCCATCCTGCTCCCTAGCCATCTGTCATCCCAAAACCAGACAGGCAATCCACATTCCAGCAGAGGCACAAGGGATGACGAGCAAAATAATACCCACTTTCGAAAAGTGGCCTTTATGAACTCAGAATGAAAAGGGCACCCTCGTTAAAGGCTGCATCTTTAGCCGCTGAGTTCAGGCATACCAAACTTCATTCACTTATACCTTTTTCGGACTACGTATGTGGGTGGCACAATCCATGCTGCAGACCCTCGAGCAGCGGTGGACTCACAAGCCCCGGCACCCGCAGTGCCCATTACTAGGAACTGACAGGTAAGTCACACATCCAATTTACACAGAGAGCATATGCACTTTAGCACTGATTAGCAGTGGTAAAGTGCCTAAAGTCCTAAAACCAACACCCACAGGTCAGGGAAAAATAGGAGGAAAAAGCGAAACGTTTGGGGATAACCCTGCAAAAAGGGCCATTTCCAACACAATGCCAACCCCCCTTGAAACGGGTGCTCACAACAGGGAAAGGTTGTCGGGGGGCTTTGCATTTCCACCCTGTCTTGCCACTCGCCTGGCGGGTAGGAAAGGACCTGCAGAACCTATCTGAGTCCTTCTTCATCTGAGGCAAATAAAGTGGGTGAGAAGCCTATCAAAGGTCTTATCATGCCCTAAATGACCTGCCAGTGGCACATCATGAGCCAGACCCAATAGGAAGGTTGAGATTATTGTGTCAGTTCCCAGAACTTGACCACCACTGCAGAAATCTTCTCCCAATGTATGTCGGCAGTTGCAGATTGAATGGGACTGCACTTTCGGGAATTAAATTATGAAAAACCGAGGAGTTGCTCTTTGGCCCGGGCTCAGTGAGAAGGAATAGCAGTTGGTGGCCAGACACCTTAGGCACATGTCCTGTCCCAGTGGAGAAGGCCAAAAATCTTGGATTATTCATAGATACTGAACTTACACTCAATGCCCAGGCCAATGCCACTGTGGCAACCTGCTTCTGGCTCAAAACGGATGCTTAGGAAAATCTGTCCGCTTATCACTCAGCCAGCACAAAAGCAGGTTGCATTATTCCTGGTTATGTCCAGATTTGACTGTTGTAATTCTCTTCATCTGGACTCCAACATGGGTACTCAGCACAAACTTCAAGTACTACAGAATGCACTGGCTAGAATATTTCTTGACATTCATTGGCACCAATCAGCTGCTATGGGGTTGGGGCCTTATGGCTCCAACCCAATGGCTCAATGGTTAGAGTGGCAGACCCTGATGCAGAGGTCTGGCCCGGGACAAGGGTTCAATTCCTGCCTCGGCGGCTCTTGGACCTGATAATTCTCGCCTCGGTGCCTAGTCTAGTCATGGGTCCCACTCTGTGACTCTGGACAATAGCTTGCTTAATCTCCCCAGCAGCGCTTGGATGCCTGGCTTCACCTTGGGGGTGCCCAGGAGTGAACATCTCACAGGAAAGCCAGGAATGGTTCCACAGTGGTATGAATACAGCGGTACGAGACCTCTGGGTAGAAGTGCGCTATATAAATACAAACACACACAAACACACACATTGGCTTAAAACACTCTGTACAGTGCAAAAGGCCCTTTTTCTTCCCAGTACGGCAAGGATAAAGATATTTTTCACTGGCACTCTCCATGTAGAAACCTGCGATCAGCACATCCAAAACCTGCCTACTGTGTCTAGGACCCGGAAGCAGAAATGTGGAGACAGAGCTTTTTCGATTTCTGAAAGCAGACTTTGGAACTCTCTTCCGCAAAGCCTGAGGGCTATCCCACAGTTTTTTGCATTTCAGTAAATCACTTAAAACCTAGCTTTGTGCTTTATAAGCAGCTTCTTTTCTGGTAGATTTACAGTCAGGCTCTGGATGGTTGGCTACAGCACCTTGATAACTTTGGGTAACTGTTGTGCTCTACAAATTAAAAATCAAAATAAAATCAAAATCAAGGTTCTGAAGCGCTTGGGTACCAACAGCACACAGCCTCCACCAGGTTCAGGAACCTTAGGCTCACTACACAGGAGACTACTCTCCCAATAAATCAGCTGTTTGCCAGAGGAGTCACCAGCTGCCTGGGCCTTGGCCTGCTGCTGAAGACCCAACTAAAATGACTTACAGGACGGTGGTCATCATTGCCATTCTGTTGCTTTGTGCCCCAATATTAAAGGACAAGCCAATGCAAATTCACATGCTCATTTAAAGAAAATTTGATATGAACCACGCGGGTGCACCTCCAAACAACTCCACCCATGTGCATTTATCCCCTGATGTCACTCCGGCAATATTCAAGTGCTGTCCCAAATGGCGATGAAAACACAAATCCTCCTGCACTGTCTGCAAGGCAATGCAACCCCTCCTTTGCTTAACTCTAGACACAGAGGAACGTGTAACAGCTATTATGGCTGTGAACCAGGACAAGAAGAATTCAGTTGCCCTCGCAGCATGGATTAGTTGCTATGGAGTCATCCGCCTATCACCAAAATGTGGTGTGCGCAGTGCACAAATTCCAATTTACCAGGATTAAAAAGGTAATGTAACTTTATTCTGCGACTCACCAGGACAGCTTTACTGGCCTCTCCCCAGCTGCCAACCACCCTTTCAGTTGAACATCAATAGTTCAATTGTTCCATTTTCCACATGCGGAACATTGGCAAAGCATTAAACATAACTCATCACCATCTCTTCCCTGAAATTCACTGTCATTCATCAACAACCAACCACTACATTCTTCCTTTTTTACTCGTCAAGAACAAGAACCTTACCATCCCTCTGAAATAATGCCACTCTCCTCATATTCCACGTTTGACCATTTTGCAACTTCACTCAATGACTCCCTTCTTTTTCCACCTTATTTTGCCCTCCAAACCTGGACAAACCGCGTCCTACACCACTGGGTTTCACCTTCACCCAATTCCCCACATTGATGAATGTTTTCTGAGAAACCTGTTTAGTCTTCACATTCTACACATCAACCTTCAAATTATGCAACCAAGAAGGAACCAATGTACTACCTAGTTGCCCCCCTCTTATTATTTCAAAGGCGACTTCCCCGTGTTTCAATTCACAATCGCCTGATGTGCCCACAACATGTCCTAACAGCCTCCTGAACATTCAAATCAGCACTACAAGCACTCTCCAAAGTTCCTTTTCACCAATCTGTTAATACTTTCTAATTCACCATTAACTTCATGGTTTTAGAGGAATGTATCCAAGTTTCACACGAATACCATTAGGAAACACATTCATTTACACTGAAGTAAGCTGAGTCCCATTGTCATTTATTAACACAGCTGGAATATCTTCTCTCCCAAAAACCTCACCTAGCATCGCAATGGTAGACCAGGTGGTAATAATCCTCATAAATACCACCTTAATCCATCTAGACCTCACCTCCACCATGACAGCAGCTAATCTTACCTGTTCAGACAAATATGAAAATAGGTCAATAAACACCTTATTCCAAACTGAACTAGCCTCAACCACATGTTTCTTATCACCTATTGCAACCAACAGAACCTTCAATCTAGTCTAAGAATTTCCACTAACCTGATATTCCGCCATCCACTTTTTCACCTGTCCGTCTACTGCTTGACACAAAAACCTTTCTTTAACCTCTCAAGGGTCAACGTCTGTCGTAACTGGCCTTCATGTGCCAAATGGGTCCACTTAGTTCTTACCGCAAATGGTGGTACAAACCTCTCTGCCCTCATAATCACCTCATCTCCACGCAACAATAACTCATCAATTACTTTGCATAATGGTCTCACACCATCAGGTAGACCACTCTCACGCCTGATTCTCCCTCATGAAAGTAACCACAGCCTTCAAAGTATTGGCCTGTGAGAAGTTGGCCTGATATATGATGTTTCCAATTCTGGAACCACCTTGTATCAGTCCAAGCTATCCCTTATGGTGTCTGGTTGTAAGTCAACCTTGTAGACAAGCTATCTTAATGGTAGCATAGACTAAGCAGCCTTAAAGGCTTAACTCAAGAGGTCGTGTTAAGCGAGCTGTTTTACCAATCACAGTCCTGTAATATCAAATGAAAGGACACCACACAAGTATATATTATAAAAATATATGTATTTATTACTCAAAATAATCCCCAGTATTCTTTATGAACAAAGGGGCACAAGCGTTAAATCAAAAGCACAGTATAACATACAAAGTTGCACAATTATGGATGAGGGCGAGGGGCCACTCAGACCATATATTAAGAAAGTGGTATAAGAGATACCAATCGAACAGTGGTTAGGCCTAGGGCCTAGGGAATCGCTGGGAGCAGTCGGGACAAGCAATGCTGAAGTCGGGAAAAGCCCGCGGGATTCGGGTGCAGTGCTGAAAGCACACGCATGCACCAATGCAAGTCAATGGTGCGTCTAAGTTAGGCAAATAGAGTTTTAGGACACTTCCGCTGAACCTAGAAAGACAAAACCTAAGACACAGACCCTAGAGGTGTGTACCAGTGTGGGAACACCGGCGTTGCAATGTTACCTCACCCACAGGAAGCGGGTGCACAGGGTCGAAGTAGTGTCGGGTTTCGTCATGCTGGTTCTTGGTGCTTGAAGCTGAAGAGGCTGCAGGCGCTGGGAAGGAGAAGTGTCCGGTGGGATCCAAGGGTGGATCGAAGTCGAAAAGTACCTGAAAGCAGAGGGGACAGAGTCTGGGTCACTCAGCAGTGAACAGGGTGGAACCAGGATGGAACCAGGCAATGTCGGGCGCAATCAGGTGGTTGTCGAGGAGCTTCTCTCCGCTGTCACATGGGCTCTGGGGCATCTATGAAGTCCAGGAGCAGGTCACGATCTGTCCCAGGAAAGGTTTCGCCGTCGGCGCTGTCGGCTTCAAGATTGGAGCAAACAACACTTGGCAAAAGCAATCCACGCGGAACCGGGAGATTGCTTCTCACTCGGACCAGGAGGGTCAGAGTGGGGGCTCCTTTTCAGGGGAGCTGGTGCAAATCTGGAGCAACCAGAATCACAAGTTGTATTTTGTTTTTCGTCGGCACAGGGGCCACAAGCCAGCTGGCAAGGGACTGGCCAACGCGTTGAGCCAAAAGAAGCAGAAGGGCCCCACGCAGTACTCGTCGAGTGTGGAGGGCTGAACTTCGGTGCAAGAGTGGCAGAGGGTTGGGGCTTCTCAAACCCCGGTGTACAGCTTCGAGGGTCACTCGTGGGCTGCACGGTCAGCATCTCGTGGTCTTTCCAAGATGGCATGCCCCACGCTTCCGGTCACCTCCACGGGTCTCAGCTCTGCAGGGACTGTGGATCGGGCTGTTAGAAGGCAGGAAAGCATGATCTCGTTGATCTCTGTTGCTCGAGTTCCGGCGGGAACTGCAACAAAGCAGACGTCGAGGTGCTGGATGGTGCCTGTTTGCACAGGGTGGTCACTCCTTGACCACAAGGGAGATTCTTCAGTCTTCTACGTTGAGTAGGATGTCGAAGGGTCCAGAGTTTCGTTTCTTATGTTTCATCAGGGTAATCTGAAGTGCATTGGCACTGCTCCCACTCTTATTCGAATCTGGGGGGCTGGATTACCTGCTAGGTCCCCTCCTATGGGTGGGACCCAGGAAGGGGGTGGATACACCCCTTTCCTTTGATCCAGGCCGCGCTGGGACTGGGGCTGGTGTGCCCCAGGACCGGTTTGACCGGATTATGCAAGGGGCAGCCTTGTGCTCCCCATGCAGTGTCTGGTTTCTTTCAAACCTCCCAGCTACAATCCACTATCTCCTGTCTGGGGGGGTGTGACACCTCCCTGTGACAGGAAACCCTTTGTCCAGGCCCCTGAGTTTCAGTCAGCTTCAGGGGGTCAGACTTGTGTCTGTGGCAGAAGCATCCATTTTGTGGATCTGAGGCCCTTTTAGAAATTAACCGCATTTCAGTAAAGTAACATGTCTTACCCCTCTAGAGGGGTGGAATGCTATCCCCGTCACCAGAACTGGCGAGGGGATAGTATTCCAAATCGTATGACACCTTACACAACATGTTTTGATAAAGCCAAACCAAAGTTGCTATATAACCGCGAGGATTATAATGCACTTAATAGTATATGGTATAGCATTATCCTGAAACAGCTTAGGGATTTGTTCCCGACGGCTGCAGACAGGCTCAGCTCATGCTAGAGCTCCATCTCACATTAAACCACGCACTCTGCCTCCAGGATTGATAAGGCCTTCCATAGGAGTGGCTCACAGGTTTATATGTGTCCAGATATAGGTTTAGATATAGGTATACTATATCTAAGCAAGGGGTGATTACACCACCTTGCCCCAGCTGAGTGATCAGCCAGTTGTGTCAATTTAAGAACCAGCCAGGGGTGGCAAAAGATATGCTGCAGCCCCTGGTAGGACTTGGTGGCACCTATGCCCTGAGCACCTATAGTGCATGGTACAGGGGCTAACAAGGAGTCCATTTCCAATTGTGGTATGTACCTATAGCACATGTATTAATAATTTAGAGAGAGAACAGCAGGCTGGGGGTCTGATTAGCAGGACCACAGCCTCAGTAGTCGAAAACCAGTGAAGCAAAAAGCAAGAATTTGGGGTGACCATAAGCACTGCTCCCACCCCCAACTCAGAAGCATCTGTCTGTACAATGAACTGTTTGGAGTAGTCAGGACTCTTCAGGATAGGTGCAGAGCACATGGCCTTCTTCAGGTCATCAAATGCCTTTTGACAGCTAACTGTCCACTGAACCTTTTTTGGCATTTTCTTGGATGTCAAGTCATTTAATGGTGTCACAATGGACCCATAGTTCTTCACAAACTTTCTGTAATACCCAGTCAGGCCCAAGAAGGCTCTGACTTGTGTCTGGGTAGTTGGAGGAGCCCAGTCCTGTATGGTCTGGATCTTGCTCTCCAGTGGCTGAACCTGACCCCCACCTACTAGGTGGCCCAGGTATACAACCTTGCTCTGCCCTATCTGGCACTTGGTAGCCTTAATAGTCAGGCCTGCCTTTTGCAGGGCCTCCAGAGCTTTCTTCAGGTGGATCAGGTGATCCTCCCAGGTGGAGCTAAAGACAGCAATATCATCTAGATATGCTGCACAAAAGTCATCCAACCCAGCAAGGACTTGGTTCACCAACCTTTGGAAAGTGGCAGGTGCATTCTTCAAACCAAAGGGCATTACCACAAACTGATAATGTCCACTAGGGGTAGAGAATGCTGTCTTGGCTTTTGACTCTTCAGCTAATCTGATCTGCCAGTAGCCAGCTGGCAAATCAAATGTGCTCAGAAACTTGGCAGAAGCCAATTTATCAATGAGCTCATCTGCTCTTGGAATGGGATGTGCATCTGTCCTAGTGACAGCATTGAGACCTCTGTAGTCCACACAAAATCTCATTTCTCTCTTTCCATCTTGGGTATGAGGTTTTGGCACAAGGACCACTGGGCTTGCCCATGGGCTCTCTGATGGCTCAATCACTCCAAGCTCCAACATCTTTTGCACCTCAGCCTTTATACAATCCCTGACATGGTCAGGTTGCCTGTAGATCTTATTCTTCACAGGCAGACTGTCACCAGTGTCCACCTCATGGGTGCACCAGTTAGTTTGACTGGGTGTGAGTGAAAACAAGTGTCTGTGGGCCTGCAAAACTTGTCTGCAGTCCATCTGCTGCTGGTCAGTGAGGCTGACTGCCAAGGCTACTCCATCAACTGAACCATCATCAGGGTTCTGGGAAAGCAGGTCTGGGAGAGGGTCACTCTCTTCCTCCTGTTCCCCATCTGTGGCCATGAGCAAGCTCATGTCCTCCCTGTCCACAAATGCTTTCAAACGATTTACATGAAGCACCCTGTGGGGGCTCCTAGGGGTTCCAAAGTCAACCAAGTAGGTGACTTCTCCCTTTTTCTCAATGATAGGGTAGGGTCCAGTCCATTTGTCCTGGAGTGCTGCTGGGGCCACTGGCTCCAACACCCACAGCTTCTGCCCTGGCTGGAACTCAACCAGAACAGCCTTTTGGTCATGCCAAGCTTTCTGCAGTTCTTGACTTGCCTCCAGGTTTTTGGATGCTCTCTCCATATACTCAGCCATCCTGGAGCGGAGACCAAGTACATAGTCCACAACATCTAGCTTAGGCTTTTTGAGAGGTAACTCCCATCCTTCCTTCACCAGACATAGTGGACCCCTCACAGGGTGGCCAAACAAAAGTAGTTCAAAAGGGCTGTAGCCAACGCCCTTCTGTGGGACCTCTCTGTAAGCAAAGAGCAAGCAGGGTAAAAGGATGTCCCATTTCTGCCTGAGCTTCTCTGTTAAACCTTTTATCATTCCTTTGAGGGTCTTGTTGAATCTCTCCACAAGCCCATTGCACTGTGGGTGATAGGGTGTGGTAAACTTGTAGTTTACTCCACACTCCTTCCACATTGCTTTTAGATATCCAGACATGAAGTTTGTACCTCTGTCTGATAACACCTCCTTTGGGAAGCCCACTCTTGAGAAAACTGCAATGAGGGCTTTTGCCACCACAGGTGCTGTGGTGGTCCTTAGGGGAATTGCCTCTGGGTACCTGGTATTATTTGAAAAGGACAAGGGCACCCAAGGCGCAATAGGCTAAGGACCATGGGTAGGTACTGTATTATAAAGAACAAGGGTCCTTAGAGCAAAAAACTATAAAAAGAAGAAATAAATATAGACCAAATGGAAATATATTATTAGGGGGAAAGTCCAGCCGGACAATTTATTTCCCTGATACAAAGGTAATTCTAAAACAATAGAACACTGAGTGTGATAAAAGCGGGACACCGGCCGGTGTCCGACTAACACACTAAGAAGACATACAACATACAAAATAGCAGGCAATAGCAGGACATCTGATTAGGATAAATCATAAACCAGACAATCTGTAGCATACACATATGCAAGAAAAAAGTATGAAACAATTTATGCATTTAGTGTAATGTGTCGACGATGTTTCGAACCATAATTAATAAAAGGTTCATCCTCAGGACAGAGGGTAATTGCCTTGAAATTACACATTTGTAGATATATCACAATTGTGTAGCACTCAATTAGAGAAGATTTCTTGTACTTGTTATTATTATTTTGCTTGGGAGCAGAGAAACGTAATAGATCTTTAAGAGTGCCCTCGAAAAAGGTCCGAAATGAGATGCTCTCGGTATCCGGGTCTGGTAATACATGGGGGTTCTTGCTGGCACGGGGATTCCCCGTGCCAGCAAGAACCCCCATTGTGGACTTGCAAGCTGTATTACCAGACCCGGATACCGAGAGCATCTCATTTCGGACCTTTTTCGAGGGCACTCTTAAAGATCTATTACGTTTCTCTGCTCCCAAGCAAAATAATAATAACAAGTACAAGAAATCTTCTCTAATTGAGTGCTACACAATTGTGATATATCTACAAATGTGTAATTTCAAGGCAATTACCCTCTGTCCTGAGGATGAACCTTAATAATTATGGTTCGAAACGTCGTCGACACATTACACTAAATGCATAAATTGTTTCATACTTTTTTCTTGCATATGTGTATGCTACAGATTGTCTGGTTTATGATTTATCCTAATCAGATGTCCTGCTATTGCCTGCTATTTTGTATGTTGTATGTCTTCTTAGTGTGTTAGTCGGACACCGGCCGGTGTCCCGCTTTTATCACACTCAGTGTTCTATTGTTTTAGAATTACCTTTGTATCAGGGAAATAAATTGTCCGGCTGGACATTCCCCCTAATAATATATTTCCATTTGGTCTATATTTATTTCTTCTTTTTATAGTTTTTTGCTCTAAGGACCCTTGTTCTTTATATCTGGGTACCTGGTGGCATGATCCACTACCACCAGTATAAATCTGTGCCCAGATGCCGTTTGAGGATCCATGGGACCCACAATGTCTATCCCAACACATTCAAAGGGCACCCCCACCACAGGTAGTGGTATCAGGGGGGCCTTTGTTGTGCCACCTGACTTACCACTGGCTTGGCAAGTGACACAGGAGCGACAAAACTCCTTGACATTTTCTGACATATGAGGCCAGTGAAAGTGTGGAACAAGCCTGTCCCAAGTCTTGTTCTGGCCTAAGTGTCCTGCAAGGAGAATATCATGGGCCAAGGTGAGAAGGAAACCCCTAAACTTCAAAGGTATGACCAACCTCCTGGTTGCACCAGGTTTGGGGTCTCTAGCCTCTGAGTAAAGGAGTCCATCATCCCAATAAACTTTATGGGCACCTTGAGCATTCCCTGCAGCCTCATCAGCAGCTTGCTGTCTGAGGGGTTCAAGTGAAGGGCAATCTAATTGAGCCTGCCCCAGGCCTGCCCTTGAGGGTCCCTCTGTCCCCAGAAACTCAACCTGATCAGGCTCAAGTTCCTCAGAGACAGTCTCCTCTTGGACTGCAGAATCAGTTTCCTCTGAAATCTGATCCTCAACCTGGGACAAGGGGGAAGACAAAGCCTTAACCCTCTTGCTCCTTCTCTTGGGTTGTGGTTGGTCTATTGTTCCAAGATCCACCACTGGTTCAGGAAGGCACTTCTTAGCCTGAGTCCTTGTCACTGCAAGGACATGTGCTGAAATCCCTAGCATTTCTGCATGAGTCCTGTACTCCACTTCTGACCAAACTGAGCTTTCAAGATCATTGCCTAACAGACAGTCTACTGGGAGGTCTGCACTCACAACAACTTTCTTTAGGCCAGCTACCCCTCCCCAGGAGAAGTTCACAACAGCCACACTATGGGAAGTAGTGAAGTTGCTTACATTGGTCACTAGGTAACTTTCACCCAGTACAATCTGTCCAGGGTCCACAAAGTCAGGTGTCACCATAGTGACACTGGCACATGTGTCCCTGTAGGCCTGAGCCAGTTTCTTATTTATCAAAGGCGTCTGCCTATATTTGCCCAGGTTACTGGGACTCACTATTGTGGACAAAGCTAAGTCCACATCATATAGGAGAACTGCCTGAGTAGGGATTCTGACTAGGCCAGATTCCATCTCAGTACCCAAGGATAACCCAACTATACCCTTAGGTTGTGTACCACCACTGTTAACTGTACTAGGGGGTGCAGGTGCTTTAGGAGCTACAGTGGTGGGGACTGGATTATTCTTGGTGCATTCACTGCCCCAGTGTGAAACTGATTTGCAGGTATTACACCAAGGTTTCTTTAGGCCATCATTCTTCTTTTTCTTGTTGCCATTTTGGGAACCACCCTCCTTATTACTAGTTTGGGGGCCTGAAGACTTCTGGTCCTTTTCTTTATCTTTCTGATTTCCACCCTTCTGGTCTGTTTTCTTCTGGTCACCACCTTGGTTCTGGGGTTTCTGCTTAATCCTTGTTTAACCCATTTGTCTGCCTTCTTTCCCAATTCTTGGGGAGAGGTCAGATCAGAGTCAATAAGGTATTGATGCAACAGCTGGTTTGTACAGTTATTAAGGATCTGTTCTCTCATGATAAGATTGTACAATCCTGTATAGTCTGAAACTTTACTTCCCTGCAACCAACCCTCCAGAGCCTTAGTGGCACAATCAACAAAATCAGTCCAGTCCTGAGTCTGTGCTTTTTGGGTGTCTCTGAACAACAACCTGTATTGCTCAGTGGTTAGGCCAAACCCTTCAATAAGAGCACTCTTCAGGACAGAGTAGTTTTTGGCATCCTCAGGTCTAACTGTGAGGAGCCTATCCCTCCCTTTCTCAGAAAAGGAGTACCATAAAATTGCAGCCCACTGATCCTGAGGAACCTGCTGTACCATGCAGGCTCTCTCAAGTGAAGTCATCCATTTGTGGATGTCATCCCCTTCCTTGTAGGGGGGCACAATTTTTGTCAGGTTTCTATTATCATAGCTCCTGTCTTTCTCTCTAGGAATTATGCTGCCACCAGTGGCATATAAGCCACACAACTTTTGCTCTCTTGCCAAGGCAAGTCTAGCTTGAGCCAGTGCTACCTCCTTCCTCTCTATCTGGAGTTTGACAGCCCTCATCCTGGCTCTATGTTCTATCTTCTGAGAGGAAGTCATCCCTCTCTGAGATTCTCTTGAGGCACTAGAAATGTGAGAGTCCCCTGATGGAGATCTCACTCTTCTGTTGCCTGGGAGAATGATATTTTGGGATCTGGGGAGGTGCTGGCCCTCTCCATTCCCCAGTAGGTTTAGGTTGGCCTGGTTAAGCCTGGCAACTATAACCTGGCTACCCCTCTGGTCCTGATCTTCAAGCTCCTCTACATCTGAGTCATCCTCCTCCTCCACCTCCTCATCTTCTTCCTCCTCTGGAGTGGTATCAGTTACAGGGGGGTTCACTCCATCTCCTGAATCTAGGGGAGCTGCACTCGCTTTAGCTAAGTCATCCTGTTCTAGAATGGCTATCAGGGTTGGAATGTGGGACCTCTGCCCCTTTTTAGCCCTCTTGATATGCACAAGGCACACAAGTCTTTGTGGCTAAGTTTTTCATAGCTGGAAGTTGCCTGGGTAAGTTCAACTGTCACAGGCAGAGAACTTGGAGTCTCACCTGTGCCAGACATGACTGCTAGTGAGGTGTAAGTGGTGCACTTACCTACACTAAGTGTTTTCCTACTGTACCTTGCTAGTGAGTTGTAGTCAGGGTGTGCTAATCCCTTTAATCTACAACTACTAAGTTCAGTAGAACTTAATATGCTAAGCTTTTGATTTATATGTACCTAAGGTACTTGATGTGATCTTTCAATTTGATAAAAAGATTGCAATGGTAAAACAACAGCAAGCTCAAATCCGCACCGCTGCGCACCAATGTGAGAAGTTGGCCTGATATATGATGTTTCCAATTCTGGAACCACCTTGTATCAGTCCAAGCTATCCCTTATGGTGTCTGGTTGTAAGTCAACCTTGTAGACAAGCTGTCTTAATGGTAGCATAGACTAAGCAGCCTTAAAGGCTTAACTCAAGAGGTCGTGTTAAGCGAGCTGTTTTACCAATCACAGTCCTGTAATATCAAATGAAAGGACACCACACAAGTATATATTATAAAAATATATGTATTTATTACTCAAAATAATCCCCAGTATTCTTTATGAACAAAGGGGCACAAGCGTTAAATCAAAAGCACAGTATAACATACAAAGTTGCACAATTATGGATGAGGGCGAGGGGCCACTCAGACCATGTATTAAGAAAGTGGTATAAGAGATACCAATCGAACAGTGGTTAGGCCTAGGGCCTAGGGAATCGCTGGGAGCAGTCGGGACAAGCAATGCTGAAGTCGGGAAAAGCCCGCGGGATTCGGGTGCAGTGCTGAAAGCACACGCATGCACCAATGCAAGTCAATGGTGCGTAAAAGTTAAGCAAATAGAGTTTAAGGACACTTCCGCTGAACCTAGAAAGACAAAACTTAAGACACAGACCCTAGAGGTGTGTACCAGTGTGGGAACACCGGCGTTGCAATGTTACCTCACCCACAGGAAGCGGGTGCACAGGGTCGAAGTAGTGTCGGGTTTCGTCACGCTGGTTCTTGGTGCTTGAAGCTGAAGAGGCTGCAGGCGCTGGGAAGGAGAAGTGTCCGGTGGGATCCAAGGGTGGATCGAAGTCGAAAAGTACCTGAAAGCAGAGGGGACAGAGTCTGGGTCACTCCGCAGTGACCAGGGTGGAACCAGGATGGAACCAGGCAATGTCGGGCGCAATCAGGTGATTGTTGAGGAGCTTCTCTCCGCTGTCACGTGGGCTCTGGGGCATCTACGAAGTCCAGGAGCAGGTCACGATCTGTCCTACAAAGGCTCTCGCCGTCGGCGCTGTCGGCTTTAAGATTGGATTAAACAACACTTGGCAAAAGCAATCCATGCGGAACTGGAAGATTGCTTCTCACTCGGACCAGGAGGGTCAGAGTGGGGGCTCCTTTTTAGGGGAGCTGGTGCAAATGTGGAGCAACTAGAATCACAAGTTGCATTTTGTTTTTCGTTGGCACAGGGGCCACAAGCCAGCTGGCAAGGGACTGGCCAACGCATTGAGCCAAAAGAAGCAGAAGGGCCCCATGCAGCACTCGTCGAGTGTGGAGGGCTGAACTTCGGTGCAAGAGTGGCTCAGGGTTGGGGCTTCTCAAACCCGGTGTACAGCTTCGAGGGTCACTCGTGGGCTGCACGGTCAGCGTCTCGTGGTCTTTCCAAGATGGCGTGCCCCACGCTTCCAGTCACCTCCACGGGTCTCAGCTCTGCAGGGACTGTGGATCGGGCTGTTAGAAGGCAGGCAAGCTTGATCTCGTTGATCTCTGTTGCTTGAGTTCTGGCAGGAACTGCAACAAAGCAGACGTCGAGGTGCTGGATGGTGCCTGTTTGCACAGGGTGGTCACTCCTTGACCACAAGGGAGATTCTTCAGTCTTCTACGTTGAGTAGGATGTCGAAGGGTCCAGAGTTTTGTTTCTTATGTTTCATCAGGATAATCTGAAGTGCATTGGCACTGCTCCCACTCTTATTCGAATCTGGGGGGCTGGATTACCTGCTAGGTCCCCTCCTATGTGTGGGACCCAGGAAGGGGGTGGATACACCCCTTTCCTTGATCCAGGCCGCGCTGGGACTGGGGCTGGTGTGCCCCAGAACCGGTTTGACCGGATTATGCAAGGGGCAGCCTTGTGCTCCCCATGCAGTGTCTGGTTTCTTTCAAACCTCCCTGCTACAATCCACTATCTCCTGTCTGGGGGGGTGTGACACCTCCCTGTGACAGGAAACCCTTTGTCCAGGCCCCTTTGGCTGAGTTTCGGTCAGCTTCAGGGGGTCAGACTTGTGTCTGTGGCAGAAGCATCCATTTTGTGGATCTGAGGCCCTTTTAGAAATTAACCGCATTTCAGTAAAGTAACATGTCTTACCCCTCTAGAGGGGTGGAATGCTATCCCCGTTGCCAGAACTGGTGAGGGGATAGTATTCCAAATCGTATGACACCTTACACGACATGTTTTGATAAAGCCAAACCAAAGTTGCTATATAACCGCGAGGATTATAATGCACTTAATAGTATATGGTATGGCATTATCCTGAAACAGCTTAGGGATTTGTTCCCGACGGCTGCAGACAGGCTCAGCTCATGCTAGAGCTCCATCTCACATTAAACCACGCACTCTGCCTCCAGGATTGATAAGGCCTTCCATAGGAGTGGCTCACAGGTTTATATGTGTCCAGATATAGGTTTAGATATAGGTATACTATATCTAAGCAAGGGGTGATTACACCACCTTGCCCCAGCTGAGTGATCATCCAGTTGTGTCAATTTAAGAACCAGCCAGGGGTGGCAAAAGATATGCTGCAGCCCCTGGTAGGCCTTGGTGGCACCTATGCCCTGAGCACCTATAGTGCATGGTACAGGGGCTAACAAGGAGTCCATTTCCAATTGTGGTATGTACCTATAGCACATGTATTAATTTAGAGAGAGAACAGCAGGCTGGGGGTCTGATTAGCAGGCCCACAGCCTCAGTAGTCGAAAACCAGTGAAGCAAAAAGCAAAAATTTGGGGTGACCATAGGATAGCAGACCCTACTCTCCTACATGGCCTCATCCATCCCTCATCGTCCAATCTTCCATGGAAATGGTGCCCTTCCAACCCTTCCATTACATCCGACTCTCTGGCCAGCACTGTATCAGTTTCGAGCTCTCAAGCATCTGCTGCCCTATCTAGTAAACAGGACAAATAGTTTGCTACCTTATTTTTTCACCCTGGAACATATTCCACAGTGCAATCATACTCTTGAAACGTCACTGCTATTCTTACCAGATGTGCAGAACATTTTTTTGCACCTGAAGGCCAAAGGACCTTAAGCAGTGGTTGGTGATAAATGTGCAAACATAGTTTGTAGTCCAAACAGCTGCTAGTGTCTTATGCTCAATAACAGAATATTTTCTCTCCGCTCCCATTAATGAGTGAAAGGCAAAGGCAAATGTTTACTCAGAAACACCATTTACCCGAGCTAGTACTACTCTGATCCCAGCAGCACTGACATACAATTTCAAAATAATCTGAAAACCAACCTGAAATGGGGCTTGCACTCAATCATTTGCAATGTTATTTTTCAACTCATGAAAAGCTGTCTGTTGAGATTCCCTCCACATGTATTTGATCCCTTTCCTCAACAATATTCTCAAAGCCTCTTACTCTTATAAGCACAATCCTGTGCAAACTTAGAGAAATACTCCACCAGGCCCATGAACAAATGTAGTGCATCTCTGTTATCTGGTACTTCATTATTCACAATCGTATTCACTAAATTCAATTTCGACTTTTCTCCCTTACCTGAGATATTTGCGTAAGATCACTCCTGAATTAGCAACTCAGAGCAAGACCTTCCACAAAGATTCATTATGGGGAGAAATGCTATACCCAAAGATTAATATGTCATCTTGGAAAAATACAACATTTATCACCCTTGTCAGAACATTAGACATCAATCTTTGGAAGACACTCGCCACCAATACAAATGGCAATCTGTTCAATTGAAACACCCCCTCAGATGTTATAATGGCTGCCAGGTGTCTTGAATCTGAATGTAGCATGATCTGATGGTAGGCACTCCTCAGATTTAGTTTAGAGAAATACCTATCCCAGACAAAAGCAAAATTAACTCATTCATGTTTAGAACAGGAAAAGAGTCAGTGACAATGTTTTTGTTCAGCCTGCACAAATCCACGGAGACTCTCAATGAATCATCTACCTTCTTTGTTATTGCCACCGGAGAGATCCACTCAGCAACTTCCACTGCTTCTATTATTTTGTCATTAATCAACTGATCCAAAATAGCCTTAACCTCTCATTAGACCCTCATGGGAACTTTCGGTGCAACATGTCTGACTGGTATGACACCCTTACACACCTCAATCACATGCACATATCCAGTAACAGCACCCAGTTTTCCTTGAAAACTTCTTAGTACTCCTTCAAAATGGTTTGTAGCACTACATCTTCTTCCACCACCATTACTTTTAATATATGCTCCAGGGTTCACAGTAATGTGAAAATAATATTTATGTGACCAGCCCAAGTACCGGTGGACCATCGTTTGCCACATAAACTCTTCCCACTATCTCTCAACCTTGAAATGTAATCATCGCAGGCATAAAACCCATCACTCCTATCTCAGTTCCTTGATAACCTTTCAGAATAACGTCAGTTGAGTCGAGACTGCCACTGTTTCAATATTAAAGTAAATACCAATCCTGAATACACAATGAGATATCTTTGTCATTGACATTAAAAAATAGCACTTGCCTAGATTCTCCTCTACACCTCCTCTACACCTCACCATCAGGTTCATTGACATGGCTGGAATCTACCATCAACAATTTGTGTCAACATCCTCCTTCACCTCACCCACCACAGAACCAAGTGTTTTGTTCACAGGTTTGCACATCCTGGCAAAAATGTACTTTTTGACCACATTTCCAGCATTCTTTGCCTATTGCATAACAATTCCTGGAATCTGCCAGATGAAAATGGCTTCCACATCTGTGACACAAAGCTGTGAAAAACTGTTCAGTAAATTTTGATGTACCAATCTGCCTGAAATGTTCTGCTTTGTTGTTGGTGTTCTGTGAACCAAAAAAGATTTCTACTCCACAGCATTTATTCAATCCATTTCATCATGCAATTCAGCCACCCTAGTCCCATTTTTGAGCTCCAACCGTAGCATTTCCTTCATGCGCTTATCACTTTCTTCAAATACCTTGGTAATAGTTATAGCAATCTTAAGCAAGGGATTACTCGCAGACCAAAGATGTTCTTGTATTGTTTTGTTATAACACTACACAAGTTCATTTTTTTTTATTTATGATCTTGGAACTCTGAGGAGATCCACATAAAATTGAAATTTACATTTACAAAACATTAAAATATGATGTACAAGTACCCTAAGAGTTATGAAACATCAGATAAAACCAATTTTTTTATAATCATAACCTCCATATAAAATGTTTAATACATATCGAAAAAGCACTTAAAAAAGTTGAAAATCCTATGACAAAACATTTCATTTGGTGGTTCATAAATAGAGTCTATTAGTGCAGAGGCAGAATGAAGAGATAATTGTAAACAAATTTTCCTCATCCATTTATGTCGATACAGTAATAGGGCGGGCAGATAAATAACACATGGGTAACAACCTGGATAGAATTATTGCACGAAATGCAGACTGGAGAAGAACCATACCATTTAGATAATACATTGTTTAGAGGGAGTGTACCCTGCCTCAATAATAACCAAAAGCAGCGCACTCCATGGGGCAGGTTCCAAGTGATGTACTTTATTCATCCCACGGGAATCAATAAAGGGTGGGTGCCTCTCTTTAGGATACGGGCTTCCCTATCCCTGGTAAAGCTTAATTTCCAGGTGGCCTGTTTCAAGGTGGCCTTTAATTGATATAGCGATATGGTGAAAAGTACGGATTCATCCAGTTGTAGCAAGTCAACCGCAGTTCTGAAATTTTTAACAATTAATGACTGCTCATTTAATCTTCCTAGTAATTCTTTCCGGATAAAAGATCTTAGTGTACCAGGATCACCCTTTACAAGGCTTGAAACCCATCGCACTATCCCTGCGAGACCCTGTACCCAGCTACTTCTCAGACCAAATTCCAACCTTAGTGCAGCCACGGGACACACACAGTTGACTGCGGCTAGAATCCGTAAAATTCTACCTTCTGTTGTATTTAAAAAAAAACATTTTCCTAGTCAAGTAATTCAATACAGTACAACAGGGAAGCAGGAATTTTAGCACTAAATACCTCTAATAAAAGTGCAAAATGTCTTCTTCCAGTAGATCTATAGAGGGAACCCAAACTTTTCCCCTGTGTAATTGCTTTGTGAATATTATTTTCTATATGGGCTTTATCACTTAAATTTCTGCACACCGTTTTACTCAAGAAAACATATGATTTTACAAGTTCCCATTTTTGTCCACCTACAGACTAAACAAAATTCCCATACTTCAACTTTTTTATTCTGTGCATGCACATTACTTTACTTTTAGTTACATTTATCTTTAAGTAGTGAGCCTCTGCATATTCGTATAGCATCTGCAGACAACTATTTAATCCCCTCGGTGTCAGATCCAATATTAATATATTGTCAGCATAAAGTAAGCAAGTAATCGGTTCCCCCCAGTAATGGGGCGATACACTCACTTTGAGACAAAGCATGGGGAAGGTCAGATATATATAGGGAGAATAGTAGAGGGGCCAATAAACATCCTTGTTTTAGGCAATTTACAGTGGGGATAGTTTGAGAGAGACTTCTTTCCCCTCCCATTAAGACTCTACACCAAGTATCTGTATGGAGAGCACGGACTAACTCCAAGAGGATGGCCAGCATACCCAGGTCCGACAGTTTTCTCCACAGCAAAAGACAACTACTTTATCAAATGCTGTGGAGAAGTCTATAAATGCTGTGTACACTCTTCCTCCTCTAATTTTAACATATTTTTCCTTAATTACCTTTAGTGCCTTTAGGTTATCGATAGTTCCATGCTTTGTCCTAAACCCAGTTTGTTCAAAAGGTAAAAATGTTTCCGTGTCCACCCAGTCGTTAATTTGCATCAAGAGGCATTTAGCAAAAACTTTACCCACTGCGTCTAAAAGTGCAATTTGACGGTATTTATTTGGGACATCTCGGTCTCCCTTCTTGAACAGGGGGACTAATATACTTCCCTTGCATGATGGGTGGACCGTTTTATTTGCATAGTAATAGTTGAAGACCGGATAAAGAATTTTACTCCACATTGCACTGTTTTGTTTCAAAACTGTAATTGGTAACTCATCCGGGCCCATCGCCCCGGAGGATCGCATCCCCTTGATCTCCATTTCAATATCTTTTTCAGATGGTGAGCCGAACGATGAGGGGTCTTCCTTTAGGCCAATACAGTCAATTGCGGTTTCATTACTTGCATATAAGTCCTGAATATAGCTAACCCATTTATTCTCCTCAATGTCTACCAGGAGTGGTGTTGATCTAGCAACACATCCCTCCCCGATAAGAGACCAATAAGTTCTTACTTGGCCTTTCGACACTGCTTCTCTCAATTTATTCCAGATGTTATCTTCCCTCTCTTTTCTTAGCTTAACCTTTGCCCTAGTCCTCCTCCTCTTTAATAGTAATATTCTATGATATCGATCAGAGGAGTAGTCCAAGTACTGTTCTCTAATTAATTTGTTTATTTCAAGATTAAACGAGTGTAGGGATCTGGGGACTACTTTAATACTTCTTCTTTGATTTGACTTTTTTGCAATATCTACCACCTTAATCATAAAAGCATTAAAACTAGCAATTTCTGATCCATTCCAGTTAGACAAATTCTCTACAGTGACCTCTGAGACACTATCAAGGCCCAAGATGGCCTTGGAATCCCAATGACATCTCCCTGATTTCTTTGCGAAACCTACAGATTCACCGTTTAGTGCCCATGAATCGCTCAGGAGTAAATTTAGATTTACAATGAGAGTTAGTACTTTGTGGTCACTGTAGAGAGAATTGGAGACCTTATTATCTCTCAATAAAAAGAAGGAGGTACTTCCCACTACCACATAGTCTAGAATAGATTCTCTGCTATTAGACTTACAAGTGAGGTTCGCCGGCGTATCTAAAGGCAATCTTCCATTTGCAATAATGCCATCAACTGTCCTTAGTTTATTTAGGAGCATTTTCCCTCTCTTATTTGTCCCAATATTTTGTGGAAAGAGCGCTTGTGGAGTCTGTAGGGATTCTTCTTTTTCCTTATTTCGGAATATGTCCAAAGTAGAATTAGAGATTTTACAATTCAGATCCCCTACCAATACTATATGAGGGGAGAGTTCTACTTCAATGACTTTCTAAATATATGAAAAAACCATCTTCAAGAGTACATCGTGACAGGCGTCAGGTGGAATATAAACATTTATCAACGTCAATGGTTTACATTTGACATTATTGTCAGGATTATACAATGTTATTGCCAAAAAAAGGTTACTAGGATCTTTATAGTAATCATAATTCCATTTTATCTTATTTGACAGCAGGCATGCCACCCCTCCCTTTGCATGTCCTCTTATGGTTGGAATTGTTTTACAATCTAAAGTGAAATAATCCTTACATAATAGTTCCTCTGTACACCAGGTCTCTTGAAGACAAATCATGTTTGCATCTAGTGCACATATGTATTGTAACTTCTCCCTACTATTCTTTATTCCTGCAGCATTCCATGATATTATTTTTAATTAATTGCTAGAAGGATGGCTGTTGTTGAATTTTATGGTTGGATCTGCTCGATAGAACACCAGGTAACCAATTCCATTGTGGACTCTCTTCTTTGGAATTCCATTAAAAGGAAAGTGGGATGGAATCTTTAAATTTCACTTGTCTGCCATTTTTTGTAATACAGATTTTTGTTCCTCTGTTTCATAAGGGCGATCTCTACTGCGTGAATCTATATGTGTTAACAAAGACTTATTCTCGAGAGCTCTATTTCCGGGTTTCTCAGAAAATGGGATAACTTCAATCCCCCTACTTTGTAGGCCTTCTGACCATTGTAATATAAGGTTTGCAATAATTTTGGAATTAAACCTTACCCTCGATTTATAACCAACTTCTGTTTTTAATATGGAGACTAAGCTTATATCACTACTTTGAATAAGTTTCAAACTTTCAATCTCCAAAAGACATTTGAGAAGCTAAGTCCTATTTAATATTAAATCCGTATCAAACAGAGGCATAAAATCTAACTGAAGTGTGTCTATACTTTCTCTAATGCGTTCAACATCAGTTATCTCAGGCTTACCTCTACTTTTTACAACGTTAGAGAAAGGAATAGTCAAGGGAATAAGTACTGAAGGAAATAGGCTAACAGGCCTCGGCTGCTCCGCTGTTATAAGTAATAGAGACCCTTCTATTGCGTTATTATCAATAGTCCACCGAGTCTTTTACTTCTTGAGCTAAATCATAACTAACCTGTATAGATTTTGATGTGGGTTCAAAGGTCTTCTCTGACATCACCACTTTATTAATTTGTTTATCAGTTTGGGGATTGCCATTGTGATCAATATAGGTTAGGTGACTATTTGCATTCTCAAGTATCTTCTCTACAACCTCTTGTACCTTTACTTCCGCTTCTACTTGTTTGGAATCAATTTTTTAAACTATCCTCCTTCTCGTGATTACTTTTTAATAACACCTTTAATATTTGAGTTACTGTTTCCAACACACAGTCTGAACCTCCTATGAATTTTTCAAGTAGCGTTAGAATAGAGGATAATAGATGTTCTAGGCATGATAGTGAGTCTGAGACTATTATATCCTTCCTGATAATTTGATTGGGTTGGGTATCATTAATATTTAAATCAGGGCTCATAGAGATGTGTGAGTGCAAAAGAGAATAATTTGATTTATTAGATGGAGTACTGCTGAATAATGTTAGTCCTATAGGGACTGTTATTGCTGGAGTATTTGCTAGTTCTATAATCTCGCTAGTATCACAAGAAATATACCTCCTGCAGAGTTCCAAATCTAGATCCGGGAGAGTAAAATCTTTGCTTTGAACATCTTCAACTGGGTAGGGACCAAGAAGCTCTTCTATGATTCCATGGGAATCGTGTGGAGTTCTGTGTAGAATCACATCTACTGTTTTAAGAGCAGTACTGGAGGATACGTGGGGGATTGGAGAGCCGATTAGATCCTCAGGTCTCCGTGCTGACTGCCTCTGGGGTTCTTGGAATTCTAGGGGTTCTCCTCCTCCGCATTTACTACCAGTAGTATGTGATTCTACAGCCTCAACAGTATTTACCATTTCAACTATTTCAACATCATTTCTGTTCCCGCTCACATTTTCTCCTCTGCCCCCAGTAGTTACAGTCTTTGATCCAACTTGGAGATTTTTATCCTTTCCCCTTTCCCATAGACTAAATAGTTGGCTTTTTCCTTTCGACAGCATGCCAGAAACATCCTTGTCTCGGAAGGGATTTGATTTAGTTTTTGCACAAGTCCTACCCACCAGTAGTCACCCAGACATTAGTTTTTTTGCTGTCATTATATTTAAGTGTTATACAACGGGGTGTACTAAAGACAAGGACAAATATAATAAAGGAAACAAGAAATCAGGGAATAATGAAAGGTGGAAAAAAAGGCACAAATTACCGAGATATAAGTTAGGGTATTATAAAGTTCATACAGTTCATACAATGACCATAGAGGTCATAAGAAGGAAAATACGTCTGGTTACTTCGATCTCAGATCCCAGGCCTCCAGGCCTCAAGACAGCCTCCGTTCAAATGGGAGCTCTTTCACCGCTGACGCAAGATGTGGCCCAGAACCGAGCCCACCTGACTTTTCCAAGATTTTCCACAATATTTTGGTAAAAGATGACTCGGCCAATTATATGATCCCTGCGGCACAGTGTCTGTCCCTGCCGGACAGTTTCTGTCTCTGTCTCTATCTCTGTCCCAACTATATCGTCACGTAGAGTGATGGTAATGCCCTAAATGGGTGTGGATTTATCTCTGCTTCTCTTGCATAGGCACACAACAGACAGCATGCAAGCAGTTTCCCACGATATCCACCGCACAGCCACAGCTTACCCCCCGCTGACCGCTCATGAAAGCGTGGGCGGAACAAAGCCAAGCCGAGCTGGGACAAATGTGGGACAATGTTGACGCCAATGGCAGATAGCAGGAGCAGGAGCCGCGGACCGCGAGGCAGTTTCTCTCGACCTCGAATGCGGCCGCGGTCAGCGTAAACCACGTACTAAAACAGGATCGCCGACCTGGAGATATTCACACTACTTTCTGTAGCACACTGGAACCTTGTAGCACAAACTTTAATTTACAATTCCACAAC
Source organism: Lissotriton helveticus (assembly GCF_964261635.1). NCBI lineage: Eukaryota > Metazoa > Chordata > Amphibia > Caudata > Salamandridae > Lissotriton > Lissotriton helveticus. The sequence continues at coordinate 170,056,312 of NC_136063.1, read as the reverse complement.
CCGCAGTACAGTCTGTCACTTGACATCAGGAGGCACCGCGCTTCCAAAGTGGCACAGGCCAAGTGTTTGCAGCATCAATTACTCCTATCATCACAAGAATTGCCTTGACTATCTGTACTAGATGGCTCAAGCAGCTCCTGCTCCTGCTGCTGCGGGTGCCTCCTATTGTTGTGTGAACTCGCCGGAAACTCGTGGCTCCAACTGTGAGCCAGCACTCACCCTGCTGTTGAGATGGTCCCGCAGGAGAGAAAACGCTTGATACCTTGCCTACACAGCGTGATCGCACGGAACATTCTGGAGGAGCTGAAGGTGGCCCGTTGGAGCAGGAATGAGAAATGGTTTCTGGTTTCCGGACATTGTGCATATTTTGCAGCTGTGGTTCGATGACTTTTACACTTGCGTTATTTATGGCGGTATACCCAGGGGTGGCGGGGGAAGTGGGACTCTTTCCTCCTCCGGGTTTCTTTTTGTAGAATAGTTCATGTTAGGGCAACAGGCACACTGCAAGTTGGGGTGGCTTTAGAGTCTAACGCAGGGGTGCAGGGTGGGGGGGTTGTATCGGGTATTTGTTGGGGGGTGGGGGGTTTGGGTGTGTTTCATTTTTTCTCAAGGCAACGTATTGTTTTACTTCTGGATCTGGGTGCTGTGTTCACTGTGGGGTGGGTTCTGCATTCACTTTTGGGATGGGGGTAGGGGGTTGAAGTTACTGTGTTGGAATGGTAACGGGTTGGGGGATAGGATAAAATGTGGGGTAGTGTTGCAACTGCTGAGACGCTTCTCCCCTGATGTAGTGTTACTGCAAGAGACACATCTGATCAGAAACACATGCCATGCTATGAATCGGCGAGGATATCGTCTTGCTGCACACTCCGGATTCACTACTGGTTCTAGGGGGGTGGGTATTCTAGTTAAGAGCTCCCTCCCCCTGGAGATAGACGACATACTCCTCGACGACAGGGGGCGCTATGCTGCTCTCACTGGTAGGTGGGAGGGGAAGACTATCTCATTGCTTTCTGTATGTGTCCCACCTGGTCTGCAGACTAAGACTTTTGCTGATTTGGGGAGAGTAATTCTGGGGCTTCCAGATGGCATTTTAGTGATGGGTGGAGATTTCAATTCTGTCGTCTCCGGTAGGGAGGACCGCTACCCCCCCCAGGGACCTCACGAGATCACAGTCTTGGCTGAGTGGCTTTCTGGAAACGCTGGGACTGGTTGATTGTTGGAGGCTGCTGCATCCGGGACAGGCGCAATACACCTTCCACTCTGGTGCTCACGGTAGTCATTCTAGACTTGACTATGTCTTGATGCCGGCATCACAGGCCTCGTCAGTTAGGGAAGTTAGACACCTGGCTCGGGGTATTTCAGATCACTCCCCATTGTGGCTTTTGATGGACACGAAGATGGGGGCTGAGGGTCGAGTGGCCCCGATTAATCCTTGGTATCTCCGCAACTCCAAAACCCGGGCAGAGTTGGTCAAGTCTCTGGATCAGTATTTTGCTGAGAATGTGGGGTCTGTGTCCTCTTCTGTTTCACTGTGGGAGGCTTTCAAGACGGTTATCCGTGGACAGGCGCTATCGTAAATCGCTGGTGCCAAGAAAAGCAAAAATGAGGCGGTAGTCCGCCTAGAGACCGAAATAGCTGAGCTGGAAGTGGATTTGGAGTTGGGTATCACTCATGATAGGGTTCATGTCCTCGGTCTCAAACAACTTGAATATAGGGCGTTGGTAAGGGACGCTGCTAGAGTTATGAGTAGAGAGCAGCAGGGACGGCTGTATGATGTGGGAGACAAGGCTGGGAAACTGATTGCTTGGTTAGACAAAAGGGAGAGGGCGAGTCGTGTGGTTCCTGTGATTGAGAGGACTGATGGAGTGCAAGTGTCTGACCCTGTTGAAATTGTTGAGTGTTTTGCTGACCATTTTCGAAATGTGTATTCCCCAGTTTCCGATAGGCCAGAGGAAGACTCGCATCTGCTGTTACGAGATATTGCGTTGCCTTGCCTGTCGGATTCAGATAGGGACCTGATGGACGCAGCACTTTCGGTTGACGAGATGGCACTCGCTATTCGTTCTGTCCGTTCCGGGAAAGCTATGGGCCCTAATGGTCTCCCCATCGAGCTTTACAAGTTGCGTCCTGACAAAATGGCGCCGTATCTTCTTGATATGTTCCTGGAATTGCGAGACATCGGCTCCTTCCCCCGTGATCAGCGACTTGCGACCATTGCGGGATCGCTATGCATCTTATAGGCCTATTTCGCTTCTAAATGCGGAGCCCAAGATTCTCTCAAAGTTGCTGGCGAACCGCTTAATAAAAGTGATCAGTGACCTGATCCATCCGGATCAATCTGGTTTCATTCCACATCGAAATACAGCATTGAACTTGCGGCGCTTGCATGGCGTTCTCGCGAGAGCAGCGTCACTGCGTGAACCGGCCATCTTGGCTTCCTTGGATGTACGATGGCCTTTGATACAGTGAAATGGCCGTATCTTTGGGCTGCCCTCGCAAAGTTTGGTTTCGGTTCTGGTTTCATTGGCTGGGTGAAACTTTTGTATGAGGAACCACTGGCTCAGATTGTGGTGAATGGTTGGGTTTCTAAGTCCTTTGTTCTTGGGAGGGGCACGCGGCAGGGGTGTCCGTTGTCCCCGCTACTTTTTTCCCTCGCCTTGGAACCCCTGGCTGCTTGGCTGTGGTGGGAGCCATCGATGAGGGGTATTCAGTGGACCCCAGACTTTGAGGATCGAATATCACTCTATGCAGATGACATCTTGTTGTATCTCACTTCGCCTCGAAAGTCGTTGATTGCACTGTTTGATGTGCTGAACTCGTTCGGGAGGAACTCCGGCCTTGTGATTAATTGGACCAAGTCCTGTGTCTACGTACTCTCGGGTGACACTCCCTCTTTGCCGCGCGGTTGCCCCATACAGGTGACGCAGATGGGGTCTTTATTACATTAGACCCCGGGGTCCGTTATGATCGTAATCTGCTTCCTCCGCTCCAACGGTTAAAATCTGACGCTGTGGCCTGGCGCAAACTGCCATTGTCCCCCCTCTGGCGTGCAGCTCTTTTCAAAATGATGTCCTCGCCGCGGTTTTTATACGCGCTTCAGAACACGTTTGATGTCATTCCGGCGAGCAATTTCCGGGAGGTGGAGAGTTTGCAGAGGAGGTTGATATGGGATGGGCGTTCGCGTATCGCCCTCGCCAAGCTGACGCTTCCCTGGTACGACGGCGGTATCACACTTCCGGATGTTAGACGATACTATTGGGCCTCTCAGTTGGGAGCGATTAATCATGGCATGTACGGTCCTGCGTTAAATCCTGCATTTGGGATGGATAAGTGGCTGCTACCGGGTGGAGATTACAACAGGGCACTTTATTCCAAATCTGCTGGAGGGAAACTTTCGGGACCCACTAAGATAGCGGTGCGAGTGTGGCAATGTGCGAATGCGGCAATGGGATGGAGGGATCGACTGACCCGGGCGACTCCGCTCTATGCGTCTGAAAGACTAGGTAGCCTTTGGAGGACAAAAGGGTTTGAGAAGTGGGATGTGATCGGTATTTGCAAGGTGAGTGATCTCTGGGCCAAGGGTAGGATTAAGACCTTTGAGGAGTTGAAGGTGGAATATGAGCTGAGTGACAAGGAGTTCTTCCATTATATACAGATTCGCCACGCGTTAAGTTCGGTTTTTCCTGAATGTATTGTTATCCCGGAATCATCCCCAGTCGAAGATCGGGTGCTCGACGAATATGTTCCCGGCAGCACTATTTCTTTGATATATAGGAAATTGATTAACGATCGAATTGACCTGTTGGTACAACTCAGAGAGGTCTGGACCAGTGACGGTCTAGTGTTGGATGATGAGGACTGGCAATCGGCGATATCCTCACCTAAGGAGGTCGCGATTCCGGCCCGTCTCCGACTCGTACAGCTTAAGATCCTGCATCGGGTTTATGTGACCGGCCCTCGCCTGATTCGTATGGGTTATTCTGTGGATGGGTTATGTAAGCGTGGATGCGGTTCAATTTTCCTCCACATAATTTGGGAGTGTCCGGAAGTGGTGGTGTTTTGGAATCGAGTGCATGCTGTGATGGAGGAGGTCACGGGTGTTGCGCTGTTGCCTGAAGCCAGGCGTTTTTTTGTTGAATGTTTGGGAACCGACTGATTATGATATGGCGCAGACTCCCCTTGGGAATATGGTTGCCAAGAGAGATATTGCGCAGTTGTGTGGTTCCCAGAGGCCGCCCACGGTCTCGGCATGGAAGGAAAACATGGACTGGTGTATGTTTAGAGAGAAGACAGTGTATGTGGCACGCGGCAGACCTAAGAAGTGGGGTAAAGTCTGGGGCCATTGGAACTCCTACCGAGGCAATATATGTACGCCTCCCCTGGCGGATATTCCGGATGTTCCTCTTTCCCCCTGACCCGACATTCCTACTGTTGTTTAAACCTCATTGTATTGTGACCCTGATTTTCCCCCTGACCCCCCTCGCACTGATGATTTGTATTAAATTGTAATGCACTTTACTCTTACTTGAACACGTATCCAGCTGTATTGCCTTTTATGCCTTGTTTGTTTATGTTTTATTGATAATAAAAAGAGTTAAAAAAAAAACCTCATTGTAAATCTGTGAAGTAAAACCTACATTTTGCGTAAGAATAGCAGAGTTCAGTTAATGCAGAGTTAAAGAAAACATGGCTGTAATTATAAATACGTTGTAGGTGGCGCTGATGTATTGGAAACAAATGAGGCTAGACGATATGAAAATAACTAATTAACTTGCTCATCCTACTGTAAAGAGGAGGAATAGAAGACGGCAACTTATATGTTGAGGTGAGTTGCCCTCTTATGGGTGCGATTTAAGGTCAATTTACTGGGACAGAGGTGGAGCGCGATAAGAAAATGTTTTGGTCATGAAAGGAGAGCAAGCAGCAACGATGCAATACTCCCCACCAAGAGGTTTAAGTGGGATAAAAAAAACTGGAGGGGTGGGGAGGGGTCTCTCAAAGGGGTGTGTCCGATGTACTTAAGGACAAGGCTTAAAACATTTAAGCTAAAAATCTGTGCCGCCAGAATAGTGTTCTGCTGCTTCTGTCATCGCGTCCAGATATACGATACAACAAGTAACCTTACACCTACAACAAGCCAGGACTCTTTGCTCAGTCAAAGGTCATGGTTGTTAGTTGCATAAGCTATATAATTAACAACTATGGCGTCGTTGTATATAATATTGAAAATGCCTCAGTTCAGAAATGATGAGACTGAACAGGCGCCTAGGGGAGGGGTGCCCTTAGTTGCGCCACGTGACTGAGCCCCCTATGGGTTTGCTAAGAAGGGGGTGTATCAAGTAAGGAGGGACCGTGATGTCAGCAGGGCAACAAATGCGTTAGAAAACAGCATCCCAGTAACAGGTGGTGGGCTATTTCAGGCATACTCCACAGGCAATAGGGATTGCTAGTTAATATTTCGACAATCGGGTGGCGTTACTAAATGAACAAGCATTAATATGCAATCTTCGGTCGTGTGGCTGCAGTTCTGCAAATCTATAGGTCCGTATTTTGGCAAACAATTTTCAGCAAAGGTCTCTTTCCTATTCAACTCAAATACCTAGAAAGGGTTACGATTTATTGGTGACAAAATCCACAGTTGAGTGGGATTGCGAGAAATCCATTTACATTATAACCATTTTATTCTATGGCCAAGTTGGGCGGAAAATGTCTTTAAAAGGTAGATGCAGCTAAGCATGATTCTACAAATAATTGTTTATATCTAAATAGTAGCGTTTTTTCCTTTTAGGGCATCAGAGCCCGGACAGTCCCCCTAGGTTAAAGTAGGCATTCTTTTGGGGTAGAGCAAAGTAAAAAGTCCATTCATTTGGGAGGAGTAAAAATGTCAGGATTTGGTCTATTCCCTTTAGTCAGTAACGTTAGTGGGTAGGATCTAACGTCATTAGGAAGGCTTATGTTGCGGGAGGCCGGGGGCACCCCTGTGGTCTGAAGTAATTCTGCAAGCTGCCGCAACAGGTACAAGTTGGCTCAACTAGCGCTAGTAGGTAATGGTCCAGTTCCGCAGAGCTGGGGTGCATCACTTAAGCTCGTTATCCGCATTCTATTGCTGGATATTAGGGAACACTGTCAGCGTCAGGGGGGGAGGGCGAGTGCGCCGGGTAACTTCTCACCCTGTGGCGGAGCACTGACAGTTAACAACAAAGGGGGATGCACAACAAAGGAAGTTCAGTGTCTGGAGGGACCACAGAAGGGGGTAGGATCCACATCTGCTGAGGGTAGGCGGAAAGGAGGACCGACCTGCTAGTGGTCCTGGACTCTACTGCCCTAACCAGTAAAGTATGGACTAAGTAGAACCTTGGGGAGGCTGCCTGTGTTCAGGCACCCCGGTGGGCCGGTGCGTTATGCGGTGCCCTGGATTTCAAGTAATGCAACTGTTTGCTGTGCGCATTGGGGCCTGCCAGCACAATGTGCGCAGCTGAGTGGAGAGCTTGGCGGGATGAGACGGACAAGTTCCATTGTAAAGCCAAGCTCAAGTGCAGGTGTAACGTTGTGCCTAGTTATCTTACTGCCTTTAACATGTTGTTGCCGCTCAGTGTTCGGCCAAAACTGAAGTTCAAGTAATGTCATGCCTGATGATGTACTTAATGCCTTTGACAGGTTGATGCGGCTAAAGCATGATGCTATGAATAATTGTATATATCAAAAAAGGATGGTTTCTCCTATTTGTCTGTGAAGAGTTACCTGGTTTGATGTGAAATAAAAGGCTACGCCCTAGACAACATGTTCTGACTTTGAAAGTTATTGGGCATAGCTGGGAGGAAAAATGTTGGAAATGAGGAAGGGTGAATGTCACGTTGTGTGCATACTATGAACAGGTGCCGCCGCGCCTAGGGGAGGGGCGCCCTTAGTTGCGCCACGTGACTGAGCCCCCTATGGGTTAGCTAAGAAGGGGGTGTATCGAGTAAGGAGGGACCGTGATGTCAGCAGGGCGTGCAGGATTGTAGGGAAGGTTATTTAAGGCTGCACCTGGGAGTAGTCTGCATCTTTGTCCCCTCAGACCTCCAGCAAGCCTTAGAGGCACGTCGTTGACCACCCACCCACCCGGCAGAAGAACGAGGCTTCGCGGCGAAGCACTGACAGATAACAACAAAGGAGGATGCACAACAAAGGAAGTTCAGTGTCTGGAGGGACCCCAGGAGGGGATAGCATCCACATCTGCTGAGGGTAGGCGGAAAGGAGGACCGACCTGCTAGTGGTCCTGGACTCTACTGCCCTAACCTGCAAAGTATGGACTGAGTAGAACCTTGGGGAGGCTGCCTGTGTTCAGGTATCCCGGTGGGCCGGTGCGTTATGCGGTGCCCTGGATTTCAAGTAATGCAACTGTTTGCTGTGCGCATTGGGGCCTGCCAGCACAATGTGCGCAGCTGAGTGGAGAGCTTGGCGGGATGAGACGGACAAGTTCCATTGTAAAGCCAAGCTCAAGTGCAGGTGTAATGTTGTGCCTAGTTATCTTACTGCCTTTAACATGTTGTTGCCGCTCAGTGTTCGGCCAAAACTGAAGTTCAAGTAATGTCATGCCTGATGATGTACTTAATGCCTTTGACAGGTTGATGCGGCTAAAGCATGATGCTATGAATAATTGTATATATCAAAAAAGGATGGTTTCTCCTATTTGTCTGTGAAGAGTTACCTGGTTTGATGTGAAATAAAAGGCTACGCCCTAGACAACATGTTCTGACTTTGAGAGTTATTGGGCATAGCTGGGAGGAAAAATGTTGGAAATGAGGAAGGGTGAATGTCACGTTGTGTGCATACTATGAAAAGGTGCCCCCGCGCCTAGGGGAGGGGCGCCCTTAGTTGCGCCACGTGACTGAGCCCCCTATGGGTTAGCTAAGAAGGGGGTGTATTGAGTAAGGAGGGACCGTGATGTCAGCAGGGCGTGCAGGATTGTAGGGAAGGTTATTTAAGGCTGCACCTGGGAGTAGTCTGCCTCTTTGTCCCCTCAGACCTCCAGCAAGCCTTAGAGGCACGTCGTTGACCACCCACCCACCCGGCAGAAGAACGAGGCTTCGCGGCGAAGCACTGACAGATAACAACAAAGGGGGATGCACAACAAAGGAAGTTCAGTGTCTGGAGGGACCCCAGGAGGGGATAGGATCCACATCTGCTGAGGGTAGGCGGAAAGGGGGACCGACCTGCTAGTGGTCCTGGACTCTACTGCCCTAACCTGCAAAGTATGGACTGAGTAGAACCTTGGGGAGGCTGCCTGTGTTCAGGTATCCCGGTGGGCCGGTGCGTTATGCGGTGCCTGGATTTCTAATAATGCAACTGTTTGCTGTGCGCATTGGGGCCTGCCGGCGCAATGTGCGCAGCTGAGTGGAGAGCTTGGCGGGATGAGACGGACAAGTTCCATTGTAAAGCCAAGCTCAAGTGCAGGTGTAATGTTGTGCCTAATTATCTTACTGCCTTTGACCTGTTGTTGTCGCTAAGTGTACGGCCAAAACTGAAGTTCAAGTAATGTCGTGCCTGATGATGTACTTAATGCCTTTGACAGGTTGATGCGGCTAAAGCATGATGCTATGAATAATTGTATATATCAAAAAAGGATGGTTTCTCCTATTTGTCTGTGAAGAGTTACCTGGTTTGATGTGAAATAAAAGGCTACGCCCTAGACAACATGTTCTGACTCTGAGAGTTATTGGGCATAGCTGGGAGGAAAACTGTTGGAAACGAGGAAGGGTGAATGTCACGTTGTGTGCATACTATGTGCAAGAACTATAACAAGTCTCTTTGAAATTACATCACAGGCAGTGAAGGGTGGCCTTGCTGCAGAGTTAAGATTTTTTTTCCCTCCAAGAGTGAGGCAAAAAATAGAGAGCCCAGTAGGGGCCGTCTCGCACCTGCTTTTGAAAACTGCAGGTGATGAGAAACAGCAGCATCCGACCCACGTAAAGCCTTGTCTCTAACTCAGGTGGTTTGTGTCCTATTAACTGTGCCTAGAAAACAGAACAAGCATTGGCAAAAACCAATAGGTCTAGGCAATGGATGTATGATGTTACAACTAGATCATTTGGATCGCGGTACATTACATCGCTGTTTTTACAACGCAAGTTGTTACAACGACTTGAGCTGTAGGGCGCTGGACTTAGGCATAATATGATTTCCTATTCCTACTCCAGCCTACGTACAGTAGGGAAGGTATTGGAATTGTAAAACACACTATTCCTTAGTCTAGAGCACCTACTAGTGCAAGTCGTGGTAACAACTTGCGTTGTAAAAGCAGAGATGTAAATGTATTGCATGTTTTGACCGCGTTGTTAAGGTCGTTTCCCTTCAGCAATGCCCGAGATATTGGCTATATCAAAGTGAATGTCTTTTAGCCATGTTGTCTAGCAGCACATCTGGGGCTGTATTACATGATGGCACAACAGGCATTTGCACTTGCTTTGTGTTCCCCCAAGGCACTTTGGTATTACAGAAGGGGCCACAGATGCTTGTGCAGCCCTTTCTGTAATATCGATAGCGCTGGCGCACATGAAGCATCAGAGCTAGCTTCAGGGGGTGTTCCTTCATTTGCATGGCATGCCCAAAAGGGAATCCCTTTGCCTCTGCGCCTGTACTGTATTATAGATGCTAGTTAGCTTCTACAAAAATTATTTTTCATACGAGGATAAAAGTAACTTTTGCTTTTTTTTTTAATGTCACTGACTATTTAAGCAGCTCTGCAAAGCTATTTCTTAAAGGAGTTCATTTGATTTTATGCGATGTTTTAACGCAAACTTTGTGTTATTACTATATTTTTTAGTTACCCAAATTCACCATTGAGTAAAGATGCCATGTTAACTGGGTAGCCCGTTTACTTCTTTTGCCGCTGTCTGTCCCTAAGAGCCTGCAGGACTGCACGGACCAGCCTGCTTTGCGGGAGGACACCGCCAGAGCCATCAGTTTTGCACCAAGAGGCGCATTTAAACAGCCCAGGGCTCCTGCAGTGCAGGACACGCGGGGGCGGTCCCGTCTGCGCCCGTCCGAGCCCGGAGAAGGCTGGGCTGGGCTCTCCCTCTTTGTCTCTCATTTGGAATATATACCACTCTCACTGGATATTTGGCGCTTGGAAGAACTATTTTGAGCTTTTGAAAAGGATTACGTACAGTGACTGGGGGAATGAGGCAGGTAGGAAGGCAGTTGCCTTGTTTAAATCTTATAGACATTGGCTGACATTGAAATTGTGTCTATTGGCTGTAGGGCGCTTGTAAACATCGAGATTTTGAACTTTTAGCTCATTGGTGCCCAGTATACCCTGTTGTGTAGACAGCTAACTAGTTGGAAACCTCTTCTGTTCCTTGGATTTGAAACCCGCTATTCGGGGTTTTTGTATTGAGCATAATATGGGGAAGCGCAAGGCAACTCTAGCTGCTGGAGGCACCACAGCTGCAGTGACAACTATGGACGCGTTCTAACAGTGAGCAGTGGCTGTGTTGGACAAGGAGATCGAGTTGGTGAATCGAAGCTTTTTTAGGTCGCCTATTATTGCTTCTTCGTTATTGCCCATAGATACTCAATCATCTGTGGCCAATGCTTATATTGACTCGCTAGATAACTTAGGGGTGCAGGGGGATATGCAGGACTGTTCTGGGATCATCAGTGATGTCATCAGCGATGTCATTTGATATGTCATCAGTGGTGTCGTCAGTGATGTCACTGACCATGTCATGAATGATGTAGTATGTGACATCTTCAGCAGTGGGTTGCGGTCGCACGAGTTATGGTTAGTAGAACTAACTATAACAGAGGAATTTAAATGGTTTTGTACGAATGAAATGTCCAACTAACTATAACACCCCTGAAACCTATGACTTTTTCTGTGAATTTCAAAGATTTTGTAAATGTTAATTCCTAACTATAACATATGTGAAACTTATGGTTTTTTCAGTGAATTTCAAAGGTTTTTTAAATGCTAATTCCTAACTATAACATGTCTGAAATCTGTGGTGTTTTCCGTGAAATTCAAAGGTTTTGTAAATGACAATTTTTAAATGTGTTAATTGTTATATTTATTTTTTTGATACTGATTTACTACATTTTTTTAACTATTTATTTTTAGATATTTTATGTTTTAAATTATATTATAATTACATTATACATTACATTACAAAATATACTTTCTCAGAATGAATTACTTTAGTTTAAATACTTTGGAAATAGGCAATAGACTTTTAAGTACAGTAGTTACAGTTGTTGCAATGGGCAACAAAATTTTCAGATAATGCAACATTGAGCTCAAGTGAATTTCTAGTTAAATGCAATTAGTTACTTTATGGATTACTTTTCTAACCACAGGACTGGATCCTAGATTCAGTCCTGGGACATATCCTGTAAACAGTTGAGTAAAAGCGTTTTGGTTACAGTAGAGATTTTTGAGGAATATTATTGTATTTTAAAAGTTGACACTGAAACTTTTTTACATAGAATCACCAATGTAATCCTATGGGAGGAAATTCACTTAGCATGTAAGTAGTGTTATCGTTACTTTTTCTTACTCAGTGGTGGATCCTGGATCCAGCACTGGTGCATCTATTGTAAACAGTTGAAAGAATGCGTTTAAGTCATACGGGCGATTTTTAAGGAATATTTGTAGTTTGTGAAAATAGACACTTAGAAACCTTTCTGATGAAAACCAGACAATGTATTCCTATGGAAGGAAATACAAGTTACTGGTAAGTACGGTTAGAATTACTTTTCAGGGTCAGTGCTGGCTAAATGATGCAGCACTGGGTTCTCTCTGATAACAGGTGAGTTAATTGGAATTCGTTGTTCGATGATTATAGGTGAATATTTTAAAGTTCCACAACTCCACACTTAGAAGAATTTCCAAGTGAAACCAGTTAATGTTAGCCTATGGAAGGAAATTCAAGTTACTGGTAAGTATGGTTAGAATTACTTTTCATGTTCAGTCCTGGGCTCAAAGATGCAGCACTGAGGTCTCTCCTTATAACAGGTGAGTAAATCGGAATTCGTAGTTCTCCCGATTTTAGAGGAATATTTGTAAGTTCCAAAACTTCACACTTAGAAAAATGTCCAAGTGAAACCAGTCAATGTTAGCCTACAGAAGGAAATTCAAGTTACTGGTAAGTATGGTTAGAATTACTTTTCAGGATCAGTACTGGTCTGAAAGATGCAGCACTGAGGTCTCTCCTGATAACAGGTGAGTAAATTGGAATTCGTAGTTCGCCTGATTTTAGAGGAATATTTGTAAGTTCCAAAACTCCACACTTAGAAAAATGTCCGAGTGAATCCAGTCAATGTTAGCCTATGGAAGGAAATTCAAGTTACTGGTAAGTACAGTTAGAATTACTTTTCAGGATCAGTACTGGTCTCATAGATGCAGCACTGAGGTCTCTCCTGATAACAGGTCAGCAAATCGAAATTCGCAGTTTGGCTGATTTTACTTCGGTCCAGTATATATAGAGCCACTTTCCTACACCATC